>NC_039368.1:8904607-9504607 GCF_003573695.1 Papaver somniferum | reverse complement strand
AGCTGTCCGGACTTTACGAGAATTGTGAATGAGTTGGAGGTATTTCACAATTACTCGCGTTGTACATCAATGGCATACACCCTCCTTGCTTATTACAATAAAACAACAAAAGATGACTATTTACATGACTCTTATTTACATTGACTATTCTCTTTTTATTTTTGGAACAAGATAGAATGGAATTGATAAATACTTGATGATTTTTTTTTTTGGTATTTTTCTGATATTTTTTCTCTTTTTTTTTTTTTTTTTTTTTTTACAAACACTTTTGATACATAACAAAAGGAAACAAAAATTACATGACACTTTGCAAGAGGTAGCCCTTTTTGATGCACCCAGTTAAATTCGATGGTTGTCTTTCTTAATGTAACCTCCACCTTCTATCCCAACCAACCAAAGAACAAGCTAGTCAAGTTTCGTTCAGTATTCTAAAGTGATTGGCAATCGTAACTTCCTATCAAACACCTTGAAGATCGAGGCCATACATGTATTGGTAGATCGTGCGCGTGCAAATTTCTTATCACTATGTGAATTGTGCTAGAATCAGGGTGCCTAAATATCTAGACTAAGACTCCTAATAATACATATTTGCACAAGAGTCAACATTTCAAGGTAAATGAGCTCCATTTTTATGATTTTTTTTTAATTTTTTTTGATTTTTAATTTTTTTGGAATTTTTCAATTTTTTCAAAAAAGAAGGAGTTCGTTTTCAATTATGGCATTATCATGGTATCTACTCTATACCCCCAAACCTAAACTAAACATTGTCCTCAATGTTTCAAAATATGGAAAGAATTATAAAACAATATATGAAGAGGAACATGCTGAGTAGAGTAAAAGGAGAGAGAATACCCGATTGTACGGCGAAGCTCGATTAAAACTCCGTTATTCAAGGCAAAAATCCATCATATTAGGAGTCACAATGGATGAGCACAAAATATACAAAAGGAAATTTAACTAACACATTATCTACAAGAAAATTTGGTTTTTAATGGGATTGGACTTTTTGGAAAAAATTTGGTTTTGTTGGGAAACATTTGGTTTTGATGGGAAAACGAAAAATTTTGGTTTTTAGGGAAAGATTTGGAAAACTTTTTGGTT
Organism: Papaver somniferum; assembly: GCF_003573695.1. Taxonomy (NCBI): domain Eukaryota; kingdom Viridiplantae; phylum Streptophyta; class Magnoliopsida; order Ranunculales; family Papaveraceae; genus Papaver; species Papaver somniferum. The sequence continues at coordinate 9,503,506 of NC_039368.1, read as the reverse complement.
ATTTAGGGAAAGAGTGGACCAGTTTAGTCCACATAGACTGGGTCCTCCAGGTTGGTTGTTTCAATGTCGGGTGGAAATGGCTCAAGGAATGGCTTTAATCTCTGCCCGTTGACTTTGAAAACGTTCTTGTTGGAGACATCCTCCAGCTCTACAGCTCCATGAGGAAAAACTGTGCGTACTAGGTACGGACCCTTCCATCTGGAACGCAGTTTTCCTGGAAAAAGATGTAATCGGGAGTCATACAGCAAGACTTTCTGACCAGGAGTGAAGGATTTGCGCAGAATACGCTTATCATGAAACATATCTTCTTCTGCTTATATAACTTGGCACTGTCATAAGCCTCATTTCTCAATTCTTCCAACTCGTTGAGTTGAAGTTTCCTTTGAATTCCAGCTTCGTCCAGAAAAGTTCAGCTCTTTGATTGCCCAGTAGGCACGATGTTCTAATTCCACAGGTAGATGGCACGGCTTTCCATACACTAGACGATAGGGGGACATGCCAATTGGTGTCTTATAAGCTGTTCTATAGGCCCACAAAGCATCATTCAATCTCAATGACCAATCTTTCCTGGACGGGTTGACCGTCTTCTCCAGAATGTGCTTAATTTCCCTATTAGAACTTCCACTTGTCCACTAGTCTGAGGGTGGTACGGAGTAGCAACCTTGTGAGTTATGCCATACTTGCGTACTAAAGACTCAAAGTACTTGTTACGAAAATGTGAACCGCCGTCACTGATGATAGCTCTAGGGGTACCAAAACGTGAAAATATGTTCTCCTTTAGAAATGAAAGTACCACCTTGTGGTCATTTGTTCTGGTTGCTATGGCTTCTACCCACTTAGAAACGTAATCAACTGCGACTAGGATGTACAACTTGCTGTCAGACATGGGAAATGGACCCATGAAGTCTATCCCCCAAACATCAAAAATCTCCACAATCAAAATGGGGTTCAATGGCATCATGTTTCTCCTCGAAATGCTTCCTAGCTTTTGACAGCGTTCACAAGCAACACAATAATCATGGCAATCCTTGAACAATGATGGCCAATAGAATCCACACTGCAAGATCTTTGCAGCGGTTTTCTTGGCACTGAAATGGCCTCCACATGCTTGGTCATGACAGAAAGATATCACATCTTTCTGTTCAGTGTTGGGGACACATCTCCTAATGATTTGGTCTGGGCAGTACTTAAACAAATATGGGTCATCCCAAAGGAAATGTTTGACTTCAGCCAGGAATTTAGAGCGGTCTTGTCTCGACCAACGTGAGGGCATCCTACCTGTAGCGAGGTAGTTAACAATATCAGCAAACCAAGGAAGGTCTGAGATAGACATCAGCTGTTCATCTGGGAATGATTCTCTAATCAGCTCAATTCATCAATAGACTCTAAAGTTAATCTAGACAAATGATCAGCAACCACATTCTCACAACCTTTCTTATCACGGATTTCGAGATCGAATTCCTGTAATAAGAGTATCCATCGAATAAGGCGAGCTTTAGCATCCTTCTTGGAAAGAAGATACTTCAAAGCCGCATGGTCTGTGTATATGATGATCTTAGACCCTATCAGATAAGATCTAAACTTGTCTAATGCGAAAACGACGGCAAGCAATTCCTTCTCGGTAGTTGAATAATTGAGTTGGGCATCATTAAGGGTTTTGCTAGCATAGTATATCACATATGGTAGTCTATCAACTCGCTGTCCTAAAACAGCACCAACAGCATAATCAGAGGCATCACACATAAGTTCGAACGGAAGCTTCCAATCGGGTGGTCGGACTATAGGAGCGGTGGTGAGAAGGGTTTTTAATTCCTCCCATGCCTTCACACAAGCAGCATCGAAATTGAAGGCAACATCTTTGGAGAGAAGACTGCACAGAGGTCTGGAGATTTTGCTGAAATCTTTGATGAATCGCCGGTAAAAACCAGCATGACCTAGAAATGATCTGATCTCCTTCACAGAGCAAGGTTGTGGTAGATGTTGAATGAGGTCAACTTTAGCTTTATCCACTTCAATTCCTTTTTCTGAGATGATGTGTCCTAGAACTATTCCTGAATTCACCATAAAATGGCATTTTTCCCAATTTAGAACAAGGTTCTTTTCTTTACATCTGGATATCACGAGGGCAAGATGCTTCAAACATTCGTCAAACGAGGAACCAAAAACAGAGAAATCATCCATAAAGATCTCGAGAAAACTATCTATCATGTCAAAAAAATGCTCATCATGCAACGCTGAAAAGTAGCAGGTGCATTACACAACCCGAAGGGCATACGTCTATAAGCAAACGTCCCAAATGGACACGTGAATGTAGTTTTTTCCTGATCTTCCGGAGCAATGTGAATTTGGTTATAACCGGAAAAGCCATCTAGAAAACAGTAGTGACTGTGTCCAGACACACGTTCTAGCATTTGGTCAATGAAAGGGAGCGGGAAGTGATCCTTCCTTGTTACTGTGTTCAACTTCCTGTAGTCGATGCATACTCGCCATCCTGTGGTTGTACGAGTAGGGACTAATTCATTCTTGTCGTTCTGAACTACAGTAATGCCTGACTTCTTAGGCACAACTTGAATGGGACTAACCCATTTGCTATCGGGAATTGGGTATATGATACCCGCATCAAGTAGTTTCAGGATCTCTCCTTTGACTACATCTCTCATGTTAGGATTAAGTCTCCTTTGCATTTCCCTCGATGGTTTGGCATTCTCTTCAAGGTTAATGTGGTGCATGCAAATGGTGGGACTAATTCCTTTGAGATCTGAGATGGTCCATCCTAAGGCCTCTTTGTGTTCCTTAAGTACTTCTAAAAGCTTACTTTCCTGTTCCGTGTCTAAACATGATGAAATAATGACAGGTAAAGTATCAGAAGAACCTAGGAATGCGTACTTCAACGTACTAGGCAATGTTTTCAATTCAAGCTTGGGTGGCTCAACAATGGATGGAATAAGCTTGGAATCAGAGAGTAAGGGTGGTTCCACTTCATATTTCCTTTCAGTGATGTCCATTTGAGGTACAGATTCGAGAGAGATAGGACGTCACTACAGTATGCATCATCATAGGAATCTGAGTTAAAGTTCTCCATACATGCTTGAAAGGGGTCGACGGATAGAATGTTAGTCAACGAATCTTGCATTAATCCTTCAATCATATTAACTTCATGCACATCATCATCATCAAGATTCACAGGTTGTTGACTAATATCGAACACATTCAATTCTACCGTCATGTTACCAAAAGACAGTTTAACACTCCATTACGACAATTAATGATCGCGTTGGACGTAGCCAAGAAAGGACGTCCTAAGATGACAGGAATGTGACAGTCTGGGTTTTGTACAGGTTGAGTGTCTAAGACAATGAAGTCTACGGGAAAATAGAATTTGTCAACCTTGATCAAAACGTCTTCGACCACTCCACGAGGAATCTTGACAGATCGGTCTGCCAGTTGTAGAGTGATAGATGTTGGTTTCAACTCCCCAAGACCTAACTGCTCATAAACAGAATATGGCAGTAGGTTAACACTTGCACCTAGGTCTAATAACGCTTTATTGACCGTGTGTTCTCCTATAGTGCAAGAAATTGTTGGACATCCTGGATCCCTAAACTTGGGTGGAGTTTTGTTCAGAATGATGGAACTCACCTGCTCAGCTAAGAAAGCACGTTTTTGCACATTGAGCTTGCGCTTTTGAGTACACAAGTCTTTGAGGAATTTGGCATAAGCAGGGATTTGCTTGATTGCTTCAAGAAAAGGAATGTTGATGTTGACTCTCTTGAACAGATCTAACATCTCATTGTAATGGGTACTTTTCTGTTGATAGATCAATCTTTGAGGAAATGGGGCAACAGGAGAATGAGTTGGCAAAGGGACATTCACAGCAGTAGAATTGTCAGATTTTCCAACTTGCTCAGTTCTTTGGTTTTCTGGGGTTGTGGAGACAGCGTGGAATTTGTATCAGATTCATTAGGTTCGCCCACGTTGTTCTCGATGACTTTACCACTTCGGAGGGTGGTAATGGCATGGACTTGATCGGGTGAGGTTTCAGTGCAGGATGTTGTGCCTGTTTGAAATATCCTCTTTGGATTTTGTTGGGGTTGGCTCGGAAGTTTACCCTTTTCTCTCTCACACATTTGATCCATCTTTTGATCTAGATTTTTCTGACTTTGCATCAAACTCTGGAACATTTCCTCTAGGGTGGATAATCTCTTGTCGGTATTGTGTTGAGGATATGATTGTTGTTGAGAGTTTGATTGTTGTTGAGGGTTTCTCGGGTGTTGATAACCTTGATTGTTCTGATATCCCTGATTGTTTTGATAGCTCTGATTGGGTTGAGATGGTCCTCCCTGAGTGGGTCCTTTGACCATGAAAAGTTAGGGTGGTTTCTCCATCCTGGATTGTAGGTCTGTGAATAAGGGTTATGCTCTGGTTTTTGAAACATGGCATGTGCCTGTTCAAGCCTAGATTCCTGGACTGCAAGCAAATCGGGACAATTTTGGAATTGATGGTTGGGGTCGTTACAAGCAGCACAAACAGACGAAGCGACATGTTCTCGGAGAGTAGTGGTGGAAGGTTTTGAATTTTTATGTAGTTCTAACTCTTCTAATCTCCTAACTATTGATGCCATGTTTGCTCTTCCCTCGAAATCCGCTTCAATCCTAAAAGCCTTTGCTTCGGATGTAGTCTTTCTGGTTTCACGGATGGATTCCCACTGTTGCGTCTTTTCAGCTACTTCAATCAAGAAGTCCCAAGACGCATCAGCAGTTTTATCTACGAATAGACCATTACACATCGACTCAACCGTTGTTCGGGTGGACACATCTAGACCTTCATACAAAATTTGCACAAGTCTCCATTTTTCAAAACCATGATGGGGACATTGGAGCAATAATTCATTGAATCTCTCCAGGTATCTAGCTAAGGTCTCACCTTCTAATTGCACAAAGCTATTCAGACTTTGACGAATTGTCGAAGTCTTGTGGTTCGGGAAAAACTTTTTGAAAAACTCCTTTATGAGGTCATCCCATGTCATGATGGATTGAGGCTGTAAAGCATAAAGCCAGGCCTTTGCTTTATCTTTCAGGGAGAAAGGAAAGAGCCTTAACTTCAGGGTTTCGTCGGACATTTGAGTGAAACGCAGAGTTCCACAAATTTCCTCGAATTCTCTCACGTGGTGGTACGGGTTTTCATTCTCAACACCTCTAAAAATAGGAAGCATATGTATTGTGCTTGATTTCAGCTCATAATGGACATTAGCCTCGGGTAGCACAATACAAGAAGGTTGACTGGCTCTAGTTGGGTACATATAATCCTTGAGGGTACGGGGTTCTCCCATTGTTTCTGGTTGATCTGGACTGTCTCCCTCAGAACTTAGAATTTCGATAGGTTCGTCTGGGTTAATTCTAACAAGTCTGTTTGTTTGGTCTCTGTAGGTCACAATCATGTCCTAGTAGGTACCTTAACTAACATGTTGGTCAGACAGAGCAATCGGAAACAATTTGGCCCACAAGGGTTATGAAGAGGTTTTGAATGGGTGTTGGACTAACAAGGGATTTTGGTTTTTGGTTTAAAATTGGGCTTTGGAAAATTTTTTGAACTAAACCTAGCATAAATTATCACAACTCATAAAAGAAAATAAAAACAATAATAATAATTAAGACAAGCCCATAAAAGAAAAAGAAAAATAAAAGAAAAATAAAAAAACAACAAAAAACAACAAAAAATAATAATTACAGTCCCAAATATAAAAAAAAAAGAAAAAGAAAATAAATAAATAAAAATTATTACAATCCCAAAGAAATAATTAAATTAATTATTACAAGCCCGAATTTGAATTTAAATGAGGCCCAAGTGGGTTAGCTCATGGGTTAGGCTTACTTGGTTTTTGGAGGGAAGCCCAAAAATAGGCTTTTATTCCCCTTTTAGTTGCACAGCCCAGTTGGGCTTTAGGATCGTCCTAAGCAGCTCACGTTCAAGCCCAGCAACAAAGGTTGGAACAGAGCCCAGCAGCAGAAGGTGCACAAGCCCGGCAGCAACAGAGCCCAGCTCAGTTGAAGTGGTGAAGCCCAGCAGTAATGGTGGCACAAGCCCACCTCAGTTGGATGAGCCCAGCAACTTGTTGAGATGCAGCAGCCCAGTTGCTTTGGCTTGGAAGCAGGCTTGGCAGCAGCAGGCTTTGGCTTGGCAGCAGCAACAGCAGCAGCAGCAGCAACAACAGCAGCAACAACAGCAGCAACAACAGCAACAGCAGCAGCAGCAGCTCAGGTAACTCTGCAATGATCTTGACAGAGATGCAATGGTAGATGAAGGACAGCAAGGAGAAGAAACTCAACACACAGCACCACTCCCCGGCAGCGGCGACAAAAACTTGGTGGGCCAGAAGATATTATATTTAAATGCAAAATAGTCCCCGGCAGCGGCGCCAAAAACTTGGTGGGCCCAAAGATATTATATTTAAATGCAAAATGGTCCCCAGCAACGGCGCCAAAAACTTGGTGGACCCGGGAAGGCGTGAAAATTAAAGCGCAATGAAAACGGGCCTACAGTAATACTGCAAGTGCACGGTCGTCGGTTGTAGCTCGTGCAAGTACGGGTCGATCCACAGAGACTGGGTGTGTTTTGTAGTTTCTAGCTATTTTGGGCTCTAAATGGCTATTGTTGGGCTTTGGGTACCAATGGACTTTGGGTACCAATGGGCTTTGATTAAGCTTCTGTTTTGGACTATGGGCTTGTGTGATAATGAAGTGCTTTGGGCCTTGGGCCTTTGAATGATTTTGGAATGAACTGTGAACTAGGCTTTGGCCTTAAACTTAGGCTTGGGCTCAGTGGACTACAGATGGACTGAACTGAGCCTTGGGCACCCTATCAATGATCTGGGCTTTTGCTTCACCCTAGCAATGAGCTGGGCTTTTGGGCTTTGTTCCTGGGTTTAGCTTTTGACCTGAGAGTAACTAGGCCTTTGGAGTTAACTGTGGACTGAACTGGGCTTGTGCTGTGAGCCAAACTCAGTTGCAGCAGCAGCAGTGGCTGTAGCACAGGACAAGAGAAGCAAGCTGGAGCAGCAGCAGGAGAAGTTGAAGCAAAGCAGCAACAGCAACAAGAGGAAGGAAAGCAGCAGCAGCAACAGGGTTGCAGGGCAGTGGTGGAAACCAGGTTGCAACAGCAGTGGTGGCTGGCACAGCAGGAGAAGGTGCACAGCAAGTAGTAGCAGCAGCAGTGCAAAGGAAGAGAGGCACAACATCAGCAGTAGGGAAGAGTAACAAAGATATAGTGTATCAAAGAGTGACAGTGAAATGAAAACAGAAAAGAAACAGAGAAAGAAAACAGATGAAGTGAATAAGAAAGCAGTGAGACAAAAACACTAAAGTGACAGTGGTAAAGACAATGAAACAATGGAAGCATATACCAAGGCCTAAGCCAAGGGCAGGGGATATGGTGAAGGTGAAATGGTGAAGGTGAAATGGTGAAGGTGAGCCTAGGCATACTACTAGAGTGGGAAGAGAACTAGTTTGCTCACAGTCACTAGTGAGCACTAGTTTCTCCCCAATGCTCAATCAACACAATGCTCTAAGGCTCTAACCTAGCATTGACACACAACAGTAAACTAATCCTAACATTTGGGAAGCTAACAGTTGACAAAACAAGAGAGCCTAGGCATACAACTAGAGTGGGAAGAGAACCAGTTTGCTCACAGTCACTAGTGAGCACTAGTTTCTCCCCACTGCTCAATCAATCCAATGCTTCAAGGCTTCTAGCCTAATCATTCCATCACTTCACAATGAACAAACTTAACATTTGAGCATTTAAACTAACATTAACATTAAACAGAATTAACACTAACAGGATTATCATTAACAGGGGACAAACAGGAACAATGAACAATATTAACCTAAACATGAACCCTAAACAGAACACTAAACTGGACACTTAAACAGAACAAGAACAGGAATTACAGTGAGCAAAACATAAGAAGAATAGGAACAATAAGCATTAAACATCAAGTAACAGGACATGGTATTCAGAAATTAAACAGGTCATGGAATTATAAAAACAGCAAATATTAAACAGAAATATATCAACAAGAATTAAACAGCACAAAATAACAGAATTGAGAACAAATTAAACATAACCCTAAATATTTAAATTGATTTGAAGTTGAAATTGAAAATTAAAATTAAACATACACTAACCCAAATTTGGGGGAATCTTGGCTAGCCCAAGAACACCCTCTCTCTGCTCTACATCACGAGCTATTTATACTTCAAAAGCCCCAATAATTTACAAACCCTAAAATTAAAATTATGTATTTTCAATTCCGAAATTGCTCACCAAATCCGCTGAATTGGTGGTGACCCATGCCTCTTCTCTTCTCTCTCGATCCTTCTCTGCCCTCAATTTCAATCTATAGCCTCATCTGTTTCATCAACTCTTCACGCCTAGGGTTCCAGCGAGAAAGAGGGGTGATGGGCTGATGTAATAGATGGCTAGAGAGTAGGGGGATGTATAGGTGATTGAGACAGAGAAGTTGGTGGTATAAATGGTGGTGACAGGAGCGATGGATGATGGAAGTAACAGGTGGAGGTGATGGTGGTGGAATGGGTGTTTCTGCAGAGGAATGGGGGAGAAGAACGGAAGAGAAGAAGGGAATGAGAGAAAAAACTCTCGATGGTTTTTAGGGTATAGGAATTTTCACTGTGGAGCATGTACATCGGAGATGATGATCAGAAACGTTGAGCGTTGGATGCAAATATGGTTGGTAGATCTAACGGTAATATAAGAGATGAATCACTTCGACCGTCGGATTGTGAAATACAACGAAGTCAACGGTGTTAGATGATGTTAGGTGTTGAAGTGTTAAGCGGAAGTATCGAGATTTGATGCGCAGGCAAAGAAGCGACCGTAAGATCTAAATGTGATCTAATCTGAAGGCTTGGAATTTAGGCACTATGGTGTTTTGCAGGTACTTCAGATTTTGATGCACGATGAAGAAGCGACCATTGGATGATGAGATGGATCCAATCTAACGGCTGAGAATGGAGGCGGGTATGGATATGGAAAATGGGTTTGGGTAAGGGTTTTGGGCCTTGGGTATGCCAAGCCCATATCTTCTTTAAGAACAATTCTTCCTTCTTGAGCCCATTCCTAGCTTTTTGGACGTGCGCTCCATTCTTTGCGGCTTCCTTGCGTAATTTCTTCCGGCTTTTCACCACTCTTCAGCTCTTTTCCGCTCCGCATGTCATCCAGACTTTATTTATTACCTAAAAATGCAAAATTAAGTAAGAAAAATATTTATTCTTGAAAACAATGAAAATACAGAATATGGGATAAAATGTAGAATTGATGCACAAAAGATGAGTTAAATGCCAACAAAAAGGGATAAATATATACAATATTTGGCACTCATCAGTTATTTCTTTTCCGTATTATATTTTCTATATAATTGAAAAATCACAAATTGTGCATAAGTTCAATCAATTGTGAATCCAACCTTTAGTTGTTGATTTGATTGACACTTGGATATTGGTTTTTGATATTGTCCAAGTTATTTCTTATATTCAATCGGGCTCGCAAATTTCTATTTGTTTGATTGCAGATTGAATTGAGAAATTGAGATATAATTCTTTGATACACTTTTCTTAAGATTGAGTCTGACTGTCTAGTTGATTATCTTGAAAGTATATTGGAGTTAGTCCATACAGATTGATAAGAAAAATATTGGGTGTGGTTGTTAGACCCCCGCCTTTTCAGATGCACATGCTTTCAGCAATGCCTAATTAAGCTAAGTGAAGAGGGGATATTAGGCCTGCAATGGCCTATGCGTAAGTCCAAGGCATGCCTTATGCCTGAAAAAGACTCGGAATCCATCGATGCATATAAGGTGCATCGGACATAGCCTTCAAGGATTTAAACCCTTGACAGAACAAGGGTAAGTTGGAAAAGTGTGGAATCTAAGTTAGCAGTACATGATCCACGGGCATGCTTGCAATGAAAAATTGGACATGCATATGCCTAGCTTTAAGGCCTGGTAAGACGCATCATCATGGCGCATCGGGGAAGTTATGGCCTGCGCACCTGGCGCGCTACGCGTAATTTTCCGATCCGTCACATTTAATGTGATATATGATGCTAGTTGGAAGAATCAGATGATGCATTCTCAAATTCTTCTCCAGATCCTGCTTTCCAGATGTGTCAGATGATGCAAGCTGCAACAGTAGCTAATTTCCTATTCTTAGCTTCTATTGGTTATTTTTGAACCTCGAGAAAATCCACTCTTTAAAATTGTTTTGACCCTTATTTGAATGATAGAGGGAAGAATATATACCAAACCAAACCACTTCAACAAACAAATATCGAGGAGAAGGTGTGTGGTTGTTTATTCTTCTTTCTGACACATCAGACAAGTGCTATCAATCTTCTGGAACCGGTATAGAAATAAGTGATTTTTCTACGTTCTTTACCTTAGTCATCATCCATCTTGAAAATGGCATGCCGAACATACCACATGTGCCAATGGCATGCCAGCCACCTTGCCGCGCCTAAACCATGCCATGTCGGCCTTTCCTTTATGGCTGCCAAAACGAAGGGTTGCAACAATCAACGGCTACCCTTCCATCCGAGACACAGATCTTAGCCATCTAAGGTCACCAACCAATGCATGGTATCCTTTGGCCCAACCTCAAAACCACGCCAAGGCATGCCAACCATGCCACATGTGCCAATGGCGTGCCGCGCCAGCCACACCTCCACGCCAAGGTATGCCAACCATGCCAGCCGCACCGCTATTCCAAAGTCCTGGCTTGGCCGCGCCTAATCCTATCAAAGCCATGACGTCCATGCTTTCATACCGCTGGCTACCAAGCGAAGGGTTGCAATAATCAACGACTACCCTTCCTCTCAAGATGCAAAATCTCGACCGTCGAAGGTCACCACTGAGCCAGCAAGTCTCCCAAGCTCAACTTGCCAAACAGCAGCAACATGCTACATGTTTTCCGCAAAAACACTCGAGACATCAACACATATCAAAAACTGGGGGATGCTCACTAGGTATTCGTTTGGCGGTTTACGACATGCGGCGTACACTACGCCCGTTACAAGATAGTGTCATAAGGATGAGGCGGTTAGTAAATACAGGGAGTAATGGTGAAATGTTTTCCTTCATTATGAAACATAAATTCCAGGCGTTACCGGTTACCACCTCCCCCCATTTACTCATCCATTTTCCATTTCTTACGAGACCAGAGTACGTTTCACTTCGACTTGTATAAATAGGTCTTACGTATTTCCACCAAAGAACAAGTTTTGGTCAGGAGCATACAAAACTCAAAAATCACTTGTTAGCTTTCCCTTATGTTAGCTTTCACTTTCTGATGCAAGTCAAACAACTACTCTTCCAGAATCAACTATTCTGGTCTCAACACTCTCTTCGCTTCCCTCCCCAAAACCAACCCTTATCCTTCACTTTGTGACCGAAGCAAGTATGGAACGACGATTTCTTGGTTTAGGCCGGATTTGTACAGATTGATCTCTCGAATCTAAAGTACTCCCTTGCAGTACATTGTTTAGAGTTTAGACTCGTTTCTCACCCACACACACGAAATTACCGAAATCAGCAGAAACCGTTTTCACCCTCAAACAATTGGCGACCACAGTGGGAGATTAATCTCTCGGTTACAATATCAATTTCAATTCCCGATTTCATTATTCAACCCAGATTCTAAGATGGTGAAAGCAAACGATCTGCTCGGGGATCAATGGCTTAGTCACCAAACGACTCAGTTACCAGGCGGCCCAGTTACCAGTCATAACACGACAAAGGGTGACTGGGGGACTTCCAAGATGGTAGAAGAAAACGATCCTCCCAGGGATCGATGACTCGATTATCAGATGACCCGGGGACGACTGGGGAATTTCCACGATCACGGCGGCGCTTACCACAAAACTCGGACTTGCACCCGGATGATCTATTTTTCGTTAGGAGATCCGAAAACAGAGTAAGTCTTGCTAGACGAAATGCATGGTCTACTACTTCAAGTCTTCACAGGAATGATAAAAACCGATAGCCATGTTATGTGTCATCCCATGCCCTCTACTGACACGCAACGCTCACGATTTCGTGGCTTTTCTGGGATGTTTGTGTCACTTGCAATCGTATCCAAAATACGTCATCATTCAAAAATAATTCATTCCAAAAGAATAATCTAAAACCCTCAGAGATAACAGTTATCTATCAATTCAAATCAAACCATAAACCAAGCGCTTTGTTTGCCTTTCAAAAAAAAAAAAGCAGTCACCTACTTGTACGTGCCTACTTTGCATAATAATGATTACCCGTCACTATTCATGAGGTAGCCGACGTTACTACGGTGATATTCGAAGAGGAATTGTTTATGATGAAGTATTTCTACAAGTTTATGAAAGGCATACTCACGTCTAGGGTTTACACCAGTTCAGAAGAAAAATATTTCTACATATTTATGGAAGGCATACCTATGGCTAGGGTTTGCACCAACACAAGAAAACAAATTGAAAGAGAAACACTAGAGTACATAGATGGAATATTCTTGCCCACTTTATTTCTACCCCGCTACCGCTAACACCAGGACGTGAGAACAAAGATACGAGATAAAAAGGAGAGCCATCTCCTTTCATACGCATAACACTTTTGGAATTTGAATAAGGAAATGATTTCCTATTTGAGCTACGTATGGAAAGAGGCAATTGGGCCCGAAGAACAAGTCCGCGCCACGGAAAGCCAGTGCCGTGCCAAGCCAGCGCCATGCCAAGCCAACAGTCCGCGCCATACCAAATCCAAGCCATCGTCCATGCCAAGCCAGCGTCCACACCAAGCCAGCATCCATGCCAAGCCGATCCAGCGCTAACAACTTCCGTCTTTCCAGCGCCAGCAGCTTGCATCCTTCCAGCGCTAACAACTTGCATCTTTACAGCAGCTTGCATCTTTCCAGTGCCAGCAACTTGCATCCTTTCAAGCGCTAACAACTTGCAACTTTACAGCAGCTTGCATCTTCCCAGCGCCAGCAGCTTGCATCCTTCCAGCGTTGCTCTTGAACGCCCAGTAGAAGGGAATCAGCAATCTAATTTCATCACACGTAAATATCAGGAACGACTTCTCCAAAATTGAAGCAAAGAAAATCAGCAATCCCCCTGAGTTCATAAAGAATCTTTTCCCTGTCAGGAGATGCATGATTTCTGGGAACTTCTCCCGCAAAATCGTGCAATCTATGATGAAACATTTATGTGAGATTCTATATTTCCCCAAGGCGCAACGTCAAGACATATTTGCATCCCTCAACCTCACTGCATCATGAAAGCAGTTGTTTCTAGCCAAGAGGCCTATCCCAGACCCCTATTGGAAAGCACGATTGATAGATGGAACTAGGGACTCCTAACCACTGTTCGCTTGAAGGGTGTCCAGTTTGACATCACACTGATTGACGCAGCCTCTCCGCTTCAACGTCCTTCAGCAGCGGCTCCGCCTCAACGTTCGCTTCAGCAGCCGCTCCACTTCAACGTTCGCTTCAGCAGCCGCTCCACTTTAATGTTCGCTTCAACAGCTGCTCCGCTTCAACGTTCTCTCTATAAGCTGCTCCAGGATCCGAAGACGAAGCTTTAGCGTTTCTGCTCTATAAGTTTGAACGTCATCTCCAAGAACCGAAGCCGCTTCAACGCCTCCTTCCCGACAATGCTCGTGGTCATGGACAGTTTGCTCGCTTACGCATCCAGCCTACTTTGTTCCCATGACAATATAGTCTCTTCTAATCACATATGCTTCCAAGAACCGGTGCCGCTCATTTGTTGATACCAGTGATAGCTTCACCAAAGCGCAATCACTAAAAATATGGAAACATGTAAACCACATTTGGGGACTGAGGATCTACACGGAATCCCTTCACTGTCAAAGCTCATAAGCCATGGTTAACCAAAAGGTCATAGTCACGACGAGGTCATTTACTCTTCAAGGGTGCAGTGTAAGAATATCATCATCTCTCTGTCTAGAAGATGCCTGCAACACTTTACGAGGCCTCGGTGGATCCCAAGCCTGCTCAGAAGAAACAACTTCAGAAACTAAAGAAATGTGCGACTGGGGACTGCTCATCGCAGTCTATCCCGATGACCATCAAAGATTCATGAGATAACCCCAGAGACGCGGCTGAAACATTTTCCGGAAGAAGCATAGGGAGCCGCGATAAACAACATAACTCTCTCATTTTTACCACTTTACTATCCAGAGTATTTCATCCATGTGATATTCTGAGCATCCCAGCGTCGCATCCAGAAGAGCACAAAAAGCTTGTATCAAATCCCGTGGACGTGGATTCAAGGCGATGCAATGAAAGTAGGCTACACGTGGGGACTACCAGCACGGGGCGCTTTCACCCCCCCTCAACTAGGTTATTTCTGATTTCAACATCATCACTGTCGAAGTTTTACGAGCTGCGGGAATTTCTCAACACAAAGTCGTACATGTGCATCGTAGAATCCAAAATCACGCCACAAAGATACATTCACATGTTCGGCCGTGCCATAGGATCTAACAGAAATATAACTGGGGACTGCTCACCGCATCTCATTCCAAACGATAGTCCAAGATTCAGAAGATGGTTCAGAGGATGTCTCTTGGAACAAAGTCCTTGAAGACTTAATAGCAGCACGTCAGTAACGAAACGTCTCCCAACTCATCTATTTCATCCAGTTGCTCCGGAAGATTTCGACCATACAAGCATCCAAAACATATTGTCATCGCGATCAGAAGGTCCAGGCACTGAACAACCTAAAATTAATGATGGACCGACAATGCAACCACATCCATCCGTCCCAAGAATGCAATGGAGTTTGGTAAATTTTGGAATCCACTGGAGAGACACTGCAGACGAAAGCACGGATCCGGACGAGGAACAAAAAATAGAAGAAGGTCAATACCTCTTTTCATACGGACGGAGTTTCTAGAGTTTGCACAGAATAAAGTTTCCTTCTTGCTCCATGAACGGTAGTAGATGACTCGGCGCGACTATGTTACCCCGGGCCCGCAACATCCCTCTTGAATTTTTCCTGAGTTTCACTGTCGGGACGTTTTCACCTCCTAAACGAGCTCAAAACCTAAATATTACCATGTAAGGGAAATAGAAAATTCTTTTCCGGAGGGATGGACCGTCAAAGTCCGAGTTCGTACGAGAATTCTACAACAATTTTAGTAAGGAGCGCTAATTAGGGTTTCGACATCCCAAACCCTGATTTCGACAAAGTTGCCAGGCGTCATCACCACCGTTTGGTGGCCAAAGTTACAACGCCATCACCACCGTTTGGTAGCCGAAGTTCCAGAACTAGTTCCCATCTTTCCACGGAACTGAAGCCAGTCGTCATCTTTCCACGGAACTGAAGCCATTCACATCATTCTACGGAACTGAAGCCAGTCGTCATCCTTCCGAGGAACTGAAGCCAGTCGCCATCATTCCACGGAACTGAAGCCAGTCGTCATCCTTCCAAGGAACTGAATCTAGTCTTCATCCTTCCACGGAACTGAAGCCAGTCGACATTATTCCACGAGACCGCAACATCCCTCATGAATTCTTCCTGAGTTTTAATGTCGGGCTGTTTTCGCCTCCTAAACGAACTTAAAACCTAAATATTCTCACGAAGGGAGATAGAAAATTCTTTTCCGATAAGATGGAGGGGCGGACCGTCAAAATCCGAGTTCGTACGAGAATTCTACAACGATTCCAGTAAGGGGGGCTAATAAGGGTTTCGACATGCCAAACCCTAATTTAGACAAAGTTGCCAGGCGCCATCACTACCATTTGATAACCGAAGTTCCAGCATCATCACCATCGTTTGGTAGCAGAAGTTACGAAACCAGTTTACACCATTCTGCGGACTGAAGACAGTTTCCACCATTCCGCGGACCGAAGACAGTTTCCTCCATTCCAAGCCGACCGACGCCTGCGGCTCCCATTCCAAGACGACCCACGCCTGCGGATCTCATTCCAAGCCGACCAACGCCTGCGGCTCCCATTCCAAGCCGACCAATGCCTGCGGCTCCGATTCCAAGCCGACAATCTACATCTCACCACTTCATGGTCTAGCCAGCAACACCACTAGTAGAATTTATGCAAGGCTTCCAACACGAGAATCACGAACTCTCCTTACCTCTCGAAAAAGGTTAGCCAAGTATTCTTCACCAGTTCTTTCACGACTTGTCATTTCGATTTTGTCTTTGCCTGTCACCATCTTATGCTTACCTCGCAACAATGCTCCTGTTCCGAGCTAAGCAGAGGACTTAATGTTGATGGTGGTTTTTAGATTAGGGTTAAAATCGTAAAACTGTACATCTGACATGACGTCACTACGACCACTAGCGCATTTATTGAATCAATCAGCATGCCTACGTAAGAATTACCAGGGTACCTTTTTTTTATACATGTGCCATGTTCCACGGCAGAACCCTTAGTATTGACCGACATCATCTTCGTACATACCAAACCCTAATTATCATACCACCATGCCAATGGAAAATCATGCCAGCCACGTCTCCGCGCCAAGGCATGCCAACCATGCCAGCCGCACCACCGTGCCAATTGCAAACCATGCCAGCCACATCTCCGCGCCAAGGCATGTGATAGGCGCATTTATGTGTCTATTTTCATCTCTATTGTGTATATTGTTAGTACCCATTTTTGTACTTATTTCGGTATTTTATCTCTTTGTAGGTGTTTTTGGAGAAATAAGATTTTGCGGCGAAATTGGCTCGAAAAGTTGTTAAAGGCACCTGGGAGGACATTTGCTATTCAGACTCTCGCTTTGGATAGGGGGACACCCTTCTTCTTCACGTTTAAAACGGTTTTTGGCGGGAAAAATGCATGCAGACGCTGTTGATTTTGGATTGAAGATTTGAACGAGTTTCAGGGTGATTCAACACTGGAAATCGATTGGGCTGGACTTGATAGAGAAAACAGGTTTAATACATGCGTTTGGATCGATCAAATTGTGCTGGAATTGCCGGAAAAAGGAAACAGAGTAAAAAAGGAAACACGGTCCCTGTCGAGTTTGTTTTTGGACATTCAGAGAGATTAAATGCAAGAAACTCTTTCCAAAGATACATATATATCTAAGGAAGAGTTTGAGATAAGTGGGAAAGCTCAGAAACGCGTAAAACAATTTCTGGAAGGAATTATTGTCGTGACTGCCAAGGAAGGAAAGAAGAGATTTCGAAGCGATTTGGGAGAGATTTAATCGCCCTGTGGTGTATAAATAGGTTTCCTAGGGTCTCAAGAAGGGGTGTCGAGAGTTTGGGGTCGAGAGGAGAGCTCAGGAGGAGAGAATCGGAGATTACAGGAAGCATGTCTCTGCTGCTGCCGATGCTGAAGAACAAGCGTTGCAACGAAGAACAGTGTCTCAAATTCGCAACAGTGCTACAGTATTCTCTCTGTAACAGCTGAACAACCACATTTATCTTCAGTTAGCCACACCTCCTGTAACAGTGAACTCTGTAACGCCAATACGTCGTTGCATATTCACTGAATCATATCATCTCTTCAATAAAAACAACTTTTGAGCCATGATTTATTCTTTTGAGCCTGTTTTTGATATGAGAAGCTAAACCCAAACACTGGGATGACGGAGGAAGCCCTATTTCACGCATGTGGTAATTCTAATAATTCTTTTATGACTATTTGCATTGATTTTTAATCGATTTATGATTTTTATTGAATGTGTGTGATTTCGTTTGATGGTGTATGCTTGGTCTATGTATTTTTGATACATCATTCTTTTGATTTACAGTCATTGCTTTTCAAAAATCTATATATGGCAAAGAACAAGAGTCCATATTTTTATTATTTGAACTATAATTGATTGGAATTATTATTTGAGTCGCATGAATGGAATTTGGTGGAATCCTGAGTCTCAGTCTCTCTCGACATTGTGACAAACCTTTTGTATATATATTTTCTATTTTTATTTTAAGTCTAGAACCCAATCTTATCGAGACCGAGTTGAACGAATCTTATTACCACTTTTTCTACAACAATTAAAATCACATCAATTTTTGGCGCCGCCGACGCGGATTTGCTTTTAGGGTTTTTAGACTTAGTTTTCTTTTATTTTTTATTTTATTTTATTTTTATTTTTTAGGTTTTTATTATTTTTGTTCTTTTTTACGTTTTTTGGCATTTGTCTTTTGTCTACAGGTTTTGGATCATAAAGCGAATTGAGCCAAGGAGTTTGGTGATTTCGTAAAGACTGGAACTTAAAGCATAAAGACTTGGAGCAAAAAATTAAAGCGAAAAGAACGGAAAAGAAGACAATTTCTTTTTAGATATTTTATTTTTTTAGGGTTTGTTTATTTTCTTTATTAAAAAAAAAGAGAGAGAGAGAACTGTATTAGGGTTTGCTATTTTTGTAATTTTTCTTTTCTTTTTGGACACTTGGACATTGGACTTTGGACATTATTATTTTTAAACCCTAAGGAAGGGTTGGTTTAAATACAAACTGTGTGCAGGGAAGGACGGTGATTACGATATCACCTCGGCCCCTCGAGTTCGTACATAACATAGGAGTCGTGGCCGGAGTCGACTTCAGCGGTTCTTCGCCCGTCTGGTACGGGAGGTAAGTTTTTCGAAACACCCGCGAATCCCCTGTCAGCGGGTTTACTGTATTCCTTAAGGTCAATATATGCTGAGGACTTGAATACGGTTGCTTTTAATTCCTAGTAAAGGGCAAGGACTGGCCATATAAGATAAGGGTTCGGATTTCATCACCGTTCTCTTCTTGCCCGCCTTAGGAACACGAAACCAAACGCGAACCTAAGCCTAAAATTTTGACTAGAACGAGACCTATAGGGTAACGAGCTTAATAGGAAAGTCGTTCGAAGAATATTGGTTACTCTTTTGAGCATACTTCGAAGTTCTTGACGGTTTCTGTGAGTTGAATGCGTGACTGCGCCGCCTTGTAACCGGTGAGGCCTTGGGTATCAAAGCTCCACTGAGCTTCCTCGCCTTGATTCAACTTACTTTGACTCGGATTGATTCCAGAGGGGTTTGCTCAGATTGTAACGAGTTCCTTTTCGAAATAATAGAAGCTGGTCTAGTGACAATCTAAGTGGAGCCATCATGCTTTTTGTTTGCTAGAAATTTAGGTTTGTTTTGGTCGAGTCAGCCTTGTTTGTGATTGTGTAGAATTCCCTTGCAATTAAGAATGTCGAACTGGTATGATAGAAGCCAATACAATGATTATCGACCTGAATTTGAATATGGTCATCATCCTTTTTATGACCATGTTGGGAATAGTGGTTGGGAACGCCATACTTTGGAAGGATATGGGTCATACCCTGGTGAGCCCAATTACTATCCACACATACATCAGTCTTACGAGCAAGAAGATTATAGTACTAGTTCTTCGTCTCTAGAGAATACATTCAAACTATTGAAAAGTAGTCCTTTTTATGATCCCTCTGTTCCTATTCCTCCTTTAGAAGAGTCCCTCAGGGAGTTAGCTGAGTCGACGCGCAAGTTAGCTGAGATGAATAGTGTAATTATAGACGAAAGAACTATAATAATGAGTGAACTTTCTATAGAGGAATCCCTCAAGCTGATGGCTGAGACGAACGAAAGACTTGCTCGAATTAATCTTACTTTCCAATACAGTGATTCCAATAGTACCCTTGAAAATGAGGATAGTTATTTGCATAATCAAGATGACGAGGATAAAATTGGTAACACTACTTGTTTAGATGAGGTTCAACCATTTTCATGCTATTATGATGATTATGACGAGGATAGTGTTGATGAAGAATTTGAAATATGTAGGCATAGTGATCAGGAATTTGTTACTCCAAATGAACTTTATGATGATAGTGTTATTTCTGGTTCAGATCCCGATAATTTTAATAATTATTCACCTATTCAAAAGGACGAGGATTTGACTAGAGATACCCTCGTTTTAGAAGATGTAGTATTTCCTGTTTACAAAGCCGATAATGATTTAGAGGAACGAGTTTATTCTGAGAATAATGTTTTAGAGTCTAGCGATTTAGAAACAATAGTCTTAGACGAAGAAGATGAACTCGTAGAGATGAGTGAGGATGAACCTGACTTAGAAGAATCAATTGACCATTTCCAGGAATATGATGACCTAGAAATTAGGGAAGTTGTGACTAGTCTTTCTAGAGACACAGAAAACTCTAAGTTTTGGGGTGATTATCATTCTCCATGTGCTTTAACTATTAGAAAGGTCCCTCACTTGGGACTTGACATATGTGCCTCAACCATTTTACAAGATTATCTTCACACACGTTTTCATGAACCTAGTGATGTCCATAAGGAAGTTCAGTTGTTAGAAACCCATCCTCTGGTTGATGAGGTTAGACCAGGCTATGATACCAAGATCGACTTTGTTTTCCCACCAAATATTTTTCAACCAATTGTGGGAACGTATAAATTTCAGATGTGTCAATTATTTAGTTTTGAGACTAAACCTAATTATTTTAAAGATTAGGGTCGATACATTTGCTTAAGATAGACCACCACTCTCATTGTGGTCAGCTGTGTGAGTCAAAACTGATTGACTTTAAGGATCCTCAATTATTCAGGTTATTATTATGTTCTTTTAAATTTTTACTTGAGTTTCTTCAGAATCTAATACCTGAAGCGGATCTTAGCTTTGAGGAATTACAACACATGAAAATATTTTATTTGGACCCAGTTATAGAACCTGAACCTGAACCAAAGCTAGATGTAGTTGTCTTAAACAGGAAACTAGACAAGGGTGCGCTTTATTTGTTAATTTTCTTGGCAGGTTGCAGATTCCTTTTATTTGTGATAGCTCTATTTGGTTTTGATGACCCACAGAAATTTCGGCTATTACTTTATTCTATGAGGTGACTAATCCTTTCTTAGTCTGGCTGAAGACTTTAAACTTAGCACTTCTTGGGAGGTAACCCAACATTCATGCGACACGGTAATATCTTTCCTTATCTCTTTTGCTTCAAATGGTAACAGTTTCTCCTTGTTCATGCTTTTAATTTCATCTTTAGAACATTGAGGACAATGTTAGATTTAAGTTTGGGGGTATGGGAGAAACTTTTTAGTTGCAGTATGAATAAATAAACTCCAGAGCTTAGAAATTTATGCCTATTTAGGATTGCACTAACTAATCTAAGTGGATGGAAGCATTTTGATTGTAGGAGTTGAGGAACCAATCTGATTAGATGGCAACATCTAGAAGAGTCTATTCATAAAAGCACAGAGCTCAGTTGTTAGGAATAACATGATAGTTTCATCATATCTCGTTGAGTCCTTTTCACTTCTATTTTTATTTTATTATATTTTATTTTTAAACTATGTTTCTCTAAGTGATAGGTGGGGCCCACGATTCAAGTTGTTACCAATGCTAGGGTGAATTAGAGTGATTGAGATACCATGAAAAATTTAAAAAAAAAATTGAGACCAGACCATTTGACCAAAAGGAATAAATTCAATAAAGTCGACCACTGGTACCCTTGTATATGCCAGTTGTGTTGACCTAGAGTTAGGTTATCGACCACTGGTTCCCTTGTATATGCAGTGTGTTGATATTAGTCAGACTAATATCTTAATCCATTAGGATAGGTTCATTTTGGCGGAGGCCTTCAGACAGATATAGGAAACGCCGTTCACTTAGTAAACATCAAAACCATCTATGTTTTTCTATATCCATCTTCTTGATCTATCCATGTGATTAGTTTTGACTCCGAATATGATGTCCATAGTGCAATTATCTGGGTATATCTCTGGTAAGCCCTCCCGAGACTATAACTCGGCCACTAGGGCCACCTAGGGGTTTAAAGGCTTATTGCATACGCTAAATGCAATCCACGATGCCTGCGACAGTGAGTTAGGATTTTATTTTGTAGTTTTGATTTGCTCGGGACTAGCAAATGATAAGTTTGGGGGTATTTGATAGACGCATTTATGTGTCTATTTTCATCTCTATTGTGTATATTGTTAGTACCCATTTTTGTACTTATTTCGGTATTTTATCTCTTTGTAGGTGTTTTTGGAGGAATAAGTTTTTGAGGCGAAATTGGCTCGAAAAGTTGTTAAAGGCACCTGGGAGGACATTTGATATTCAGACTCTCGCTTTGGATAGGGGGACACCCTTCTTCTTCACGTTTAAAACGGTTTTTGGCGGGAGAAATGCATGCAGACACTGTTGATTTTGGATTGAAGATTTGAACGAGTTTCAGGGTGATTCAACACTGGAAATCGATTGCGCTGGACTTGATAGAGCAAAACAGGTTTAATACATGCGTTTGGATCGATCGAATTGGGCTGAAATTGCCGGAAAAAGGAAACAGAGTAAAAAAGGAAACACGGTCCCTGTCGAGTTTGTTTTTGGACATTCAGAGAGATTAAATGCAAGAAACTCTTTCCAAAGATACATATATTTCTAAGGAAGAGTTTGAGATAAGTGGGAAAGCTCAGAAACGCGTAAAACAATTTCTGGAAAGAATTATTGCCGTGACTGCCAAGGAAGGAAAGAAGAGATTTCGAAGCGATTTGGGAGAGATTTAATCGCCCTGTGGTGTATAAATAGGTTTCCTAGGGTCTCAAAAACGGGTGTCGAGAGTTTGGGGTCGAGAGGAGAGCTCAGGAGGAGAGAATAGGAGATTACAGGAAGCCTGTCTCTGCTGCTGAAGAACAAGCGTTGCAACGAAGAACAACGTCTCAAATTCGAACAGTGCTACAGTATTCTCTCTGTAACAGCTGAACAACCACATTTATCTTCAGTTAGCCACACCTCCTGTAACAGTGAACTCTGTAACGCCAGTACGTCGTTGCATATTCACTGAATCATATCATCTCTTCAATAAAAACAACTTTTGAGCCATGATTTATTCTTTTGAGCCTGTTTTTGATATGAGAATCCAAACCCAAACACTGGGATGACGGAGGAATCCCTATTTCACGCATGTGGTAATTCTAATAATTCTTTTATGACTATTTGCATTCATTTTTAATCGATTTATGATTTTTATTGAATGGGTGTGATTTTGTTTGATGGTGTATGCTTGGTCTATGTATTTTTGATACATCATGCTTTTGATTTACAGTCATTGCTTTTCAAAAATCTATTTTTGGCAAGAAACTAGAGTCCATATTTTTATTATTTGAACTATCATTGATTGGAATTAATATTTGAGTCGCATGAATGGAATTTGGTGGAATCCTGAGTCTCAGTCTCTCTCGACATTGTGACAAACCTTTTGTATATATATTTTCTATTTTTATTTTAAGTCTAGAACCTAATCTTATCGAGTCCGAGTTGAACGAATCTTATTACCACTTTTTCTACAACAATTAAAATCACATCAGCATGCCAACCATGCCAGCCACGCCACCGTGCCAATGGCAAACCATGCCAGCCACATCTCCGCGCCAAGGCATTCCAACCATGCCAGCCGCACCAAACCATGCCAGCCACGTCTCCGCGCCAAGGCATGCCAACAATGCCAGCCGCACCACCATGCCAATGGCAAACCATGCCAGCCACGTCTCCGCGCCAAGGCATGCCAACCATGCCAGCCTCACCACCGTGCCAATGGCAAACCATGTCAACCACCTCTCTGCGCCGAGGCATCCAACCAGCTAGCCAGTCCGCCAAGGCATGCCAACCATGCCCACCCCCACCCCGGCAATGGAAACCAATGGCCATCCACTCTCTGCGCCAAGGCATGCCAACCTGCCAGCCACGTCTCCGCGCCAAGGCATGCCAACCATGCCAGCCGCACCACCGTGCCAATGGAAAACCATGACATCCACGTCTCCGCGCCATGGCATGCTAACCATTCCAGCCACGTCTCCGCGCCAAGGCATGCTAACCATCCGCACCACCGTGCCAATGGAAAACCATGCCAGCCACGTCTCTGCGCCAAGGCAGTCCAACCATGCCAGCCGCACCACCGTGCCAATGGCGAACCATGTCATCCACGTTTCCGCGCCAAGGCATGCCAACCATGCCAGTCGCACCACATGCGCCAATGGCATGCCGTGCCAGCCGCACCTCCGCGTCAAGTCATGCCAACCATGCCAGTCGCACCACATGCGCCAATGGCATGCCGTGCCAGCCGCATCTCCGCGCCAAGGCATGCCAACCATGCCAGCCGCAACACCGTGCCAATGGAAAACCATGCCATCCACGTTCCCATGCCAAATCCATGTCAGCCCCGCTACATGTCGCTGGCTGCCAAAACGAAGGGTTGTAACAATCAACGGCTACCCTTTCATTTGAGACGCAAATCTTAGCGGACCAAGGTCACCAACCAACGCATGGTAACCTTCGGCCCAACGCCAAAACCCTAGTTTTGGGTCGCGCCTAAACCGCGCCAAGGCATGACGACCATGCCACATGTGCCAATGGCATGCCGTGCCAGCCACCTTGCCGCGCCTAAACCATGCCATGCCGGTCTTTCGTTTACGGCTGCCAAAATGAAGGGTTACAACAATCAAAGGCCACCCTTCCATCTGAGACGCAGATCTTAGCCGTCCAAGGTCACCAACCAACGCATGGTAATCTTTGTCCCAACGCCAAAACCCTAGTTTTGGCCGCGCCTAAACCGCGTCAAGGCATGCCGACCATGCCACATGTGCCAATGGCATGCCGTGCCAGCCACCTTTCCGCGCCTAAACCTTTCCATGTCGTCCTTTCCTTTATGGCTCCCAAAACGAAGGGTTGCAACAATCAACAGCCACCCTTCCATCTGCGATGCAGATCTTAGACGTCCAAGGTCACCAACCAACGCATGGTAACCTTTGGCCCAACGCCAAAACCCTAGTTTTGGTCGCGCCTAAACCGCGCCAAAGCATGCCGACCATGACACATGTGCCAATGGCATGTCGTGCCAGCCACCTTGTCGCGCCTAAACCATGCCATGCCGGCCTTTCCTTTACGTCTGCAAAAACGAAGGGTTGCAACAATCAACGGCCACCCTTCCATCTGAGACACAGATCTTAGCCGTCCAAGGTCACCAACCAACGCATGGCAACCTTTGGCCCAACCCCAAAAACCTAGTTTTGGGCCGCGCCTAAATCGCTCCAAGGCATGCCGACCATGCTACATGTCCAATGGCATGGAAACCACCTTGCCGCGCCTAAACCATGCCATGCCATCCTTTCCTTTACGGCTGCCAAAACGAAGGGTTGCAAAAAACAACGGCCACCCTTCCATCTGAGACACAGATCTTAGCCATCCAAGGTCACCAACCAACGCATGGTAGCCTTTGGCCCAACACCAAAACCCTTGTTTTGGACGCGCCTAAACCACGCCAAGGCATGCCAACCATGCCACATGTGCAAATGGCGTGCCGCGCCAGCCACACCTCCATGCCAATGCATGCCAACCATGCCAGCCGCACCGCTATGCCGAAGTCCTGTCTTGGTCGCGCCTAATCCTATCAAATCCATGCAGGCCATGCTTTCATACCGCTGGCTACCAAGCGAAGGGTTGCAATAATCAACGGCTATCCTTCCTCTCAAGATGCAAAATCTCGAATGTCGAAGGTCACCACCGAGCCGGCAAGTCTCCCAAGCTCAACTCGCCAAACAGCAGCAACATACTACATGTTTTGCACAAAAACACTCGAGACATCAACACATATCACAAACTGGAGGGGGGGTGCTCACTAGGTATTGGTTTGGAGGTTTACAGCGTGCGGCGTACACTACGCCCGTTACAAGACAGTGTCATAAGGATGGGGAGGTTAGTAAATACAGGGAGTAATGGTGAAACACTTTTCTTCAGTATGGAACATAAATTCCAAGAGTTACCGGTTACCACCTCCTCTCATTTACTCATCTGTTTTCCATTTCTTACGAGACCAGAGTACGTTTCACTTCGAATTGTATAAATAGGTTACCTATTTCCACCAAAGAACAAGTTTTTGTCAGGAGCATACAACACTCAGAAATCACTTGTTAGGTTTCCCATCTGTTAGCTTTCACTTTCTGATACAAGTCAAACAACTACTCTTCCAGAATCAACTATTCTGGTCTCAACACTCTCTTTGCTTCCCTCCCCAAAACCAACCCTTCTCCTTCACTTTGTGACCGAAGCAAGTATGGAACGACCATTTATTGGTTTAGGCAGGATTTGTACAGATTGATCTCTCGAATCTAAAGTACTCCCTTGCAGTGCATCGTTTAGGGTTTAGACTCTTTTCTCACCCACACGCACGAAATTACCGAAATCAGCAGAAACCGTTTTCACCCTCAAACAGCAGGTTATTGAAGATTAAAGAAGATTTGAAGACGAATAAGACTTCTTATTATTTTTCGTATCTTGTGAACCGTGTGCACAAACCTTGATCGGCTGGGATCCAACTAGAATCGTATTTATTTGATTTATTAGTTGCATGAGATCGGCATTCTCTATATATCTCTTTGAGATTTATTTTGATTGAGTGACAATCTATACTTGACTATTTCGGTAGTTAAAATTAGATTGATCTAACCAGACAAAGGAGTTTATTAGATTAAATGGAAGAGCCTTTGTCAACAACTCATCTAATCTTTAACAAGATTGATTAGAGTGGTTACCAAACAGATTCTTCCTTTGTTGTTTGGAATACGATCCAAATGACTTTTTGTTCATGTGAGTGACTCTAGAATTCGATGGCGCAGGGATACTGAGGGAACTAAGTAGCTCCGGGAGTCTGCTTGGCTTCAATTATACGAATTTGGTATTAGATTTTGTATAGCGGCTTAATTATGAGAGTATTCAAAACAGGACTAGGTCCCGGGGTTTTTCTACATTTGCGGTTTCCTCGTTAAAAAAATCTTGTTGTGGATTTTACTTTGATTTCCGCATTATAATTGTTTATATTATAATAAAGTAAAATACACATATAAGTTAACTCCGCATTACTTGATAGTGATCCTATAGAGTTTGGTTATCACCGAACCTATTATCAAGTAACACACTTTGTTGTACTATTGTCTTGATCTTGTATCCGTAGTCAATCACAAAAGTTATCTTGTTGTTGTATTGTCCCGATCTCTTATCCATAGACAATCACACGAAGTGTGAACCGAATTGTTGTATTATCTCGGCTCTGTCCATAGACGATCACATTTGGTAGAGGACTTATAGGTTGAAATAAAAAAATTATGGTGTATTTGGGTACCCTCGTCTTTTCAATTGGTATCAGAGAAAGAAAACACGAAAATATCTAACAATATGTGTTTGGTGCAATCCAACCTATAAGAATTGAATCTAATGGATGATTCAGTTAACGTAGAGCAAGAAGATTATATTCTTCAGAAAGTCAATTTGTTTTCAGATGCTGATAAACAGTTCAACATTGTTTGTTCACTGGTTTAACACAACTCAGGGAATATTAACCATGATGTGTTAATGACAAAACAAACACCTATGATGCATAAGTCAGATTCAGATGACAGTGGTGAGATTAAATTTTTCATAAAGCTTGCTGAAAAATATAATCTAAAAGATAATATATATTATCCATCTGTCAAAAGGATTACCAAAGATTCTTTTATAAAAACCAGGTCTCATAAGGAAGCTGTGTCTCAAGAAAATATTGAAATTCATGAACCTCCTGACATGATGATAATCACATCCAGTCTATGTCAATATGAAAATACAATTCCGTTTTTCTTGAAACTGAATCTGAAAATTCAGACAATGATCTTAACTAATAAACAACTTTTTGATTCTAATTGTCTAACCACTTGCAAGAATCAAAAGAGATGTATTTCAAAGAATAATGCTTTGACTAATATCCAGTCAAGAAAAACTGTCATTTAGTGTGACAAGGATTATGACAGTCAGACTCAATCAAGAAAAAATTGTTTTTTCGTTTAGGAAATATGTATGGAAAAAATCCAATATATTTCCAAGAGAATCAACTAGACAGTTAGACTCAATCAAGGAAAATACATCCAAGAGTTATATCTCAATTTCTCAAATAAATCTGCAATCGAACAGATAGAAATCTGTGAGCCGGATTAATATGAGAAATAACTTGGATGGTACCAAAGACCAATATCCAAGTGTCAATCAATTTATATCAACAACCAAAGGTTGGATTATCTAATTGATTGAACTACGTACTACCTGTGATATTTCAATTATATAAAAATATATTGTGGAAAAGAAATAACACAGACACCAGAAATTTTGTTAACGAGGAAACCGCAAATGCAGAAAAACCCCGGGACCTAGTCAAGATTTGAACACCACAATGTATTAAGCCGCTACAGACACTAGCCTACTACAAAGCTAACTTCGGTCTGGAATGCAGTTGAACCCTAATCAATCTCACACTGATTCAAGGTACATTCATGCTCCTTACGTCTCTAATCCCAGCAGGATACGACGCACTTGATTCCCTTAGCTAATCTCACTCACAACTAAGAGTTGCTATGACACAAAGTCGAAGACTTGATAAACAAACCTGTCTCACACAGAAAAGTTTATTGAATAGATAAACCTGTCTCCCACAGAAATACCTACGAGTTTTGTTCTGTCTTTTGATAAATCAAGGTGAACATGAACCAATTGATACACCGGACTTATATTCCCGAAGAACATCCTAGTAATATCAATCACCTCACAATAATTTTAATCGTATATAAGCGAAACAAGATATTGTGGAATCACAAAAGATGAGACACAGATGCTTGTGACTACTTTTTATCTTACTTATCGGAGATTAAATCTCGAGCAAATATTAGAGAAGATAGTACTCAATTCGATAGAACAAAGTAAGATCAGAACACGCAACTACAGAGAAAATAGTTGGGTCTGGTTCAGAATCCCAATGAAGTCTTTAAGTCGTTAACCTATAATGACTTAAGGAAAACCTAGGTTAAAGGAGAATCATGAGGTGTGTGGATTAGATTTCCCAGTTGCTTGAGTTCTCCCTTATATAGTCTTCAAATCAGTTTTTGCAATCAATATTACCTTGGTAACAAAGCATTCAATATTCACCGTTAGATGAAAACCTGGTTAGAGTCAAGCTAATAGCTTTCAACCGTTAGATCGAACTTAGCTTGTTATACACAAATGAAATGTGACTTCATTTAGGTATGAGTAACCGTACCTAAACGTGTGCACATGGTTGGCTCAACAATAGTTAACCGAAGTTAGACATATGAACAATTTCATATCAACCTTGTTCATCTTAAACACAACTAGTTCAAATGACTCAAATGAAACTAGTTATGGAGTTGTTCAATTGTTTATATTCTCATAGAAGTATACAAGACACAATTGAAGCAAGATCGATTTTGATTCACTTGAATCAATTCAAGAACATTATAGCCATGGTTTGCAAAATATTGCATTCCTTAATATATAAATGTATTAATTCATGAAAAAAAACGATTTTAGAACTTAACCCACTCAAGTATGCAAACGGGTACACATACCTAAGTGGTCGGACATAGTTTGGGTTCGCCAGTATGCGAATGAGCATGCATACCTCTAAAATCAGTTGAATTCCCGGACTTGAACTTTACGCCGGTACACATACAGGTGTGTATACTATGTTCCCGGACTTTCAACTAACCAACTAGTACGCGTACGGGTATGCATACTATGGTTCTCGGACTTTGAATAACTTGCAACAGTCAGCATACAAGTATGTATACTGTGCTATATTCAATCAATAGTTAATCGTTCTAAACTCCATCTTAATCATTGAAACATTCTTGGAAGACGGGAATAGCTGTCTCACACAAATTATTAGCTTCAAAGAAATTTTCAAGTGATCAATAGATCAATACGAAATATTCCGAGTCTACATCAAATGATTGTCTCACACAAATCATGTAAGATGTTACCAGGCGATTTTCACATGATCATCTTTCGACTTTCGTTAAGAATAAAGATGAACTTGGTTAAAGCGAAAGCTTACCAACACATATTTCGAGAAATATGTAAGAGAGTTAAACTCAGCTCGAAATATCAAATGTGTATACTATTAGGTCTATACGACTTTTGTCTCAATTGGAGATAAAATAGAAATAGACTTCTGAATGATAAATGAGTTCAAGTCTCCACATACCTTTTGTTGATAAAGTTCCACAATCTCCCCTTTGTAGTTCTTCGTCTTCAATCGATGAACGCCGTGAAGTCTAAAGCTCAACTACACATTATATCCTAGTCCGAGACTTAGATATAAATAGACTAGAAATCAAGACTTATAGTTTTGGAAACTAAAGTTGACAACAAGCTTGAGATAGCAATGCTTGCGAGTTCAACCGAGCAGTGCTCTAACAGATTATCTATCTAAAAGTGACAAAGATCAGGTTAAATGCACACAAAATAATGATTTCAGATCATGCTGTTTTGTGACTGATCAATTGTCCAAATCAGAATCAAGGAAAAAATCTCATAAAAAAATGTTGTCATATTCCAAGGAATATCTGGATCGATATAATAGTTCAGCTCAACTCATGAATCAAAAGGTTTCTAGTCACACTTACAATCACATTCATACTCGAATAGATCTATTTGTTGAATCAGATCATTCAAGTTGTGACTTAATGTGTGAAGCCTATTCTTTGAATTATTCCAAAAAGGAAGGTGTACGAAAACATCAAGATATATCATGTTCCATGTGTAATATTGAGCCATTAAGCACTCAGTTCAACAACTAAGTTTATTGATCGGAACTTTCCAAAATTTGTGCTTGATATAAATAAGTGGGAAGTTCTTAAAAGAGCACAAGGGAACATGTGAGAAGTACAAAAATTATAGTTATGATCTATTTACATCATGAACAACTTAAGTATTTTTTCTAAATTGGAATCCTTCACTTTTTAGAAAAATACTTTCGGTCTAAGAAAGTTCTTGATGAAATTGTACAAGATATATTCAGACTCTCTTGTCAATAATATTTCGTAAAATCCTGTTTGATTTTATTTCCAAATTTTTTAAATTTTCACACTTGTTTTAATTAAATAAAATACCTTGTTAGGTGTTTTAAAACTTGGAAACCAAGTTTTATTTGATATATAAAACATCTTAAGAACCGATTCTTTCCTCCACAATCAGACTACGGTTCAAGATGGGTGAAAATACTATTGATATTGATTCCTAATTGTAGAAGCTTGAAACTTATCTTCCCACTAAGAGTAAGTGTTATTTCTCAAAGTAACATAAGAGGAATCAAATATCTTTTGAGCTCATGATTATGCTAATGTGAGATTTTGAAATTGCTCGTGAATAACTGGAAGCTTCTATAAAGAATGAGGAGTGGCTCGATTCAAATCTTTTGAAGTTGATTGTGGAGGTGAATCTTTTGAAGAAGAGACCCAATCATCTGAAAGAAAAGAGAAGACTCAGGAACTTGAACATTGAAGAAACCTCAATGAATAATCAAAGCACTTCTAGGGATTAAGTTATAAGCTGTAATACTTACATAAAATAGACATGAATGTTTTGATTTACTTAAATTATTGTATAAGGTATATTTTGAATAAAACTATCGTCATTATTTATGAATAAAATTATTATTTTATAATTTTTGTGTGATAGTTACTGATTACATAGCCTGTGAATGAATGTCTATATTTTTGCTATGTGATGTTCGGTTATGACATGTCTGATTTCGGTTTTCATTAACCTTAATATTCGATTTCATATGATGTAACCCTTATGATTCATGTGGATTTTTGAAGTTCTAGCCCATGTTGGTAGGATTTAAAAAAGGATCATAAGGAGTTCTGATTGAAACTCATATGTGAAAAGTCACAATATGTTGAATCAATTTGTGTTTACATGAGTTGTGTTTAGCATAACATATGTGTTTCGGGTTTTCAACTTTTTCTATTGGCACTCATTAGTTAAAACTGTTTCAACCTTTCTCTGGTAAAGGTTGCTTTTGTTCTTCTGTTCTTGCGAGAGAATGACAATACACTGGAGGAGAGTTCTTATTTGAACTTGAGCTTAATGATATATCTTTCTGGGGAGAAGAGGCTGCAGAATTTGAGGTAACAAATTTGTTAGTTAATTTAAGAAAATCCTTTTAATATTGCATATATTTTGCTTTTACTTAACAAAATTTCGGTACAATTGATATGTTCCAGTATATTGTGTATGGATGTGTGTATGATTCAATTATTTCCGGTTAAGGAAAAATGTGTCAATTTATTTGGCTTATGGTTTGGGATCTTCTTTACTGTTGGGTATCAAGTGTTTTTGCTTAACGAAAATTCGGTGTAATTGCGGTGTTACAGTGTGTATGTTTGTTTCAATTGCTTCTGGTTAATAAAATAATTGTGCGAGTCAATTTATTTTGGTTTATTTGTATTGTTTAAGGCTTAACAAAATACGGGATCATTTGTTTAGTTCAATTGATTCTGGATAAGAAAAACTAAGTTAATTATGATCTTAGTTAGAGTTATCAAATTGTAGGACTCGGTTATTCATGTCTAATCGAATGCCTTGGCAAGAAAAACTAGTTAACTAACCTAGTGTTTGTCTTGTCTAAAGGGAAAGCTCTAAGTTATTGTCTGAATAATTAGAGCCTGATGAGAGAAATAAAGTTAATTATGATCTTTATTTTGGTCTTATCGAAATAAGCGATTGTGCATATGCAATCGGTCTAACAAGGGAATTAAGATTCTAAGTCGATTTGTTAGACTATTAAGGAAAACTTCTTCGGGCAATTGTTTCCTTGATAACATATTAAAACTAAATTACTTGTAGTTTCGGTTTTGATATCGGTTATCTAAAGTGGTATGTGAAACTTTCGTGTTTAACTCTTATGGGTTATTTGCAAGTCTTTTAGATTTGTAAGGTCCTTTCAGTTTGTCCTTTATTTGCTCGAACCTTTGTCGTTTTGTGACAAAAATGGGGATAAATATATGGAGTAAACAAGTGATTTTTAATCACTAAGCAGGAAAAGACAATTGTGCTTTAACGTTATATCTAACGAAAGAGTAAAACATTGACTAAGGGGGAGAAATATATCATATATGGTAATGCATCTGCTAACTAAAATCATAGTATTATTAATCCATTTGAAACAAGAAATTAAGATGAGATGACGGTGAACTCTGATAAAAATAACAAAGTATAAATATTCTTTACTTAAACTACTAAGAGGATGTTGCTAATGAAAACAATAAGAGATGCTGGTTTCGGTTGTTAGCGAAATTCTTCTTTTGTTAGTAACAAATGACACTCCCATTCGACTCACTGTTTTTTAAAATATAAAGTAATGACCTATTATTTTCTTAGTTCAAAAATCTTTTTCTTGAATTTTTTTTTAATCGGATTCGTACAATGAGTTAGTTGGTAACCTAGCTACAAGCTGGATACCGTCTTCTTTCTGAATAGTTATCTTAATTATTTTTTAATAATTTTTTTGTTTATTATAAAGCACGTTGCTCGAGGATTTTTAATCTAGCAGCATCACAACCAATCATTGGACATATGGATGGTTGGGATAATACTTTTCAAAACATTTGAGTAATAAAATAGTTAAATTAAATGAATTGATTAGATGTAGTATATTTTACAATAATTCTATCTATTAGCCTAAATCGGCTTACAATAATTCAATATATCCCTTCTAATCAAGATAATCAAAGCATTGTACATGCACTGCTCAATTATTTTTGATTTAGTATGTCATAATCAATCATTTGGTATATGATTAACAACTGGTTTTCACTTATGATATTATGTGCGCTAGTCTGATTTCCAAAATTTTCATGAACACTTGTCCGAGCATTCCAAAAAATCGGGTTCTTGGTTGAGCTAATGATTTTCTTACTGACTGCAATGGGTGGTCAATTGTCAGGCTTTTCTTATCCTCCTTTGACATGTAACTTTCACAAATTTGGTTCACACAATAAGAACGTACACAGTTGCTTGGTTGCTGAAAATAATTCAATTAGGATGGAGGGCCAAGAGGTGACTTGGCAACCAGGAGGGGACTTGGAAAAAATCGCTTAATCAAAGACAATTAACAAAAATAAAGGCGTTACTCTTGTGATACTGTAAATTTACGTGACATGGAATGAAGTTTTTATAAGAAAGAAAACATTAACAAGTTGATCCATGTAAGAATTTGCAATGGTTTGTGTGAACACAAATAGCTTGCTTCCACAACCAATTGATTGAAATAAAAAAAACAGTAAATAAATTGAATAAAAATAAGAATCATAAGCAAAATATAAGGTGCAATAAGAGTAAGAAGACATCAACTCAAGTGATTTACGTGGTTCGGCAGTACCGACATCCACAGGATAATGATAGTGTGAGTTTTATTAAGTATTGATTTCATTACAAAGGTGATGAAGCTCCATCAGAGATGGAGTTTTCTGAGAAAAGTAGTCAAGGAAAGAGGCTGGTTATGTCCCCTTTCTAACCTAATAATGTTCCTTTATATAGGGTGAATGGTTACAAGTATTTTACTAAACTATCCTTAGCTTAGTTTCTAAGCAGACTCATATCTGATTCGGTGTGCGCGGTTGTATTATTGTGTCCAGCTTCGGCTTGTAATCTCCGTCCATGTGTCAAGTTATTTTATGGTGTATACAATTTGCCCCTTTTCTTGAGGGTTGATGATGAGCAATCCTTAAGAAAAATTACCTTCGCCATGCTCTTCGGTGCTTTGGTCAGTGCATCCTTCGTCCGTCTTTTGTGCTCTTTGTGAAGAAATTTTGGTAAAGAATAAACTATGTCGAAGTATTAATACTTGCCCCTATTCTTTAGCGAAATTTGAAATGTTCCTTCATAGAAAAATGTACCTTACTCTTCCTTATTGATATGTGATTTTCATACTTGGCTTGTCAGAATACACTAGCATGTCTTTTCCTTTATAATAACACCACTTCAGCCATGTAGCATTATTGACACCAAGTCTTGAGTACCCCGGCATCAGCAGCAAACATCATCTTCGTGCTTTGGACCATCTTCATGACATCAACTTGTATATAGATTTGGGTAGGAAGCATCGTCACCATGAGCCTTTCCGCTACACTTCAGCCTTGTTTTATGATCCGCAAGAGGTTCGTTGCTGCCCCAGCTTCACTGCCTATGTCATCGTTGTAGATTTGCTCCCCTGTACACACATATGTGCAGCATTCATTTGAACTATTATCGTCATTACTTGAACTGCAGTCTCTATGTAATTCTCATGGCCCGTGGGACCTGCATAAAAGTGGAAAAATAAGGGACTGGCTTAGTCTCCGTCGCAAGGATTAGCACCGTCGTCGGCTTTACACCTTCGTAACTAGGCTTTGCATCTTTATCACGAGGCTTTGCATTATCGTCGGCCATGATCCTTTGTCACAGAAACTGCATCATCGGTATCACTTTGTTCGTCGAAATGGAGCTATGATCGGGTTTACTTGCATCATTGTCATCTCTTTTGTACTTGGGACTTTGTACCGTTGGCATCAGAATTGTGTCATGTTGGTCCTTTGTACTTTGTAAGTATTGGTTGATAGTCCTACTTGAGCATCGTATCTAGATCGAAGCTTTATCTTCGTAGCTCCTTTGTTGTGATGCTGGTGCAGTCTCTAACCTTGAACTGGTCTGCATCTGCTCTCCTCTGTTGTACTGTTCGTGCAATTCCAATGGGTAGGCAGCAAAACATAGCGTTAGGTAGCACTAATACAGGTTCGTCTCAATCAACATAAGTGGATCTTCATCCATCATATTCCGAGGATGAGACGCAGCATAAGTGGATCTTCATCCACCGTATGTATTTCCTTACTCCATATGCTACAGCTTTGGGTGCATCTCTACCACAGCGGGTAAGCCCATCGCATTGGTTCGTCGCGGTAGCAATTGGCAGGTGTGCAATGATACCCCCTTGTCGTAGTATGAAAGTTTGTAGTAGCAGAAGCAACAATTTGTATCTCACAACGTCTGCGGATTTTACATTACATTACCATTGCTTTATCTACATGGAAGCTCCGGCATCGGCCATGCGACATCTCTTCCGTTGGTGCGTACCAGCAGCTGTCCGTAGATTCTTGGTTTTGTTTACATCCAGCTCTATCGGTTTTATTGCCTTCATCCTTACGCTCCCACAATCTACTTATGTTCGTCTTCATGCTCATGTGGTTCTTTGCTTGAGCTAAGGATCATATGTGGACCTTGTCGGGTTACTTGAATTCGTTGACTTGTTGTGTAGTTTTAGCTGGCACAAAAATGTAAGTGCACGATATTTCATGTATTATAATCAATAAGGTAAGTTCATGGTATAAGTAATAACATCAGTGAATAAATGTCAACTTCTTTATGCAGTGGTAAACTTATTAAGAAATTTGTATGGCTGGTCGTGCCCCAGCCTTGCGTAGATTTATGAATTCATTGTCTCTGAGCATGAGCATGAGTGTTTGGGACCATAGTTTCACGAAGGGATTACCTTATGCTATGTTTGGGACCTGTCACCCCGTTAGCCAATCCCAGGCCAGGGGACTACTGAACGGTGGGGGTCTAAGTTTAAACATGATGGGTATCTCTTTCTGCTGGATGCCTTCCCCCAGGTCGTACACTCATAGACGCTTATGGGGGAGTCCAGAGAGATTGAACGCAAGTGCTTTCCCCAATACAAATGTTTGAGACCAGTGGTGCTTGCCCCGGTTCTCAATTATATAAGTCGGTATCCAGAAAAGAGTGGCGGTGCTTGCCCCATCTCTTTATGCAAAATGAGATCATGAAATGTATTGTAGAAATGCATGTATATGTAAAAATGTATACAAAATTTAAAGTTATTAAAAGAGTATAAGTATTCGCAAACTCTTTAATTGTGTGTCGTATGTAAGCCCCCTTTTGATTTTGGAAGCTGATTGTCAAAGCTTGTGGAAGCGAAAGTAACTGCCCCTGAAGGAATTTCGTGGGTATAGTAAATGAATGTTGGTTACTACTAAAGATTGCTGCTTGCCCCTGTGGTGAGGCTGCTTCCATAGTCCGCAGATCTGCAGGGCTATATCATCGTAATATGCAGGTTCACTTTGTTCTTTGGCATCAGATCTCACATCATCGGTGTGGAGCACCTTCGTTTCTTCATGTAGTATGGTGGAAGAATATCAAAGCCTTCGTTATGAACAGCAGAACCTTCGTTGTTGGAGCCTTCGTCAACAGAGCCTTCGTTGTTGGAGTCCTCTTCAACAGGGCCTTCGTTGTTGGAGCAAAGCCTTTGTTGTTGGGACTTTCGTCAACAGAGCCTTCGTTGTTGGAGTCCTCGTCAACAGGGCCTTCGTTGTTGGAGCAAAGCCTTTGTTGTTTGGACCTTCCTCACCTGAGTCTTCGATGAATGGCAGAAGCTTCGTTGTTGGAGCCTTCGTTAACAGAGCCTTCGTTGTTGGAGATCATCATTGTTATTAGGAATTTTGTGACAGCCTTGGGGGATCATCATCACTGGGATTTGTATCGTCGTACCAAGACTTTGGGTCATTAGATCATCGCCCTTGGATTTATACTGTTGCAGCCCTCGGGTTTGCACCATCGTTGTATTTCTGATGCTGCCAAAATTGATACTTGGGAGTCTTCGTATAACATCATTGCTTGAACTGTAGTTTAAATTATAGGACCGAAGATATATTATCTATTAGGCATTCTCTTTGGGTTACTGGTATCATCGTTGTCAGAATTTGGATCGTCGTCACCAAGAAATACACGAAGTAAAAAAAAATGGTCACTAAAGAGCAGAAGTTTAAGAAAAAATTCCGAAGTATTCTTCGAATAAGAAGTATCGGTTCTCGAGTGAATCAATTCATAAGAAGTATGAAGGTTCGTTGAAGAATTATACTTGGCCAAAAAGTATGCACTACAATAAGAAGTATGAACTATATACCCAATTTGAAGTATGTACGTAATCATAACCAATTAGAAATATGAAACAATGAAAAATGCGGCTCTCCACTGCTGATAAGAGGTACTGCCTATCATCGTCGTTGGTCCTTGGATCGTTGTCCTCAAAGATTATCGTTGTTGATTGTTGTAGCAAGATTTGGGCTCATTGTCTTCGGAGAGCATCGTCATGGACTATGGCTTGTCATATTCGCTCGTTGAACTGCGAGATTCTTCGTACGCCGGGTTAATATTGGATCATCGAACTATGAGATGCTTCGCACGTCGGGTTAATCTTGGATCATCATTATCGAGCATCATATCATCGGTATTAGGGAGTGGAACCAACTTCGTTGCTCCTTTGGTGTGTTGCTAGTGCTGTTCTACACTCGAGCTGGTCTCTCCTCTTCATGGCAGCAACACTACGTTAATTTTCACGACGTAAATTGAATCTCTACGTCGGCAGCAACTTGGTGGATATGCAGCAGTTTTACACTTCAGGTTACTTGCATCGGCATCGGATATTGAATCATCATTGGACTTGCACTTGGGTGAACTTTGTACTTCATCCTGGACTTTGAATTATCGTCCTCTGGGGGAACTTTGGCACTTTGTCATCATCAGGGGTGAACCATATTTATCAGGTTTATGCTTCGGACTTTGGGCTTTGCTCTGGCAGAATTTATAGCATCATCGAACGAACTACACTTCCAGGTACTATCAGCATCGTTGCTTGAGCTTCATCCTCGTGCTTGGCACCATCGTCGTGTTCCACTTCGCACCATTGTTCTTCGTTGGCCTTGCACCGTCATCCCAGGGCTTTGCATCGTCATCGTAAGACTTGAGCCTGGTTACGTTGGACTTGAGATGCTCTTCGTTATTGGAGTGTTGCTTAGAACTGTGAACGTTAAAAAGTGCGGAGATGGCTTCGAGTCCTTGGTCAGCTGGATCATAAGCAGGCTTTGTATCATTGTTGGAGTCCAGATTCTCACACTTGGGATGATGCCTCTACTCAATAGGAGGTCTTCGGAGGGAGACCCTTCGTCATAAAAAACCTAAGTCTTCGGAGGGAGACCCGGAGGGAGACCCTTCGTCATAATAACCTTCGTCTTCGGAGGGAGACCCTTCGTCATAAAAAGCCATCGTCTTCGGAGGGAGACCCTTCGTCATAAAAAGCCTTCGTCTACGGAAGGATACCCTTTGTCATAAAAACCTTCGCCTTCGGAGGGAGACCCTTCGTCATAAAAATCCTTCGTCTTCGGAGGGATACCCTTCGTCATGGACTTTGAATCGTCGTTGGAGTCCAGATTCTCACACTTGGGCTACTGCCTCTCTGCGAAGTGAGTTGGTTAAACTGGTATGGATGTGGTCCGAATCTTTATGCGAGCTTCAAACATACTATCAATGATTCTTCATGCGTGCTTCAGATTGCTGATGGTGCTAAATGTACGCCATCTTCGTTGTTTGAATCTTCCACTGGCCTGAATTGTCACCATTCTACTCTTGTTGCTCTGCAGCATCGGAGATGAAGAGTAATCATCGGGATTGAGGTGCTCTTTATCGTCGTCACCAGAATTTGAACCATCGGACTTTGGATCGTCTTCGGCCTTGAATCATCGTAGCGAGACTTTGGCTCTTCATCTTCGGAATTGGGTCATCTCAGCAAGACTTGTTCTCGTCGTTGACACCCTTTGGATTGTCTTCATCAAAGATCAGTGTTTTGGAATTTGGATCGTCCTTTGTTTTGCTTTTAGGGCAACCTCTAACTCGAATTGCTGTTATCCTCTTTAAATGGAGTCCGCATTCGTCGGTTGGTCTCCTCACATCGCAGCAACAACAGCGTGTTCAATTGCTCCTATTAGCCTCTACTTGGCATGTTCATCGTTTTTGACTTTGCATCTTCGGGATACTTT
Source organism: Papaver somniferum (assembly GCF_003573695.1). Taxonomy (NCBI): domain Eukaryota; kingdom Viridiplantae; phylum Streptophyta; class Magnoliopsida; order Ranunculales; family Papaveraceae; genus Papaver; species Papaver somniferum. Next base: position 9,463,769 of record NC_039368.1, on the reverse strand, counting down.
GATCACCAGCATCGGAATTTGTACCATCGGTATCCTCTTCTTTGCATCGGGACGCAATCTGCTTCGTGTTAGCTTGGTTGAAGAGCCTTCGTTGGCGGTCTTGGAATGGTCATCACGGGACCTTGCATCATCGTCGTGCATACAATCATCTCCATACGGACCAGAGCTTTCATCGGGTTTGCACGTCAGTTTGGTGTCATCGTCTTTGGACTTTGGACGTCGGATTTTGGATTGAAACCTTATCTTCTTAGATCCTTCGTTGCTATGCTGGCACTGTTACTTGAGCTGCTGCATTCTTAAAGGTGAGTTCGTCCGTGATTTGAACTGAGCCTTATGGTCTTCATCCTGAGTTGAGCCATTTACTGGTGAGCTTTTAACTGATGGAAGATCCATTCACGTATGTATCATCACATTAGGGGACTGGAGCGATCATCGTTGCTTCTTTGCTTTGCTTCTTCGGTGGTTATGAAGCAGCGGTTTCTTAGTGACTTTGAGCCAGCGACGTTGATTGGGTCAGGACTGCATCGTCATAATTAGTCCTTCATCGTTCACTTGGGTGAACTTTGTACTTCATCGTCATTGGCATGAGGACCTGATCAGTGGGTTTGCACTTCGGTTGGTGTCATCGTCTTTGGATTTAAGACTACGGGTTCATTTGGAGCATCGACATCACTTTGTACCACCATCCTTTGCAGCATTGTTGCCTGGGTATGAATTGCATCTTCGGTGTGTAGTCCCTGCACATCAAAAAATGTTTGGGAAACATACTGGTTGTAAGGTAAAGGACTAGAACATGGATTACAATTCAAAAACCAAAGAAAAACTTTGGTCGTCCAAATATGAAAGCCATAAGGATCTCTGGAAAACAAACGGCATTGGTTTGTAACCCAACAGAGCTGGCTGAGACAAATCTCAACCGGTCAAAAAACAAGTATAAGAATAAAGGTTCACTGAACATTTTTAAACAAGATACGAGCTGTAAGCACTTGCACAAGTTCGTGTAAGACAAAAATAAGTTAAAAAGTTAAAACTTGTCTCTTCATAACAATTTTAATTCATTGGATTATTTTGACAAACAGTTAACAAGCATTCCAGATCTTGCTTTTCACATGGGATTCGTTAGATTTTGGGTGGCACCCCAGCAGATTCTCTATGTAAGAATAACAAATTGACAGAAATCTGAGTCGAAAGAGATAGAAAACTGAAAACAAATTTCAGAAATTAGTATCATATTTAAAAGAAAATACATCTTGAGAAGGTAGAATAAATTCTTCACTCATAACCTGATTCTAGCGCCAAATTGTGAACACAAATAGTTTGCTTCCACAACCAATTGATTGAAATAACAAAACAGTAAACAAATTGAATAAAAACAAGAATCATAAGCAAAATATAAGGTGCAATAAGAGTAAGAAGACATCAACTCAAGTGATTTACGTGGTTCGGCAGTGCCTACATCCACAGGGTAATGATAGTGTGAGTTTTATTAAGTATTGATTTCATTATAAAGGTGATGAAGCTCCATCAGAGATGGAGTTTTCTGAGAAAAGTAGTCAAGGAAAGAGACTGGTTCCGTCCCCTTTCTAACCTAATAATATTCCTTTATATAGGGTGAATGGTTACAAGTATTTTACTAAATTATCTTTAGCTTAGTTTCTAAGCAGACTCAAAACGGATTCGGTGTGCGCAGTTGTATTATTGTGTCCAGCTTCGGCTTGTAATCTCCTTCCATGTGTCAAGTTATTTTATGGTGTATACAGTTGGTATAAAAGGTGACTCATACGATCACACACAAATGAAAGTCAAATTTTTACGTGATGATATGTCTTTATTCAACTTTATATTAAAAGTCTGTATGAAACTTAAAATTAAGTTGAGATGATGGAGAAATCTAATTACAATAAGAAAGCACGAAATTCTGCTCATCACATAAACTTTTAAGAGACGGTGATGCTCACTTACTTTTCTTAACCCACACAAGGTTTGCGGGAGAAAGGATTTGTGTACCTCACATGTCCCTGCTTGTAAAGGTATTATACTCTATCCTCTTTGTTGCATACAATAAGCACTGCTTCAGTGGAGCTTTACACCACCAAATGAGTTTTAGTTTTGGTCGATATTAAGTTGCTTCATGCTGCCGTGATTCGTAATTTCATATTACGATATCGTTTCTCAGTTTTTTCCGTCTGGAAACAAGAAAAAATAGGATATAGAAAGAGAATTTCATCGAGAACATTTTAAAGTAACGTTTTTCTCTGTGGTGGAATTATTTTTACTCGTCACAAAGTTACCAAATTTCATGGATATCCTACGGCTTCGTTATGACCATATAATGTGACTCATGGGTGGGATTCCAAAGATTAATCAATTCTAGAAGTTGTTTAAGAATGTACCAATCCAAAAGTAAGAGACTTTATTTAATCTTAGAAATCATAATCTTAGAAAACCGTTATTTTTTAGAGTAATAATTGTGCATATATTTATTTGCCGATGACGTTGCCAGTTTTGATAAAGAACAAAATAGTATTTACTGAGAATGTAATAACCTCATTGAGTCGATGAAAAACCGTTATAGACACGTTGAAATAACCACTATGACCATTAAATGTTTTTAACGGCGATTTTCTTATATATGTTCTAGACTAGAATATGACCTGTGCTGTAACGACACGGAAATTGGTTTGTCTTATGGGTTCGCCGAATTTTGTCTTTCTTAATTATTCCTATTAGAGGTCATACCTTCCTTCAGTTCCCTTCTCTATGGTACCATTTTACTGTTACCTTTTAGCATTTCGTTTAAGGTACACTGCCGTTGTCATAGAACTTAACCAAATCAACTTAAAACCATAACATATTAAATAAGTTTAATTAAGATAAAAGTAATACATACCATTATTGTTTCCTTCATCATTAGAAGCGAACTGCCCCCGGAACCAACGATCCTTCTTAAAGGTACAAACTAAATAGAGGAAATTGTAATATGTGATTAGCTGCATTGTGCAATTAGGTATAAAATTAAAATTTTATAATGCAAATAGGGCATACATAAGAAGCCATCTGCAACTCCATGTTAAGAACAATTAATTGGGGATACATAAACTAATTGGGGATATGTGCGGGCATATTTTTTTTGAATGAAATTGGCATGGTCGATGGACTGCCGACATTGAAAATTCATGCTGGCACATATCCCCTATTAGTTTTGGTATCTCCCAATTAATCCTTCCATGTTAAGTACTAACGAATTTTTCTCTTTTATAAACAACAACCTGTCGATTACAACAAAAAGGACGTTAGTTTCCTCGACCAGCTAATTTTAAGAAATAAATAAATTCAAGTGCTGTTGCATTCGATATTATCAGATCCCTTTGGATCGGCAAAGTAGTCCTATGTTGGTGGACCTATCTAGTTCCTTCTAGTCCTTCCCCTATCTCTCCAGTAGTTAAATGCATTTATTGGCTGTATAGACGCACACAATTGTTCAATAGAAATGGGCCTGGAAGCAGTCATGAGTCTCATGACAATTAATTTGGCAGTTTTCATTTTCGTTTCTTGGTGTACATAACCTTGGACCCATTGTTTGGATTATTAAACAATGAATCATCCGTAAGATCTCAATGTGCTTACCGCCTTCCAAGCATTCGAACAACTCCTAATTCTTTGCTCTTCCCCCAGGAAGATAGTACATAAAAGAGCCACTCGAACAATTTCTTCAAGCTCTATAGTATCATATTTTTTCTTAATTTTCTTTTTCCATTTATCAGGTTCCATCTCTTGGTGTATTGTTCGCACCTGGGACAGTAAGTCGTTAGAAGGATGATCTACGAAAACAGGATATCTTGAAACATAAGAAACCCAAAATATTTCGTACTCTTCAACTAAACACTGAATAGAGTTACCCACTCAAGTGTGACTCTTGTTTGGCTTAGTTCCGTGCGAGTTTTATTACTTTTTAGCTTGTGATAAGGTCAAGAAGTAGCATTCCAAATCCAAAGACATCACTCTTTTTAGAAGATTGACCTGTTCAGAGATACTCAGGAGTTATATGGCCTACTGTCCCCGTACTGTAGATGTCAATGTGTGAATTCTGATGACCCAAAAGCTTGGCTAAACCAAAATCTCCGACTACAAAATCACATGACTCATCAAGTATACTGGCAGCTTTAACATCGATGTGTATTGTTTTTGGATCACATTACTCATCGAGGCATAACGATTCTTATGCAGATCCTAAAGTAATTCCCTCTCTAGATAAGTATACTTTGTGCAGTTACACAACATACATATACAATATTTCAAATAATTAATTTTTTTTGGTAATAGCACATAAGTACCTCGGATTTTGGATGGTCATCTCATGCGTCCGACATTGCTCTCCCGCGTGGATGAGGTATTTTTAGGGCTGGTCAGCATACCAACAGTGTCCGGATGTAAACCTGTAAACATCAAATTCGAAAGTTAATTGTTACACATAAAGTTAATTGTTACACATATTTAGCACTTAACAAACACACTAAAAATAACATACCTATTACATATGTGTTGTTGATTCTGGAACCGAAGTCCTGAAGATCTATACAGCTCCGTATTACACCTGAAAACGCCCGGTGTTCGTTGTTGGATGGCTAGGATTGTTTTGCAAATGTTAAATTGAACTTGTCCATCGAGTAAGCATGGCCTTCGAGGTAGGGCTTTCGCACTTCCGTCTCAAATTCTTTGGAGCCGCAGCAGGTAATTCACAACTTTGCATTGTACAGTTACTTAGTTTTATATGGATAATACTGATGATGATGATACTATCATGACATGCATAAATCTAAGCTCTGAAAGTGATAATCACAATGTGGAGTCATTACATCTTCGTCGGAGGAGAAGATCTGCCCTGGTAACTTCATTAGTTGACATGAACCCCACCTTCTGATGATGGTGCAGGACTAACAACTTAACCATGTTGATTGACTGATTCAAGAAAAGTTTCATTACCGTACGATAAAACCAAGAAAATTCACTCGAAAAAGTACTACTACATGACCAATATCATGACTACAGTTTTAGGGAGTGGTAAAACAAATAAATACAATACAGAAAAATACTACTCAATGAAACACAAAGGATTGCGGTAATGCAAATCTGGACAACAGAAGAATTGAAATCAAATCTACCTATTCTTGCACATCAGCTGGAAATATCTATGTTATTAACAACTGTCAGTGAGCACTTCCCAGTGTACCTGTATATTGATGATGGCCAAATCTATATAATATACATATATATACTAGGGTATGACCCATGCCGTAACGACACGGGCTTTAGTTTGTTTATATTATGGTCGACCATTTGCTTCTTAACGTATTTAACGCATGTCTTATCGTTGTAATTTTTTCCCCCTTATATTTGGGTTCAACTGATGCATGATTCAAAGTTTGTTAATAAATTCAATGTGAGAGTTAGCATGAGAAGGCAAGTTTTTCCCTCTTATAGCATTGTGGACATTGGCATGTAAATTTTCATCTTCAACTGTAAATAGTTTTAAGTGTTTCCGGCTCACTCAGGACCAAAGAAAAAAATCGACTTCGGACTTTCATTTTCGTTGAGATGTCTAGGAAAATGAAGATCCATGTATTGCTTGCCCTCATATTTAGAGGAATCATAAATATTTTCCCGGAAATGTGTATGTAAGGTTTATCATTTGTAAGAATTAGTAACTACTACATATTTTGTATTTAATGTTTTTGAAAATGATATTGGAAGTGTTCTTATTTTAATACAATGTAAGGTTCTCAAACCAAAACCACTTCATCCAAATAAAAAGTCAGGCAAGGCCACCATGGTGTAACTTTATAGTATTACATAAGCAAAGGAGGTTATTTTTTCTTAATTTTGAGGTGTTGGAAGGCTCTAATATGAAAAACACTTTGCTAATTGAGATGCCACTTTAAAGCATTACCGTTCGACCATGTCGTTAAATAAAAAATACATCACATTCGAGGCAGAGTAATCAAGAATTTAAAGGAAGTGTAGTAGATGGTACATTAGTAGTAATAACGAAAATAACTTGGTTATATTGTGAACTAAAGATATGGAAGGTAAAAAAGTCACCCTACGTTAAATAGGAGTACTTGATTTATAAAATGAAAATATAGGGCGATATATGAGGCTTGATTCAAAAAAACAAAGAAAATGAGATTTGACACTTATCCAGCACCAGTAAAAAAGACCATTTTCGTTACATGAGTATATAACTATTGGCAAATAAAATCACCTTATACTTGGAATTATAACAGGTGGATGAAATCTCAGGTTGGGCTTCTACCATGCTATATTTCACTGTTAAATTCCTATTACTGCTGACTGTCAAATGTGTACTGATTGTGTCAAATGGAGCAACTACAGTTATAGACGCAACCCCTGCAATAACCAATCCAGAATCGATTAGATGATTCAACCAAACATACCTATAATACTAAAAACGAAACCAAATGCATCACCTATTAATTGAATCTGACTTGAGAAGATAAGGCGCATGGGCGAATTACTCCTTGCACCTGAATTCTACTCAATCTGATGGCTTCACGAAGAAAGTGACATCTACATTATTACCCACTGCCTTGTTCTTAGAAAGAAATCTGGATTTCATGAAGATCTGCCAGTGTGAGGTATATCCGTTAAAAGGTGTAGCACCTGTTAAAATACCAAAGAACTTCAATTGTTTTCACATATGCAGTCTTACAAAAGTTGCACCCGTTTTCCACCTCTCACTAATTTTGTTGAATCTAGATTGTGATTTACAATTAGAAAGACCCCAGTCTTGTTAAAAACAATGATAAAGTCAACCTAATTAGCATGTGCTTTTCATGCCATTTCCCCCCCCCCCACCCCCATTCTTGGTACCCTTCCTTACTATTTGTAAATAAACCCTATCTATTAACAATTAGGCGAATCAACTTAACAGAGGTTTCTCACCATCCAAATACACTCAAGTTTGAATTTTCGTATGGTTTAAGTTTAAAGTTGGAACTTACAGTGACTTAATCCTTGAACTGTTTCCCACTAAATATAAGTATTACTGGGATCCAAATTAGATTCAGTTGTAAAATGGTGCGCAATATAATTCAATTGTAACATAATATTCCTGATAATCAAATAAGTCAGTAATCAATTTATAAAAAAAAAACTTTCACTTTTCAAGAGCCAAAGTACCTTGGCTTCAAAAATAATGTGGACTACGTCTCATGGTTTTTGGTTCGGCCCATATAATAGATTGAACTGGAAAAATGAAAGATTGCCATTGATATGTCTCTGTAGGGATATTAAAACCCATAAATATGTGCAATCACAAATCTAGAATACTAACCACGGAGAACATCATTCACTTAGTGATTTAACACTGGAAAGAACAATTGAACCCACAACTTAAAAAAAGGAATCAGAAAATGCAAACAAAAAAAGAAGAAAACCAAACCGAATTGAATTACCTTGTGAAGCTTACATTTCCATTAATTTTGCGCGCAGTATGCCTGCTGATAGCTAGACAATTTCAGTTTTCCCAAATTTAGTCAAAACCATTCTATATTTTTAGATTTTTAAAGATTCTGTAAAGCAACATGATCGGGAGCAAAGCAGAATTACCACGTTTGAACTAAATAAATTAGGAGGAACATAAATATTCTTCCAAACGAAACTGGGGGTCACTAACAAAGTGAATTGCAACTAAAAGATTCTGAACATCTTTTAATGTAAGTTGAGTTGAATTACCTTGTGAAGCTTAAAGCCATATCATATCAAAAATATCCCATCGTACATTTCCTTTAGTAAACTATCAAACTCACAGTTTTCGTCATATCATATTCGATTCAAGCCAGGACTGGACAAATGAAAGAAAATGCTGCTAACAGGGATGGAATTAAATGATAAGGGAAAATTCCACAATGTAAGAAGAGCACTCACATGTAGGATTAAATCATCAATTTTCTTCTTTTTTCCATTAAAGGTTCTTGTATTTATCTCCCTCCAAAAGTCCCAAGGGATAGCATACGAAAGCCATTTCCACAATGTGTTACACCTGCCAGTTGCACATTAAGATCTTTCATTTATCAGATATCAATGGAAATCTTTATGATCATATTCATTTTGTATACATAATCCCTTAGGATTTGAGAGGAATCAAACCTTTACTCGACACTAATTCGAGATGGTAAACTTACTACAATTGATAGATAGTTAGCTGTGGGAGAACCAATATTTTCGATCGAACTCTCATGACCTACAAAATTTTAATAAAATTCAGAAATTTTAAGAAAAAATTAAACATATATTTTCAAATAAAAAAATTGGTAATCGGAAATTTTCTGCATTATCTACCTAGACTTGTTGACAGTGACGCAGAAACCCTATGATAACAAAAGAAAGATCAGATTGAAAATATGGGTAAAAATCAGGGAGAACCCTAACCCTCAGTGTACCGAAACAAAAGTGAAAAAAAAGAAAGAAAAGAAAAGCTTATTTTTAATCATGCTCATAAATCATATTTAGTGTGACCTTAATTACTCAAAAGTAACGCCTCCTACATTAATAATATTGCTGATTAATGGGGAAATTAGAAACAACTGACTGAGCAGAGTAATGGGAAGGAAAATCTGAAGTTGAAGGGGAAGACCAGAAGAGTAACAGGAAGAGTACCACGCAAATACAATTTTGGACGTGTGATTTGAGTGTATCTAGGCCGCTCTTTATATGCCCAAAATATAGATCCACGTCCATTAACAGTGAATGAAAACACAAATTAGCGGCTTAATCTGGACCGTTCTTTATATGTCACAAATGTAGATAACCGTCCATATAGAAAAACACCATTGTCCCTTATAATATAGATTATATAAGCCTGAGTGAATCTTTCTGTTGAACACCCCGACCACCTGTGAAGCTTATTTTCCAAGGCATCTATTCGTAGCATGGTTGCACTTTTACCTGTAAAATAGAGCAGTAAGTTCAGTCACGATGAAAACATGAATATTATCTAGAGTATTCATACATAATATGTACAAACGAACTAACTTGAATCATATGAGACACTTTTGTTCTATATTGATGTTCAAAACTATATGAAAGTATTAGTTTTTCTAGAACACCAAATAGGGTTGATGTTAGTTAAATTCTTACTGAGTAACATATGTTTATTAGTATCGAATCTTCCATTAGTAATACATCTTTCTGAACAGCTGAAGCCTTAATGTCGATGATGATGATATGGTGAAAAGAACTCTTTGTCAGGTTCAACTACTTCATACTCTTTGCATCATCATTTTGCAATGCATCTTTCCTTTTTATTGTTTCCACTTTCATGATCTACAATATTAATTATAGCGGAAATATGGTCTCGATTGCAGTCCTAAGAAGTTGTTCTCTTCTTAATAATGATCTTTCTCTGCGAGTAAACATACATGAGGATTCAACTTCATTTCTGCCCTCTGTGAACCATCATCGACTGTAAAAATAAATAGAATTATAAGAAATCCTTCAAAGCAAAAGAAAAATCCAGAAAACAACTCATTAAAAATCAATCCTAATCTTCAAAAAAATTAAATAAAAGATGGAAGTGAAGAAAATTAGCTATAAGAAATCCCTGAAAGCAAAAGATAATTTAAATATATCATAACCAATCCAAATCCTCACACACAATCAAATTAGCTATACGATACCCAAAATGAGTCATACCTGGGATTAATCTATTTACAAATTAAATTTTTAAAATGAGCTAACAGCCGATTTGTTGGACAAATTTCTTGATGTGTGTAGGTTATAACATTCAATTCCATTGACCGTAAAAGAAGAAGAAACGGTATATGTGTGAGTTTATGACCTTCAATTCAATTGATTACCAAGAACATGAAACAGCTGTGACATGAAACGTTATATGTCTACGCCGTTCTTTTATATATCCAAAATGTAGCTATCCTTCCAAAATATAGCTCGATCTAAGTCGTTCTTTATATATCCAAAATGTAGACTATCGTCGATTGGTAAAAACACCGTTGTGTCTTATAATATAGATTAGTTTATTAATGTTTCTCTTAAACATTACTATTGTTTATCATCTTATCTATTATCGAAGTTTACTTAGTCAAATTTTATTTGATGATGATACTTGCAATACTTGATCTTTTTTATTACTCTTTGTGTATTGTTTATTTTTATTGAGATTGTTCTTTGTTTTAGCATAGATGTGTGATTAGAATGTATTCTCGTGAATTTCTCTTATAATTTACATAACTTATAAAAGAAATTATCTTATAAGTCGGATAGACAATCCGTTGTATTGTTGATTACCCAAAATTAGTGTCTTATGGTGTAATGATTTGTCCCGAAGCTTTTATAAGGAATTTTCTGACTGAATCTACCAGAAGCTTCAGATCACAGTTGTAATTCTAGCACTAGCTTTACTTCCTGAGCGCAGTCAGTACGAAGAGTGAAATCATGGAATTAAGTTCTTTTGTGAGCTAGACTGATTGCTGACTCGATACCCTCAACCTCATGGTAGATTTCACTAACTATCATTCAGGATTTAGCATATACCATCGGAAGCCGCTTTTTCTTTACATCCCGAAAAACATAACCATAGCCTCAAAATGTATTCTCCTTAAACGTTTTGTCCACATTTATGTTTATTCTCTTTTCATAGAGAAAGGTCGATTCAAGGTTTTTGCTTTTGTATTATCTCTAGAATTACAGTATTAAAATCTCTTCCTAAGATTTTTTTTTGGTCGCTTTGTCATGAAATGATTTGGCACAAAAAACACGGGGTATATCACTAGATTTCGGTCTTATCGACATCAACAGTATGAAACAAAGCCATACAGAACAATACATATGAACACAATAAACAATATGTTCTGAACAACCATGATTCTGGTAGTTAATGCTAATTAAGAAAAAGAAAATAACCAAAATGATGAATTATTTCCAAATTATGATTGGAATTCATGATGTTTTATGAAGAAACCCTAATCAAAAGAGAAAACATATAAATTTATCGGACAACCAATCACAATATCACAAATATTAGCTAGAATAAGGAGATGATAAGAGATAAACACAAAATTCGCATTTAAATTTCGATTTCTTACCTTGTTAATCTCGGAAAGGAAAAACCAAAATCTTCAGAGGGAGGGGAGTAGAAGATCAATCACGACTTAGCAATAAAACGGTGACAATAGAACACAATAGATATATTAATCCTGATTTTAAAAATTAACTTATTGTATGTGTGTGTCTTTGATTGGTGAGCGACCGAGGATAAGCGCTATGTTATTTTATTTTGAAATTGAGTTTCTTGATTTTCCTATTGTCATAGTTAATATTTTTAACATCACTTGAAACTTTTGTTGTTTATATGCTTATCAGTAAATTTGGTGTATTAAGAGTGAACTTGCGAGCCAAGGCTATGACCTCGTGTTGTTTTGTTCTCCTCTTTCAGGTAGCAGAATAAGTAAATGGGTTAGTCGTGGGATTTACTCGAGTCTCCAATGTAATATTTGGGAAGAAGTGAGACCTCTTCATTTGTTTTTTCTTTTCTATCCTTCTCATTGCAACTTTGTTAAAACATAATCCTTTTATTAGTGGAACGTGTTAGTCTATTTCATAACTCTTAATAGTATAAATATTTTCTTTTCTTGCTTTTATTTGAAATTATATGTGGACTTTATGTTCAGGTAGTGAAACTATAGATTGCTGATAATAGGCTCTGTGGAACTATTGTTATTGATTTGGGGTTTCACATCCTTAGTTTTTACTTGTGTTTTCTCCATAGTAGGTAGAAACCTACAGCTTGCAATTCACTCCCTCTTACATAATGCTCCAAAAATCCATATGTTATAGTAGAATGCTACTAAAAAATTCTCCTTTTTTGTCAAAAAATTGGCAAAGGTGCAAGAAAATGGATCTTAATAAACTACGAAAAATAGTTATCGAAATTAAAGACAACATACCAACTTTTCAAGACGATTCCACTAAGTTTCGCACCTCAGCATCTTCATCAAGGAGAAATAAAGGATGAAATGGAGAGGTTACCAAATCCACCGCAATATTTTTGATATCAACCTATGCAAGACACACCTTGTGTAATTTAATACAGACAAGCACTGTCAAGGAGATTACAACAACAAGATGTACACATGGTATATAAATTAATTTTGAAACGAACCATGCTATGGGATCAAACCAAGTACCTAATTAACGTACAAGTGTACTTACACTAATTATAAAGACAAAGCAATATAAAGCAGAAGTAAAGAAAATCACAAAACACACAACATATTGTTAACGAGGAAACTGCAAATGCCAAAAACCTTCGGATCTAGTCCAGTTTTGAATACTCTCACAATAAAGCCGCTATACAAAGACTAATACAACTTCATATAGTTGAAACCAAGTAAACTAACTCTAAGTTGCTCAGTTCCTTCACTATCCTTGCGTCTTCAACCAACCTGGTCTGCGCACGAAACAAGTTTCGCAAGTATACTTTGACTCTTTTTTAACTACGAAATAAGTTTCGCAAGTGTACTTCCTTAAACTCACATAGTTTAACATCGTTTTCTAGGTATGAAATCAAACTTAAAGTTCTTCACGTTAACTAGTAAAGAATTACCAAATAATGTTATGCCGAATCTTACGAAGTTCAAATGATAAACGTTATACACCGTAACTCTATTATACCAAAGTTGTATAAGGCAACTAGTATATATTTCTTAACACTTTGATCATAATTGAATGATCAAGTTGCAAATACTAGAGATACATATAATAACTTTGTATGTTAGGTTTTTAATCTAAACGACTTTAAAGAGACGTAGATAGAAATGGAAACAAGCCAAGTCTGTGTTACTAACCTCGAACAGAAGGATGATGTGTTTCTTGATACTGATACATTTTCAGGTTCTTCAGAGTAATACGAGAAATTTTCATCATTTTAATTGTTCCTAGTCTAACCTATTGAAGTTGACTCTAGTAATGCAATTTCAAGTTTTGGAGCTAAAATATGACAATCAAACTTGACATACCAACGCTTGGTGGATTCAACCAAGCAATGCTCTAATACATCTTTCTTCCAATGAATATCCTCAATGGGACAGTCTGGAGAAATATGACTAAAGCCTTGAAATTTGTAGCATTGAGGAATACCATCCTCATCGTACCAAGTATTATCTTTTTTGATGACAGGTTCTTTATTTCTAGAGGACAGAGAATGAACCTTATTTTGATGTGTGAAGAGTTTTTTAGACTGTTGAATAAGGAAAGAACTTTTAATTAATTCGGCTTCTTCCTCATCATCTAGAGTCATTTGATCATTAGAGTTTTCATGGATTGGAACAAGGGACTTGAATTGGTTTTAGAAACCATGCTTGTGTCCTTTTTTTTGCACAATAAATCATGATCAAATATATTTAATTTCCCAACAAGCGTTCTTCTTGATAAGGTCGAAAAATCATTGGCTTCAATGATGACATGTTTCTTATACTCGCATTTGTATGGTAACGATCTTAGAATTTTGTATATTATATCCTTTTCGGAGATAGTCTTACCAAGAGATAAAAATGCATTTAAAATCTCATAGAGTTTAATGTGAAACTCTTCAAAAATATCTCTATCATCCGTTCGAAGATTTTGAGAGTTTGAAATCTATTTTCCTTTTTGGAAGATTTACCTTCGAACATAATCTCAAGATTATCCCAGACTAGTTTAGAGGGATCACATGTATAAACATGATGCTAAAGGTCATGGCTTTCAAACCACCTGAATTCTGTTTGGAAAGAACCTTTTCCTCTTCAGTGTTCAAATCTAAGCTTTTAAACTCAGTTTCTGAATTTGCCACTTTTGGATTACGTACCTATAACAACTAATACCCAATTACCAAAAGTCACGGAATTGTAGAAGAATTACATAGAAGATTTCCATCATAGATAGTTGGTACCATCAGATATATGTGGTATGTTTACTGGATTCAATTCGTATCAACACGATTATATTGTCTTATTGGTTGGATCACACTAAACACAGAGTGTAGATCATATTGTGTCTGCCTTCTCTGATACCAATTGAAATGATGAGGGTACCAAGTACACCACAATATTTTCGATATTAACCTATGCAAGACACACCTGATGTAATCTAATACAGATATGAACTGTCAATAAGATTACTTAAACAAGATGTACACTTGTTATATAGCGTAAGTTCGAATCTGAATCAAACTATGAGATCAAACCAAATGTTTATAAATGTACAAGTGTATTTACTTCAATTATAAAGACCGATAATATACCATGAAAGTAAAGTAAATCAAAAGAAACACACTATTTTGTTAACGAGGAAAACTGTAAAGCAGAAAATCCCCAGAACCTAGTCTAGTTTTGAGTAATCTCATAATAAATCCTCTATATAAAAAATACTTCAACTTTGTATAGTTGAGACCAAGTAAACTAACTCCAATTTACTCAGTTCATTTAGTATCCCTAAGCCTACAACCGATCTGGTCCACGCATGTGAATTCTAAGATAGAGTCCACTATCTTAAGTCGTTTCACCTGTTGTGAAGACTTAAGAAACTTAACTCCTTTGGATCGTAATCCAGAAAAGTAAATGACTAATATTTTTTATTAACCGCTCTATGAATCTCCCAGATCAACAAGTTAATCGGGATACATAGTTTCATATGAAGGTTTTTTCGTTCTAATCAATATAAATTCTTTTGTTCGGTTATATCAACTAAGATCTAGATTACCTAAATAATCAATCTTAGTTACAAACTATCAAAGTAGATATCAAAGAGAAACAACAAAGATAGATTGTCGATATATACAACAAGCTTAAAAGTGTATTAGAGATAAACAAGCTTTTTGGTTCGTAGTCAATCAAGTGTGCACAAAGTTATCACAAAAATCAGAATACCAAAAGAAAAAATCTTCTAGTCTTCAATCTTCAGTCTCGAAAGTACCCGCACAAACAACTTGATTCCACTAATGATCAATCATGCACAGAACGGAGTCTGTTAACAACAGATGGCCAGAAGTCTTATTTTCAGATCCAGATGCAATAAAGTAAATCTCAAATCGTTGATCCTTGAACTAGTTCGACTGACCTTATATATCTTACTAATATAAAGAAAATAGGGATTTTTGGTACGACCCTCTTTTTTGTGTGCTTAAAATGACGCGAATACCCTTCCGCGTTTTTTCTATTTTACCTGAAGGACTTCGTTAATTACATGAAAGTGAAGGTCTTAGTTTCTTCTTCCTAAAAATCTATCGAACCAGCACCAACAGAAATTGAATTCTTCACTTCTCCACTATCATCAGAGATTTAAAATCATTCTTTATCGAACAGAGAGAAATTTCCTGAATTGATTAACAGAAACAATAGATGGGGAATTGAATTCATTATTTGTTCAGCTCCACAAAACCCCTAAATTATTTGTTCAGCTTATTAATCCAATTCAATGTTGATTCAAAGAGTAAAAAATCACATCAACTGACACAGGAAATCACCCCAACGGCTGTGAAGAAGTTGAAAAATGTAAGTTTTCTTTAACGTATCATGCTGAAAATTTGGGTTTCATATGGAATTTGTATTTTAGGTTTTTTCCTTTTTTTCATCTGCTTTGAATTAGGTTAGTCAAGGGGAATGGAAAATTAGTATTGCAAGTTGGAAAATAGAAGTGAGGATCAGTAGTTTTTAGTTGGATTAAACCAAAAAAATTGATTTGGATTTGGAATTTGTATTTTAGTTTGTTTTTTTTTTCATCTGCTTTGATTTAGGTTAGTTAAGGGGAGTGGCAAATCAAGTATTGCAATTCTTCATCTGCAAAAGGATTTTGATGTACAAGTTTATTGTGTATGAAGCATCTTCCCCAAAAACGCTTCCATGTTTGTTCCAACATCTCTTCACTATTGAAACCAGCAAGTTGATGCTTGAACTCTCCTTGATAAGTTTTCAAAGTTAATAAAAGATAGGTAGCTGTCATGTTCTTCTTAATGCCTACTATACAGGGTTGCAGAATGAGGCTACATACTAATTAGTTTGTTTTTTCGTCAGAATCAGTTCACTAGTTGTCCTATTGTTTTTTTCATCTTCTTTTATTTAGTTTGTTAAACTCTGATTTGAAGAAATGCAAGTTATCTATGTGGGAGAAATATGAAGTAAAAATATGATAGCTCATTGCAGCTCAGAAGTTCTTTCATCAGACCAGATTTTTGACTTAGGATAATACCGTAGATGCTCATTTACAACAGATTTGTTAAACTCTCATCAGGATGATTTTAGTTCACCCTTTGTTTTTGTTTGTAGATGGATTCATTGCAAGATAAAGCTTTGCTTTCTCATTTACAGTATTTTTCGAAGTCAAAGAATTTTGAGCTAGCTCAACTTCGAGTGCTAGAGAAAGAAAAATAAACGCAATCTCAACAAAGAGATGCTCACTTACAGCAGCGCTGTCTTCTTTACAGATTAAAACAAGATTCAATGGTTGAAGTCGGAAGAGAAGCGCTTTTAAAAAAACATTGTAGTGCTTATCCAAGTTGAAAAAGCAGAATTAGATGCGGATACACAAAAACAAGGTCACAACTCCCTACTACCACTCAATTTCGAAAGCAAGACCCTGAAGTTACGCAATGGCAGGCGCATCGCGCGTGCGTGTTATACTAGTCATAATAGAAGGATTATAGAATAAACAAACAAGAATAGTAATAATGTCATTATAGTTTCCAGCCAACGGTCCATAGAAGTCTTTAAATGAAGCGCAATAAGATATTTCACCTAATTAGGATACTGTCCTCTCGAATGAGTACCACAAGAATATTCCAGTGGACTTTTCACACAAACGGTTAGTTCAGTGTGTCCAAGGGATACGTTTATAAAAACTACGAGTTTCACTATTTATAATGACCTATTAGGTAGTTTAGACAACAAGGAATTACCAAATCTGAAAATACCAAAGATACAATAAATGTTTATTCTCGGATTAGTTAGTTCCAATTGTAATCCAACTCATACACTAAAATCTCTCTTGGATGACATCTAATATTGGTCTCCTTTTTGGAGTCATGTGCACCTAATTTTCAAGTCACTTTTGTAAACTGAATTGAGTCTAGGAGCCGAGTGACGTAACCCGCGTCAGTGGTACTAAATGTCAGAACCTACTAGGCCTTATACGGCTCAAGCTCATAGATAGCAGTGAGACAATCTAGGGTTATATTCTTGTGCAAAAGAAAACATATTCAATCAAGCATCACCTTAGTTATCTTGCGCCACCACATATAATTATTTGTCCATTATCCGTCTTAGAATTTGTTGTTAAATTGGTTAATTAAAAAACACAACAGTAAGTGCGGGTTGGATTACCCACCTTATGGGAACTTACGTCTTGCTATGACAATTAGAGGGATTTACTGTTTAGTCCAGAAAACCCGACCCAGGTTACTGGCTAGTCCAGCGCCAAAAATTATTTACTCCCTAGTCCAAAAAAGTTTTGAAAAGAGTAAATTTACTCTACTAACCCTAGTATATAACATTACGTATAATAATACATATGTTACTACATATGTAATACATAGTATACTTGTATACTAGTAGTAACTAGTATGTAGTATGTAGTAATAACATATGTAGTATGTAGTATACTAGTATACTAGTAGTAGTATGTTATGTATTGATACTACATATTGATATGTAGTATGTTATGTATTGATACTACATATTGACATGTAGTATGTTATATATCTATATGTAGTATGTTTGATATGTAGTATGTTATATATTGATACTACATATTGATATTAGTATGTTATATATTGATATGTAGTATAGTGTACTAGTAGTATATACTAGTAGTAACTAGTATACTAGTAGTAATTAATAGTAACTAGTATGTAGTATGTAGTAATAACATATGTAGTATGTAATATACTAGTAGTAACTAGTATGTAATATGTAGTAATAACATATGTAGTATGTAGTATACTAGTAGTAACTAGTATACTAGTAGTAATATGTTATATATTGATACTACATATTGATATGTAATATGTTATGTAGTAATACTACATATTGACATGTAGTATGTTATATATTGATATGTAGTATGTTTGATATGTAGTATGTTATATATTGATACTACATATTGATATGTAGTATGTTATGTATTGATACTACATATTGATATGTAGTATGTTATGTATTGATACTACATATTTTACTACTAGTATTAGTTACTACTAATTTACTAGTTTACTAGTATACTATACTATAGTAGTATACTAGTATACTAGTTTAGTATAGTAAAGTAGTTACATAATTTACTAGTAACAATAAGATATTTTTGTTACTACTAGTACAGTACATATTAATATGTAGTATCACCGTATTGATACTACTAGTATGTAGTAACATACTACTAGTAACATTTACATGTGTTGATACTAATTAGACCTGGAAGGGTGTTTTAGGAATTTATAAAATACACTTTATAGTCTCCACGAAGTTATTGGACTAGAGATTAAATCTTTTCCACGGGTGGACTAGCCATTAACTGGGTCTGATAGAACTGGACTAGAAAGAATAGAAGGGATGATAAAGACAATCATACTGATTAGTAGTCCACCGCCAGTTCCAAATCATATAAGTACTAAAAAAGATTTTGTCTACATTATTAAGATAATCATGCATCATAAATAAAAGTATTTGAGGAAATAATAGCCTCGAAAATGGAATTCCGTGTATCTAATGGGATTACAAAATTTACACACTCCGCCTTTATAATAAGGATAAAAGACCATAAACTCCGCCTTTATAATGGGGATGGCGGGAATATGAACCTGAGTTTGGTCGGTTTATCATCCGGTCCAATTTCGAAACATTGCTGGAAAAATTACGCTAAAATAGGATGAAGAAAAGAATGTTGTCTCTGGGTTCAAGGCTCTAATAATAGATTCTTTTCGACAATTATTCGACCCTTCCCAATTAGATTGGCGAGTACAAATAGGTCAATGAATATTGCCGTCAGGATAGTTGAAGCCCTACAACAATGTTGGATTCAAAGCTTGTACAACCTTGACCCAACCAAGAACACATAGGTTTTGTTTCTGATGATGCTTGTAAGAAAGAAAACAGAGAAGTTGAGATGTTCTTCATTGTTTGAATGAAAACAAATCATCACTACTTATAGGGGACTCATGCCTATTGGAGATGCCTCTTCATTTCCAAAAGACACATAAGGTGTCTAATGGGAATGGTTATGTCTTTTGTGAACCATCACACTCATTAGAGGTGCCTTTTGATCTCCAACTAACATCCATTGTGTCTAATTCAACACAGGACGCTCCCCCGTCGTAGCGGCAAACCAAAAAACGAAAATCATTTTATTTTCTATGTTATTGAAAATATCCAACAATCTCCCCCTATTTTCAATACCCAAAAAAACATGAAAATAAAGTAAAAATTTTAAAACCGGAGTGGCTGAATCACTCAAGTGACTGCCTACGTACCCGAGTGGGATCAAACCAGCATAGTTCAAGCTAAATTGAGACAAAGCATCATCGTGGAAACCAATACATAAATGATAGGTACCTTTTGGGTTTGAACCTCCACTTAGTGTAAGATATTCAAAGCTTCATCGAGGTCCTATGATGAATTTAATCTTGAACCAAGTACCCCTTGTGATAAAGCCGGAACCTCCACACATATTGATTTCAGGAAGTAGTGTGTTCCGTAGCTCGCACATTAATGGCCCTGTGCTTTCTCCTGGATTCGTGAGTCTTTTTCTGAGAACAGTCTTATACTCATAGGAAACGACCTGATTTCCAAATACTCATATAGGTAAGTCTCGAAGGTGTTTCTGCGAGACACCTTGTGATAAAATTTAGACTTATTAAGGATTTTCATCCATCTCTAAGATCATGCAGAATCACTACACTAGAAAGACAATGGGAAATTTTAGTTTAGTGTACCATAACCACTGCAATAACTTGTTAGTACCACATTGAACTTAGTTTATCTTTTTCAAAATATAACATAAGTTGGGTTTCCGTTATTGGTGATCGAACTTCTTTCACAGAGCTGAGTCCCATCTCCTTATACTTCATTGAAAACATTTCCTTTGGAAGACTCTTCATAAATGGGTCTGCCATGTTTTTCTCTGTTTCAATGGTTAACTGCAATTACACCTTTCTTGAGTAGTTGACTTACCGTTCAATGTCCAAGACTTGCGCATATCTTGACTTTTTCATTATAACTCTCATTAGAGACATTATAGATTCATATCCTGATTTTTTCAATTAATCAAGACCGCTTGAAATGACTTCTTCCAAAATGGGATCTCTACAAGTTAGTTTCCAAGCAATTCTTCTTTGTTATTTATTAATTGCATCTACTTATGCAATCAATTTTGACAACATTATTAAAATGTTCTTATTTGATTTTACAAAATAATTGTAACTTCTCTAGGAATCATAATTAACATTGACAATTAATTCACAAGAAGTCATTAAGTCATTATAGACTTGCATTCACTAGAGGCATAAGAAATTTGTAGGCAATTTGCTTGTTATTTCAACAAGCACATCATCACGATGAGTAACTCCTTTGCTCATGCCTAATCCTCTACAAATTTATACCCAAATACATAGACAATGTCTACTTAACATTTGACATTATGTAATGCAAATGTTCATAATTTATGCATCGGTAATATCGTAATACCTCATCGTTGTATATTTGGTCGGCCGCCCAATCTTCCAATACATTACATATTAGCCAGTATTTCACTTTTCGATCTCATTTAAGACATGCCCAACTTCCAAATTTTGGAACCTATAATTATTTTTGCAAGAATTATACTCTTATCATATAATCTGTTGTCTCAACAATTATTGATGATTTTTGTTATAAAATAACCTACCGACTAGAAAATTTTATACGACAATCTCAAAGAAAATTTTCCCGATTTCATGATAATTTTCAAATGCAACTAAATGTCATGAAACACGCTTTCGTTTAGAAACTTTTATGCGTCGTTTCCTTTGCATTAAATGGCACACAGGTCCTAATTATGGGAGAATATCTTCTGTCTCCTGATTTTAAAAAAATCTACAGAAATATAAATTTTCTAGTGCATGCATATGAGACTAGTAGTCTTCATGTGATCTTCCACTGTTCTTCGCAACAGTAACCCATTCCCATATAAAATAAGCCTTACCAAGATGTGTGGATTAATGAAATCCCAGTCAAAAGAGAATATGCAAATGCAAGTGAATGCACCCAAATGAGATCATGGATCTATGAATTGATCTCAACGACTTAATCTCATATTAGAACTGTTAAGTTTACTTGGACGGTAATGGCATAAGTCACTTTCTCCACTCGTCCGTTGATCACAAAATAATTCCAAAATAGGAATCTTCAAATCCAAGAACGCAGACAAAACTCTTGCAATTTTGCTTTTGGATTTGGCCTTTACTGAACACAGACCACTATATATATATACATACATGCATGATAATAAGGTCAAGTAACCTTTCATGTAAAAAGCAAATATACTAGCATCCCTAACTAATTAGTTTTAACCTCTCAAAATTGCATAACTAATCAACTGATACATCGTCATTTGAATTCCCTTGGTCGATACTTCCAAAAGAAGCAAATCTTCAAACCTGCCGATATAGTATTATAGTTACTATATTTGGGTCTGGCTTTCTTTTAACCACTAATGGTGGTTACAGATTCATATTTAACTACGATGCACAATCATGCCAATATTTGATCGTTTATTCTTAATTGAAAAGCAATCAACAAATATTAGAGAAGATACTTTCGGCTACAAGAGTGTAGTCATGTACCTATGAAAATTAGAATATCGTAGATACGATACAAATCAATGATGATTCAATTTCTGGAATAGTATTCAGTGTCGGGAATACTGGGAAATAATCGGTACACAAGATCAAATAGCCTAATTTGGGTACCTGTTTCACTAGTTTGGTAAAGGTTCAACCACATTATTAAGTGGGCATCATCACATAAATCTCACTGATCTATGTCAACACTAATCTTCAAATCCATAAAACAACAATTCCTCTCTGGATTTGGCTCTGACCATTAATGGTGATGGTCCACTACATATCCCAAAAGAATATCTTTCTCAGAACAAATGATGCCTATGTGAATGGAACATTCAATTACTATTGGATACACTATCACCTATGCATGAATAACCAGTAATCAACATCATTTAATTTCAATCAATGTATTATTAAGAAATGGTTATACTAACCGTTTTCTGATTCCGTCTTCCAACCGATTGATTCATACTGCCATACCATCATCCTATAATTAATTGCTTGGACGTATTCATTTTTGCATGTTCACTGCACAATGATGCATAGGCCACAAAGCCGCCAGTGAATAGCATTATCTAATCTCCAAGGGTCAACGATATCATATTCATGTCAACCTCGCCACGAACAGACACAAATTTAGGAACCCATTCAGTGCGTTCACATGGCAGTTATCGTGATCATCCATGGAAAAGGATACCACTAAAACGAATCCCTAAATGGTGTCACAAAATTTAATCTTGAGTTTAAACAGACCCATGAGACTCGAACAATATTCGGAAATTAACTTTCCAAAGGAAATTGATTTTGAGATGGTCTGATGATGGTCACAATTGCGAGTTCCATCTTGCTTTCGATTTGCAAGAAACAATTGATCAGGTCGCAAATCAACAACGAAATCCCAAATCCTCCTTCAGAACTCGAAAACAATTTGATCAGGTTGCTGGTCTCTATATAAAGCCCAACTGCTCATAGTAAGATAGAGCCCAAAACGATAGTCCGAAATTATTCAAACATTAGAAGACGTCAAAGACTCGGAAGACAAGAATCCAGTTTCTGCTGTTGTATTTCGTGAATCATAAACATCTCCAGAAATTACCCCATTAAATTCCTAGTGCTCTAACTTTCCACCCTCTTTTGTCGAGATTAATTGTCGAAAACTGTCGGAAAAATTGTGCTAAAACAGGGTGAAGAAAAGAATGTTGTCTCTGGGTTCTCGGCTCTAATAATAGATTCTTTTCGACAATTATTCGACCCTTCCCAATTAGATTGACGAGTACAAATAGGTCAATGAATATTGCCATCAGGATACTTGAAGGCTGAAGCCCTACAACAATGTTGGATTCAAACCTTGTACAACCTTGACCCAACCAAGAACACACAGGTTTTGTTTCTGATGATGCTTGTAAGAAAGAAAACAGAGAAGTTGAGATGTTCTTCATTGTTTGAATGAAAACAAATTATCACTACTTATAGGGGACTCATGCCTATTGGAGATGCCTCTTCATTTCCAAAAGACAAATAAGATGTCTAATGGGAATGGTTATGTCTTTTGTGAACCATCACACTCATTAGAGGCGCCTCCTGATATCCAACTAACATTCATTGTGTCTAATTCAACACAGGACACTCCCCTTTATAACGGCAAACCAAAAAACCGAAAATCATTTTATTTTTCATGTTATTGAAAATATCCAACAAACATTACCCAGGATCCAGCCCAAAAGAACATAAAAAAATCAAAGGATGACCGTTGTCATTAATTTAGACACTCAAAATTCAGCTATGTGTGTAGAGTATATAGGAAAGTTGTTAGTGGTTTGATGGGTTGTTGCCGTTGATATGAACATGGATTAATGATTGTCATAGTAGGTCCAATATGATTAACAATAATGGATAGATATATCACACTATCACTACCATATGAATGGCACCATATCTATTAATTTCTACTTAATTAGTTTTAGTATTAAAACACACCACTAACTTCACTTTCTTCAGGTTCCCTCAAAGGGAATCTCCATTTATCCAAATTGCTGCTTGGAATGTGTTAATACGATCTTATTGTTGGTGGTGGAGACTCACAAAATCAAAGTCCATTGCCGCCATTAATAGAGAAGAGACCTACCACCATTTTTCTCCTGCAATTAAACCACCAACCGAAATCCAATGCGGCTTGTTACTGTTTATCAGAAATTAATGAGACCAGCTCAAACCGCAAATAATCAATGTTTCATTCATCTAGCTAGGAGGCTAGAGGCCTAGAATTTGTACGCTGAGGAGGACATCCGATAAAATTGGCACGACACACAAAAACACTAGTAGTAGTTAGTAAAGTGGGCACGGAAGATGTGATTGTTGGGTAGAAGAATATTCGTTTGGTTTTGGGGGAGAAGAACATGATCCATCTGTGCTGGCGTGGACTTCGACTATTAAAACAAAACAAGCGTGCAAATTAGGGCTGCACATGGTTTGGTACGGCCCAGTTCTCTTATGGAATCGATCCCTGTATTTGGTGTTGGCCGATCTGGAGTTGTATTTGTATCTCCGGTACCGATCCGGGACAACACCGGTACCGGATTTTTACTTAGTATGGAAATGTTTTCAGAATACAGAAAAAAAAAGGATCCAAATACACCAAACAGATCTGAGTTTTGATAATCAATACAATCAAACAATCCGTACAAATATTTTCCTACTACAATGAACATATTTCTAATTCTTCTGTTCACCAGGACAACCGAGTTTGATGTGTTTCATCTAATGGTCTTGATAATGCAGCTTTATCAAAATCATTTAGATTTCTGCTTCTATCAACATCTGTTGCTGAATCTGCCTTGTATTTTCAATGACATCCCGATGGATCTCTTCCATCATATTTAGTAATTACTTCATAGCAAAACATCTCGGACCCTAAATATCAACAGAATCAAATCATCAATCAATTTAATCCAAACAGAACCCTAAAAAATCCACGCAATAGTCAAACAATAAATTGAGATCCTTCAACTAATAATTTCATTTTCAAAACAATTAAAATCAATTAGCTATCATTAATAGTAAAAATTATACCTAAGAATACCCGTTTTGAAAAACCCAAGTTATAAATCTAGGGTTCGTTTTACTGAGAACCCCTAAAAAATTGAAACAAAATTAAAAATAACTAGACCAAAATCGAAGTAATGATAAACAAATCGAAGTAAAGAGGAAGTAAAGAGGAATAGAAGAATAAGAAGAATTGAAGTTATAAATCTAGGGTTCGTTTTACCTTATTCCAGATGGTGATGAAGAAAGAGTAATAATTTCTTCTGCTCCTTGCTTTTGAAGAAGAAAAGTAAAAACAAAATTAAAAACAAGAGAGTAAGACGAACAACATGGTGCTAATTGTGGTGGTGGAGGTTGTAATGGAGACTGGTGAGTGGTTGCGGCGTTGGCTCTATGGGAAGATGAAAAAGAAAAAAGAAATGGAGAAGAGAAGAGAAACTGGCTAGGTCATTGTCTCATCAACAATATATGTGTTAAGTGGACGGTTAGGATAGATTTTAACCTTATAATCAATGGTCCAAGTTTACTGGGTACTATCGGTCCAGGGTGGCCGGGAATAAGGTAAGAACAGGTACATGTCCCGATCTTCACCGGTTCTCATATTCTATTCCCGGTTCCTGTACCGGTCACACCGGTTCCGGTTCAGTTCCGGCCTGAATTTTCCGATTTCAGACCGGTACTCCGGTTCCCAACCGGTTCTTGTGCAGCCTTAGTGCAAACCATATACTCTATTTTTATAAGTTGCAATTGGACATGCATGCTTCATCAGTATGATAATTAGTGTTTCCATGATGAGAGAACTCATAAACTTGCACCCCTTAAATAACCCTAGCATTTTTATGGCGATCCCGGAAAAATTAGGGATAACCTTTTTATTCCCAACACATAAATAAGATTATGGGAGGCCCTATTAGTTTGGAGAATATCTAAATATCCTTTTACAGTCGGCAGTTTAATATTGATTTTATTAACCGATTATGACTGTGTTCTTCTCTTTTTTGCTTTGTTTTGAAAGAAAATAAAAATTTGGGGCTGCTATCATAATCGGTAGATAATAAACATCAAGAAAATACCGATTGTTTAATTGATAGGCAATAAACATCATGAAACTACTGATTGTGAAAATAGAGAAATCCCAAATTCTATTGGTTTTTGAAAATTTTGAATTTGGGACTACTACCACAATCGGTAGATAATGAACATTACGAAATTTCGAAAATTTACTACCGATTATATTTGTTTAAAGAATTAGAAAATTTAAGAAATTTGGCACAATCTAATTATGGGGCTACATTGTAATCGGGAGCCATTTTGTACCTATTACAGATATATTTTGGCTCAGTAGTTTACAATCGGTCGACATGGTACTTCATTATCTACCGATTCTGGGTTGTTCTCAATCATGTGAAAATGAAATTTCCTCTATATAACAAATTTCTCCCGATTATAAGCTTAACTATCGATTATGGAGGGTACATTTGCTATTTCGAAAAATTTGAGATAAAGGGTGGCTTCATAATTTTAGGTGACTCTATTTTGTTTTATTCGTCGTTCCTAATTCTTTCGCGATCGCCCCTAAAAATGCTAGGAAAAAAATCTTTTGGAACATATATCACCTAATTACAGATAAGGAAACTAAACAACGGACGGGCTAACAAACTGCGTAGCAGACAAAAATCAGGGAAAATTACACGATAACAATATGGAAACAGGCAATTCCACCATTTATTAACTAGATACCTAGTGCCAGTGTGGTAATGAACCAGTTCTTTCTATTGTATATACACATGCTTCAAAACAAAAAAAACAAAAACCGATTATCACAAGGTTCGTTGTAAAATGGTTGATTGTGGTATTGGCACCAGGCGCCCGCGAGCCAAATCATTTCCTTTCTCACCGGATTTTCACAGCGAGTCACGGCAATATGATAGGTTCCGACTACACCGCAGGGGAAAGCAACAGACACTCATTTTTAAGTTAAGTCAGACTTGGTGTATACGTGTCTGGGGGACCAAAAACAGAAATCCCGCATTAACCAGGCCGGCAAAACAGGTAAAGTGTATCGCCACCACCATCCACCAGCCCACCCCCATTAATGTTTGTTTGTGCTGCTGCTGCTGGTCCCGCAATAAAATCTTTCCAAAGCAACCATTATTTTTATTCAAGGCCACATAATGAAAACGGTTGTCCTCTTGCTGGCCCCCCGCCACACCAGAAATTACCCTTTTACCCCCAAAACAGACAAATCTCTCTTTCCGACTCTTCTTCTTACACATTCCTTCTTCTTCTCTGGTCAGTCTCCTTTTGAGTCGTCGTCTTCTGCTCCCTTTTCTGTGTCCGTTGAATTTTCTCCTCTTCTTTTTCCGGCAAGTATTATTCCGGAATTTCTTTCTTTCTTTATTTATTTAGTTCTTTTCTTTTTTCATCTTCTTCTTCTCCTACTTGTTGTTGAATTAGCTGTAAATAAAAGCTACCTACCACTACCTGAATTTCTTTCTCTTTTTTTCTTCTTTTCTTCTTCCCCACCATTTTTTCTCCAACAATAATTCCAACTTCCATCATTTATTGGTCCTCCTATCTCTTTTTCTCTTTCTATAGAACTCACAATTGATTCAAACTAATCAAAGGGGGTTTCTAAAATTTGGTCACTGGTCTTTGATTTGATTGATGGCTCCTCCTCCTCCTGCAACGACTAAAGTTTCTGAGTTCAATCAAAAAGACAATCACTGGTATACACACTTTTCCTTTACAACTTTGATGTTTCTGGGGCTTGATTTTGTCTCTCTTGATACAGTTTTTAGTGATTGTTTTTGGTTATTGTCGAACTTGGGGTTTTTGAATTTGTATGGTTTTACATCCAAAACCCCAATTTTGGATCATTTTAGCTTAATCAAAGAGTGGGTTTGGGTTTGGGTTTGATTCTCACCTGGGGGAGCTTAATTTATGCTAGAAAAGAAGAATTCTGATGAAAGGGTTTGTTTTCTTGGACAGGTATTGTACTGCTGGTTTGGCTAGTGATATTACTATCGGAATCGACAATGTATTCTTCCATCTACACAAGGTATGTACTTTTTGATCATAGCCTGAAATTGGATGACATTTTAGTCAGAGTGATTATTAGTAGTGTACTAGGTTTTAGGTGATTCAGATTTCAGGATTTAGACATTCTTACAAACTTAAGAACCAAGTTGTTTACTAGGTTTTGTTGAATTATTCAATCATTTCTCCCTTTGATTCATATCTGGGAATTTGGGTGTGTTGCATTCAACATTTGATGCCACAACCTGCCCATTATTTCACAATTATTTATTTGCATGAGTCGAGGTTCTTCTTTTGTTTGCTTCCCAATGATCTAAAGTGTGTGAAATTTAGTGCCATTCCTACGATTTAGAATTAGAAAAAGTTGATTATGGGATGCTTGACCATCTTGAGGTTTTTCTTTTGCTTCCCAATGATCCAAATTGAATGAAAGTAAGTGCCACAACAGTAGATCACAGTAAAAATGGATCTCTGGTGTTGGGTAAAGGAGTTCTTATCAGAAATATTTATCCCAAGGATGAGAGTAGTGTCATTTAATGTCCCCCCTTCTCTCGATGATGGTCCAGCTGCTCGTATCATAGTGACAATGGTAAACTATCTATGAAGCTTGCTGATTCCAAGGGCACGAGTTCATTTTGACGGCCTAAAAGCATGGCTATGAATTGCAATCTCTATCATATCTACAATGTAATGAAAAATCAACTTCACAGATTTATTGTGTATTAGAGCATTTAGCAGCGTCGTCTGGCTTGGCAGTTTAAGAATCGATCTAAACCATTAGTATGCACGGTTTACATTCCCATATGACCAATTATCTAGTTAATGAGCTTTTGATCTATCAGATTGTGTTGCAAGCAAGTTTCACTGTTTCCTTGCGTTACATTTAGCATTTTGTGGAAATTTTACATTCCCATATAACCAATCTTCTGCTGTTACTTGCTTTGCTTATCTGTTTAATAATGGGAACAAACAAATTTGCTCATCACCTAGTTTAGCCTCTTAGATCATAATTGGTTGTAACTAACAAAATTGTGTGCTCTCCAGTTTCCTCTTATGTCAAGATGTGGGAAGATTGCAAGCATATTAGAAGAGTCTCAGAATTCTCAAGCAGAGCCATTCAGTGCAGAATTAGTTGAATTTCCTGGTGGACCAGAAACATTCTTAATTGTGGCCAAATTCTGTTACGGGGTTCGGGTGGAATTGACACCAAAGAATATTGTGAAGGTGTACTGTGCAGCAGATTTTCTTGAAATGACAGAGGAGTATGGCGAAGATAACTTATCGGTAAAGTCGGAGAGTTACTTCCACAAAACAGTACTTCGTAACTGGAAGGATTGTGTTTTGTCCCTTCAGAGTTCTGAACCGGTTACTCCAAGAGCTGAAAAGCTCCAACTAGTGAGCAAATGTTTGGGTGCTCTGTCCATGATGGCTTGTACCGATCCAAGTTTATTTGGATGGCCGATGAAGATGTATGGCAGCTTACAGAGCCCTGGAGGAAGTATCTTGTGGAATGGAATTAACACAGGGGCAAGAATAAGAAGCTCGGAATCTGACTGGTGGTTTGAAGATATCTCATCCCTCAGTTTGCCTTTGTTTGAAAGACTTGTTCAAACAATGAAATCAAGGGGTATGAGGCCTGAGCATTTAGCACGTGCCATAATGTACTATGCAAGAAAATATCTACCAGGTCTTGGCCGTTGGCAAAGTGGTGAAGTTGGTAAAACTAGAACTGTTTTTAGCATGACACCTGCTGTCGTTGATCAAAGGGTACTACTTGAAAGTATTGAAAGACTGCTCCCAGAGAAGAAGGGAAAATCTTTTTGCCGTTTCTTATTGGGACTTCTACGTGTCTCAATGATACTTGAAATTAGTCCAGAATGCCGGGAGTCTCTGGAGAAGAGAATAGGAATGCAACTAGACATGGCATCTCTAGATAGTCTTCTGATCCCTAATTATTCAGACGCTGACACCTTGTATAATACCGATTGTGTAGAGAGGATAGTTACGCATTTTTTGTCATCAGAGCGGAACATATCATTGTTTTCCCCATCATCACTTGATTTAGAAGCATCACCATCATCTGAATCTTTAAGGAAGGTTGCGAAGTTGATTGACGACTACATTGCAGAGATTGCTTCGGATGTGAACCTGAAATCTGAAAAGTTATGCTCTCTTGCAGAGGCCCTTCCAGATTCTTCAAGATCTTTGCACGACGGGCTATACAGAGCTGTAGATATCTATTTCAAGGTTTGCATCTATTTATACTTCTTTTCTTATATGAATGCACATGAATAATGAAGAAATTTGAAATTCTTGAATTGATGGGCATTCCGTATACAATTGAATTAGCTAACTTTCCAATACGAAATCCAACAAATGATCATTGTCTTATGTGTTTTTTTTCATATTTCTTTGCAGGCGCATCCTTGGCTTTCAGATAGTGACAAGGAGAAAATCTGCAACATAATTGATTATCAGAAGCTTTCTATTGATGCGTGTACCCATGCATCTCAAAATGAACGCTTACCTCTCAGAGTCGTTCTTCAAGTCCTCTTCTTCGAACAGTTGCAGTTAAGATCAGCCCTGGCTGGTTGCTTAAATACCTTTGACACTGAAAGTGTCCCAGCTGGTCAAACCACCGCTGCCACTGACATGGCAGGCCAAATAATTCAGAGAGATGGATGGGTCACAGTTGTCCGTGAAAATCAGGCCCTGAAAGTAAACCTCGAGAGCATGAAATCAAGAGTAGGAGAACTTGAACAAGAATTCGGTAAAATAAAACAAGAAATGCAAAAGGTTGTCAAATCCCATAGCTCCCTCAGTTCTCCACGTTTGCTGGCCAGGAAAATTGGGTGTAAGCTCCTACAACAGCCTTCTGATCAACAGTCAGATATCATTGAAAGTGTCGTCCGAAGCCCCAGAGCTTCAGTGGAGTTAGCTCGTCCTTCTCGTCAATCCAGGCATCGGAAAAGCGTCTCTCTTCAATGAGGTCAACTGTAGAAAATATCGAATTTTTGATTAATTACACAGTAAAAGATGCAAATCCGGGAAGAACTGAAAATTCGTCGCCTCTCCAAACCGCGAGAAAGTATAGAATTTTACTTTCTTCCTGTTCTGATATAATCTTTTCGTTTCGTGTCCTCATTTTTATTTTTTTTGTTTTCAAGTATAGCAGCTCACATTCTGAATATACAGCTATACAGAATACACCATTTTGTCTTACAGAACTTGCAGCATATATTTATTGTAACACATCACTAATGTACATGAAAGATCATAGTGAATTGCATCTGTTTTGGGGCTTTCTTTCTTCTGTTTCTTTGCTTGTCAGTGTAAATGCATATGAAGATGAACCCATTTGCAAATTGCAATGCCAGTGTCACATTTGCAATTTTGGCATTCTACTATTTTCCGTTTCAGAAAAAGTGATACTTCCATTTTATTTTTTATCTTATTTTTATGCCTACAAATGGGCGAAATTAAACGAGTGAGTATTTTTTTTTTTTCCTGAAACGGAAGGAATAACGGAAAAGCACACTAGTTAACGGAGCCGTTAGTCAACATGACAATTCAGCAGTCAAAAAGTTAACAGTCGCTATTCACCGTTAAGCTTTTAAGTAAGCTTTACTGCTTTAGGCCCCAGCTCGGCTCAACTAGACTAACGCCATTAACATTCCGTCTCTCTCTCTGGTTTTCTCCAAAAACCCTAACTTTTTTTTTCTCCCCGGAGAAAGAAATTCCAAATTCCATGGCTTCTGAAGAAGATTTCGTTCTTCTCCCTGACGAAGCAAACCCTAGAAAGTTTTCGTTTTTCTTCTCTGTCAATAGAGAAGAAAGGGGACAAAATTCTCAAACTGAGAAACGCAATAGAATTGAAGAAGAAGAAGAAGAAGAACCCAGTAATGGAATCCAAAGAGAAGTGAGAAATGAAACTCCTTTATACAAAAAAACAAGGTCCAATACCACTCCCAGTACTATCCATAGTGTACCAGTTGGGGGTTATTATAAACCAGATAACAGAAAAGATAGAGAAGAATGGAATGATTTATCAATTGAGTGTTTGTTAAATGCATATACAGATAAATTTCATAAACTTAATCGAGGTATTCTTCGTGGTAGAGATTGGGAAGAAATTGCAGCTATTGTTACTCGGCATAATAAATCATC
Source organism: Papaver somniferum (assembly GCF_003573695.1). Lineage (NCBI taxonomy): Eukaryota > Viridiplantae > Streptophyta > Magnoliopsida > Ranunculales > Papaveraceae > Papaver > Papaver somniferum. Next base: position 9,431,641 of record NC_039368.1, on the reverse strand, counting down.
TGAATCATCACAAAATGGTGGTGGTGGTGCTAAGAGTGTTGAGCAGTGTAAGAATAAAGTTGATAATATGAAGAAAAGATATAAAGTTGAGTTACAAAGAATGAATGCCTGTGGTACTATTATTTGTCAATGGCCTTGGTTTGAAAAAATTGAACATATTTCCACTAATTTGCCTGCTGCTGTGTCTTCGCCCAAACCAATTAGGCAATCTAACAGGTATAACAAAGCTGCATTGTGCGTTTTTCTTTTGATTTGTAGAATTGGATTGTTGATATTGTTATCTTCTTGTATATGAAGAAGTTTTCATTATGTGTAATTGGCAGATTTCAAGTATGTTCTCCTCCTAGTGCTGGTGTTGGTTTAATACAGTTGGCGAATCCTAGATGGAAGAGAGTTGTATTTAAAGTAAGTGGTGCTTCTCTAGTTGGGGAAGGTCCGCACAAAACTGATCCGAAGGTATTGATTGTGATAAAAATGGAAGATGATTGATATGGAGTTGCATTTTATGTGTTGCATGTTGAATGATATTTTCGTAGCTTATCCTGTTTATTGTGAATTATGGAGTAAATGATTGAACTTTTGCATCTTCTGTTGTTAGGTTACCCTGCTGATTGCTAGAGAAGTTGCAAGGGCTTGTAGCCTTGGCGTTGAGGTATAGCAGGACTACAACACTTTTCAATGTTGCCATTTGCGAACTTCTTTTATCTGTCTTTATCTTATTCAGCATTGAGATGCCTGTTTATGCGCTTGTCTCAGGTGGCAATTGTTCTAGGTGGTCGTAACTTCTTTTGTGGAGATACTTGGGTAGCTGCAACTGGCCTAGAGAGATCAACAGCATATCAATTAGGGTATGTGGTTAATCATTAATCATGTGTTGGTTGTGGTGTAATCATGTAATTTGATAGTAATGTTAAATATCTACTTTTTTGCTGAAGACCTGAACCGATATATTCGGAGATATTAACTTGAGTGTTCAAAACCTAGATAGCGCAAGCGCAATGCAAATTAACATGTTCTCCGCAGATATTAACTTGAGCGTGTTGTAACTGTAATGGTACCAGGATGTTGGCAGCGGTGATGAACTCTGTACTTCTTCGATCTGCACTGGAGGCGTTGAATGTCCGGACACGTGTACAATCTGCATTTCCAATGCAACAGGTTACTGAGCCCTATAACAAACGAAAAGCTATCCGGCATCTTGAAAAAGGAAGAGTTGTCATATTCGGGGGCGTAGGTGCTGGAACGGGAAACCCACTCTTCACCGCAGATACCGCAGCAGCTCTGAGAGCATCCGAAAGTATGAACAACCTCTCACAATAATATTTTCGCAAGTTTTTCTTTCATCTCCTGTTGGATATCCAGTGTTCACACGTCACACCTTTATTGGGTTCTATTGTTTTGCTTGCTCTCTACGGTAATCTTGAATCATTTTTTTTCATTTCAGTTAATGCTGAGGCTGTACTAAAAGGCACCAATGTTGATGGTGTCCATGATTGCCATTCCGAAGACAGCAGCAGTGGGGCTTTTAAACACATTTCTTACAGGGAGTTGATCTCCACAGGAGTCACCTCCATTGATATGATGGCAGTATCATTCTGTGAAGAGAACGGAATTCCTGGTTGGTTTTGTTTCAGTTTTGTTTCTTATTGCAGTAACTCATTGTTATTAACTTAATTATATTTTTTTCTTTTGCAGTTGTTCTCTTTAATCTTCACGAGCCTGGTAACATATCCAAAGCGTTATGTGGAGAACAAGTTGGCACCTTAATAGATCAATCAGGAACAATTAGCTGATCAAAGGTGGAGTATCATCATCTTATCAAAAATTGTTTGGTTTGTCAATATCACGGAATTTCACTCTCGTTTTTTGAAGCTCTTGTCAGTAAGGAACCCTTTACCAGGACATTTTCGGAACCCTTCACCAAGGACATTTTCCCTCTCCACTGCTTCTCGTTTGTAATATCTTTTGTGTAAACTATCTTTGGTATAATTTTGTAACGCTTTCATGTTAGCGAAAGTAATCAAGTCTGGATTATCTATTGCTAGAGATGGTTTCGAGGGTATGGAGAGCAAAAGGGTTGTAGCGGATCATGCTGTTTCGTTTTAATACTAGTAAAGTTTAAATTTCGATATCTTTTTTTATCGTTTTCATGCCAGGAAGATTGGAGACAAATACTCCGTTTATTGGTTAATTAGAATATACACACTTTTTTTTCTGCTTCTGGAAACAGTACAGGTATCAAACATTATCTTAAATAAACCTAGTACATAGCTAACAGGTTTTTGGTTGTTGTGTCAACAAGCAGTTGGCAACTAGAAGGCTCAAATGAAGAAGATGATGCCAATTGCTGAATAAACAGATCCAAAGAGAAATAGAGGGCAAGTTGGAAGTAACGGATCAATAAATAGGTAGTTAAGCGTCTTCAGTTGCTGTGGTGGCAGTAGTGGTGAGTGAAGGTGAGACTGAAGGGCGAGATTCATCATCTTCCCCCAGCGGTGATTTCTCCACCCTAATGTCCTCGATCATCTTCACAACCTCTGACATTTTGGGCCTGTTGTCTACTTGCTCCACGACACAAGCTAATCCCACATGTAGCATTGCCACTAGCTCCTCCTCGATGTTCTTGTACCTCAGCAGCTCCGGATCAAATACCTCAGCCGTCCACTCTTCCTTGACCACTGACCGAACCCATCTTGGAAGGTCTACATCCACGTCTTGTCTCTCTGTGTTACGAGCCGAAGAAGGATATTGCAGTGGAGCCCTCCCTGTAACTACTTCCAATATTAAAACTCCGAAGGAGTAAACGTCAGCCTGAGGAGATAGCTTCTTGATTTTTGCTTGCTCAGGTGCTCTGTATCCTCCCAATCTTGCAGTGGCATGAACTGGGTTGAGAAGCAAAGCCAACCCAAAATCAGATACACAAGCTACACCATTCTTGTCGAGAAGCACATTTGATGATCTAACATTCCCATGTGGTATCTTCAGTGCATTGAACTCTTGATGGATCTTAGCCAGTCCGCGCGCTGCTCCCAGCACTATGCTGATTCTTGTTGTCCAGTCCAAAGGTATTCTCCCTGGCCCTCGGTTTCCTGAATTTGCATCAACAAAAAAGACAAAATATCAGATTTAATAGGAAAACACCAAGAAAGGGACTTTGTAGAGTGTTCTGCAAATACACTAACCATGGAGAAGTGAAAATAAGCTTCCATTAGGAAGGTAGTCAAACACCAGAAGCTTTTCTTCCTTGGCGTAGTAGTAGGCTCTAAGTCGGACAATGTTGGGATGCCTGAGCTTTCCAATCATATCCATGTACTGCTCGAATTCCTTTCTTGAACAAGGGTTGGCATCTTTAAGTCTCTTCACTGCTATGATCGACCCATTCTCGAGCTCAGCTTTATAAACTGTCCCTAAGCCTCCCTTTCCCAACATCTCCGCAGACGCTCTGAGCAGGTCCTCCAGCTCGAATTGCTTTCTCCGGTCAAAAAATACAAGCTTACTTCTATCTGGGTCGCTCTCTCCATTTCCATTAACACCTGCATAAACCTTCTTCTCACTAGAAAAGTTTCTCTCTCTCCTCTTTTCCCTCATTTCTCTGGTATATCTCCTGCAGAAATAAGCAGCAACGCAAGACGTGATTACCAGTAAGACAACAGCATTTCCCACGACAATCCCCACAATTGCAGCAGTACTCATGCCTTTACGAGACTCTCCTTTTTCTCTGTCGTCAGTCTTTGTAGGTAAGGAGCTGGGATTTGAAGGAACCACAGACTGATCAGGTACTGGAGGACTCATAGACGAGCAAACAGGAAGTGGGGTGGATCCACAAAGACCTGCATTGCCATCAAAGCTCCGCTCCCCGAATTTCTTCTGTAAATCCTCCGGGACCTGTCCGTACAACTGATTGTTTGACAGGTTTAACTCTTTCAGCTGGGGTAATGCCGAAAAGAGATCAAGAACCGGCCCTGAGAGAATATTCTTCTGGAGGCGAACAGTAATGAGACGGGTCAGTTTGGAGAACCCATCAGGGATAGGACCTTTGAGATTGTTATCTGAGATGTCAAGCCTGAGAAGACGATTCAAAGATCCAATTTCACTAGGTATGTCTCCTGAGAAATCGTTTCTAGAGAGGTAAAGGTGCTTGAGATTAGAACAATTAGTAATGGCAAGAACAGAACCGTAGAGACGGTTGTTATGGAGGTCTAACACTCGGAGCTGATCAAGTTTAGCCAATGAATCAATTGAACCTCGTAAATCTAAAGAAGGAAGAACGAGAAATGCTACTCGACCATTTATGCACTTGATGCCATTCCATGCAGAGGTACAAGCATCTCCAGAGGTCCAGTTTGCGAGGAGGCTGGCATGAGTATCCGTCTGAGAGCGAAACCGAATCAGCGTGTCTGTGTCATTGTTGAATTGAGCTGCAGAAAGTGAAAACAAGAAAAATAAAGTGATAGCTCTGATTCTACTGAAAGCCATAGCTTGCTAGAACCACTCCTGCCCTTACTTCTACTAGCAGTACTAGTATATTAGCAGAGTAAAGAAAAGATAAGTCTAAAGAGAAGAGAATATATTGAAGTTCCAAGGCTTCAAAGGTGAATGCTTTTGATATTTGAATTCAATATTTATGTTTTGTAAATTTCTTACTCTCTATCTACTTAAGTAGGTATAATGAGAAGTGGGGCAAAGATATATTGTTGGAGGTGATTATTGTTTTTCCACTTAACTTACTGAAATGAGTAAAGCAGAACAACACACTATTAAAGAAATACCTCCAAAGGGAGAATTTCCTTTTACCTTTTCTTTTGGTTTTTGATTTTTCAGTTTTTAATTCTTTTCCTTTTCTTAAAGGTAATTATCACAGGACTGTAATTAGGGGCCACCATTTAATTTTTATCTCCCAACAGAATTATCAACCAAGTAACCCAAAAAAAAAGAAGCAAAGAACACTGTGTAAGCCAACTGCCAAGATTGTCTTTGGGGTTCTGTTTTTTGAAGATTTTGTCTAAAGATTAGGGTTTTCTATTGGAATGATTGAGATGCAAAAAATGAACATGCACACAGAGGACAAAACGCTACTTAGCTTGTAATTTACATCATAGCTTATTATGGGTAATAACGAGACATAATGAGTGTAGACCATCCCTTCATTAACCACCACTTGCTCCCTGTAAAAAACACATCATCAATTTGTATGGATGAAGTTATTGGTCCCCAAGTTTTGAAGGTGCATTCAATAAACAGCTAAACATAAACCCTTTAAGAGTCAGAATTCCAGCAAAGAAGGGAACATAAAAACAGTAGAGAAAACAAAAGTGCAGTGATATGTGTGCGAGTGTTTACGGCGAGATTTACGGTGGAAGAACATAATCATAAGAGTACTGCTTTCTCTCTTCACATTAAATTTCTCAATTGAAATGGATTTACAAATAAGTTGGTTACATTATTGCAATCTGTACACAAAATTCATTCCTTATTAAGAGTAGACAGGGCCGAACCGCAAGCAGTGAATTTATGGACACAGGGATTCACTCGCTGATAAATACGATGAATTTTGAACTTATTTACCATGGTTGAAAGAACAAAATGATCCATTTACCTAGCTCTCTACCTTCTTCTATCTGTACAAAGCCTATTCCGCGCTCTAGGAAATTCCAGGAGCTTCTTCCTAACCTGATCCGAAATAAGTGTCGTGAATTGAAAGTTTATCAAATGCTTCAAAGTTCGCTTTAAATCCAATATATTGGCTTCCAAGCTGTGCACATCCAGCGCTCGGCCAATTGCAGTTACCCTCTCTTGATCGTAATGGGCAAAGGTTTTCACAGGGCCGACTGACTGAACCGCTTGGATTGTCATTGTCTGACATTACTGATATTGAAACTGAAAGATTAGATTTCTCATCAAACTGGCCATTATTACCATCTGGATTTCTTTTTGAAGGAGATGGCGAAACTCTTTGCTGTGTATCCCGTGGAAAGCTACTAAAATCTAATGCACAATCGCCATTATTGGAAAGATGAACCTTGCAACCCAGTGACTGGATCGCTCTCTTTATGGAAGCACTCTCCTTGGAGGCCTTCTTAGCCATGTCCATGGCTGAGTTGCTGATATGTTTCTCTCTTTGCAGTTCTGTAGTTAATTGTTCCACATTGTTTGTGATTTCCCTAGCTTTCCTTTCTGCCACTTCCTTTGCCTGCATTCTCAAATCAAAAGCAACCAGCAACAAAATTTTAATTTTAACAATAATGAATAACAAAGGTGTACGTCTTTTGATAAAACCAGCAGAGAAGAAAGAGCGCATAACAACATAACCTATTTCAGATAGTTCAGCCAGTAAAACCAAATCAGATTAAAAGAAAGATACATGAGGTGCAATATAATTGACAAGTGGTTCAGATTGATGCATATTTAGAAGAGTAAGGAGGAAGCAGAAAGGAGATCACGAGCTAAAATTACTACCTTTTGCATTTCATTGAACTTTTTGGCCATATTCCGGCATTGCGCTTCAAGCTCCCCAGATTGGGCTTCTGAGGGACAGGCCCATCGAAGATGGAATTGCGGCCAGAGAGTTGGAGCTAATGCTGCGGCTGGAGGTAGTAGTGGACCATTATGTTTCACGGCATCATAAAAGAGGTTACAGTGTGCATGATAACTTCCTTCAGAAGCTCGTAAATCAGCCAAGTACTCCCACAAGCACCCACAAGAGTCGAAAACACCAGACTTCTCCCTCTCTTTTTCACTGTGTTTGAATAAACCATCAGTTTATATTATAACACGATTTCAAGCAGTTAAAACAAGAGCTGTTCATTTAGGTTTAAAATTTATGGCAGAAATACCTATTGCATAAGAAGTTCCCAAAGCGACACGACAGCATGCAGTCAAGGAAATCAACTAAGAATACCTGGACCACCATGTTTTATGGATAAAGTGAGCAACTAGTTTTCATAGACGAGCCCGGAATCTCCGTAATGGAAGGAAATATTGAAGTATTAACAATAGAAAGATACATACCGATGAGAATTCAAAAGCAAATGGATACATCCTTAGTAACTGTGAGACGCAATCAATAAACTGGAAAAAGATCATAAGACATAAGCAATTTACTTGAAAGACATTAGGAGCACATAACAGCATTAAATGTCCACAAACACTTGATGGAATGAACTTATCAATGCCCACCTGTACAAAAATTGGAGAGGCATTGTTTGATGTCTGTTGGTGATTAGAAGCACTAGCTTGAGATGAGAATGGAGATCCTTGTGAGTGTCGCCCAGGTGAAACTGGAGGGATATTACTAGCTGAAATATGGCGGGATAACTCTAAAGACAAGTTGTTGTTTCCTGCTGGCATCCCCATGCGGTCTGCAAATGGATGACCAAATGCAAGCCAATCTTTTTCCACGAGTGCCTGGGAGGAAGACAAAGAAAATGTAGTTCCAAAAAACTAATAGCATGTGTAATGGAGTGATGGCTTAAGGAATCTGATCATAATTTTAACTATACATTGAATTAACAAACACACTCTAGCCGCCGATTTAAAAGAAAAAAAGAGAAGCTTGACAAACAAGGGGATTCATGTCCGAAGTAACAATAGATACAGTAGTCTGAGTGCAATACCTGAAATCCTTTAAAAGTGCGATAATATGGATCAAGCAGCAAGCTAGCAAGTGAGACCAATTGAGTGGTCCGATCCCATCCGTCACTGCAACAACAACTAGCTCGTTATAACACTAGTAACTGTGTATGAACAACATATACATGTGTCGGTGTCAGACACTGGTGTTAAGCTAGAAGAACATGGAGCACCTCAAAACAAACAAACTACTCGCTTCAATTCTTATGAATTTGCATTTTAGTCGTATTTTGTAACATCTAAAAATGCCATGCATATATAACTATATATTATGTTAAACACGAACAATTCAAGTACGCACAACAGCTAGCATCACAACCTGCAGATTTCCAATTTTAGTGACGAGATGTGTGTACTAGTTGTGGACATAATGGTTGTGATAGAAAAATCGGAAGCAAGGGTGCACATGATAAAAAAATATCCGCCGTTTCTCATATGAGCCACTGATACTCAAGCATAGCTATTTAGCAACAGACCAACACAGGGAGTGGGGCACTCAAAATAAATGATCAAAAGCTAATGGTTAGTAGAAAAATTAGAGAGGCAATCTCAGTAGGTGCAGATTGTTAAGATAGACAAAGGATGGAAGACAGTAAAGGAGAGGAAAAGTTCCAACCTGCAATGTACAAGCACTGACGCTGATTCTAGGGCCACTCGTGCAGCAATCCAGGCAGAACCAGCCAAAACATTCTGAACATGTATTAACCACCCACTGTCCCCAAGAGTAGAAACTGAAGCAGACATACTGCTAAGGTTGCCTCCTCCCCATGTCCATCCACCATTTCTCTGTTGATCGAAAAGATACAAACATTCAAAACCCAAAAGTCACACTATAAGGGACGCGCTACATTGATTCAATTATGAATTTTAAAAAATTCTCAGAAAGTTAACAAGATACATGATAAAGGTAGGTCAGTAAAGACAACTACAAAGCGTGAATGATAAAGTATCAGATGGAATTACGCTAAAGAGATTAGGAGCATCAAAATAAAGTTCAATTAACCCTCATTACCATATGAAATAGTGCATGCAGAAGAAAACATTACAGGAAAAAAACAAATATGACATGTTAATAAGTCAAACAAAATTCTGTCTGATAACTAACCAGGAATGATGACATTCCATCTGAAGAAGTTGCACCATGAGTATCCACGTAATCTCTGAGGCGAGAAAGACTTTCCCTCATGGCATGGATATTGTCAATACCAAAGAAAACAATCTGGTAATATGACAAGCACATAAACTATTAGCACACAATAAGAAAAAAAATTATATGAGACGCTAGATTCCCAACCATAGACATACCTCAGACTGGAAATAGTTGGATGATGATTCTGAGCCACCTCCCATGGCTCCATTTGCTAGAGCATTTTTTCTAGGTCTTGCATCAGCGATGTAAAGCTTTCTACAAAGAAGATGCAATCACTTAGCAATAGAAAACAGAGATAAAAGATGGCAGCATAGAAGAAAATGTTTAAAGTGAAATTGCACTCATCAACATAACTCTGACCAGGTTATATTCAAGAAAAACAAATGTAACCGAAGTTAGAGAGAAAGTACCTCCGGGGTCCCTTCCCACCTGGAATTTGAGTACAAAGAGCAGCTACAAGCTTCTCGTCAACATTGCTAAATTTAAGAACAATATAAGTCAACAAAGAAAAATCAAAAAATGACTCATAGACAAAATAATCCAACAACATTAGAAAACATCCACATTTGTACAAATACATCCACTTAGGATTTAGCACTTAGGATTACCTTATGAACACACTACTAATGGCCGGTCATTGAAAAGATGTAACAAGTAATACCGTGTTAAGAAGTAAGAAATAAAGGTAAGTAAAGAAAATTCCCACCTTCTTGAGTTCATCATAAGACCAACTAAAGGTTGTGAAGAACGTGCAAGAACAGCTCCCTTAACTACAGCATAAGACATTGTTAGATCAGCATTACTCATCAAGACTGAAAGGATAGCAACAGGTACCAATATGAAAACGGACCTGGGTCACACCATGTAATGACAGGTAACCGACACTTTGCCCGAAAGGCAGAAGCTTGTTGAATTTCCTCATCTCTAATAACACCAACAAATAAAGTTGTTATGGCAAGAAGATTTCACAATTAAGCACATCTTAAAGCACTTTAAAGGCCTCGAAAACCTCCAACAAGTTCTAGTAACATCTTTCCTATTCATACATATTTCAAAAATGCAGGCAAAAAGAAGTAAAGAATGGAAACAGCTTACCTAATACTTTTTGGGACAATGAAGGAAAACGGATACGTCGAGCTCAGTGCATAATTAGTATTTACACCACTTATTCTCCACAAATCATTAGATATGGTAAATGACCCATCCTCAATGGTATTTACAGATGCCTGATTGGAACCATTTCCAAGCAGCCGAAAATATTCATTCAGTAACCGCACCTTAGGGTTGCTAGTGTTGACCTTTATAGACCCAGAAGTAAATGCATAAAAATCCCACAATTGTGCAGACCTTGTATATATCCCCAATGCACGAAAGACAGCACGTCTCTGCAAGAGTTGAAAGACATCCATCGTTTTTATTAAAATGGCAACTGCATCATGTTCAATTTGAATCAAGACAGATCTTAAAAAAGTAATGCAAAAAAAGAAAGTATTTCTCATTTTTTGTAGATGAGGCGGCACCCGGATTTGAACTGGGGTAAAAGGATTTGCAGTCCCTCGCCTTACCACTCGGCCATGCCGCCAAACAAACGGATATGAAATAGAGGGAACGATCTCTTCTTTATCATTTCTTGAATCTCATCGTCTTTATCCCTTCCAAAACCTAAAAAAACCGTTTTTTTAACCCGGTTGATTCCCTTTGATTGATTGTACGGTATCTCAACTCTCAAAATAAACAACACCTAAAAACTTCCCCCTATTGAGACTTCAGATTAGTTTAAGAAGGAACACCTAAAAATGTGAAACACTTCAGACTTACTCCTTGCCTTTTCTATATCTATACTGCTTTTACTGCTCTCAGTTTAAGAAGGAACACCTAAAAGTGTTCACTTCTATACTTCAGGAGAGGGACCGCCCTGTCAAGGAGGAAGTTGCGGGTTCGAGCCCCGTCAGTCCCGAACTAGGATCCGATGAATCCGTCAACTCATTCCTCTATTTTCGAAGAAAAGGCAGGACTGAAAGCAAAATCTAATTCCCGCCGGAGGTCTTTTTTATCATCGAAAAAATACAAGAATTTAAATCATTCTCGACTAGTGCTGATCCGTGGGGAGAGCTAGATTTCTAGATTTAAGATTTCTTTCATTTTCTCTTTCCTTTTTTTTGCTCAAAACAGTAAGTTGAATCTAACAATTACTTCAGATATCATAATAATTTAAAAAACATTTTCATGCATTTGGCTTACCTGTTCCGTACGAGGGCGAAAACCGTAGACAATAATTCTCATATCTTTACCTGCAAACCAATAGCAAAGATATCAACAATGATGGAGCTGAGAAATGGTGATGATTAAGATGTAGTCTCATAGTTATAGGGTAGTGCATCAACAGATTAACCCAAACTACACTGCATAACTTGACACAAAAAGCTAACCAGCTAAAGCAAAAAAAATTTGTTAATTGAAAATCCAAGCAACTTAAACAGAAACCATTCAGAGAACGGCTGCAGTACTTTTTGATTGAAAGTATAGAAAGATGCAAGAAGAAAGAGTGAGAAGATCCACTGTGCAAATGCTCTCATTCAGTACAAAAGAAGGCAAACAATCATCAAACTAGAATCTCCTTGACCTCTTGTCCATAAAATAAACAAACCATCGAGATAAAAACAGAAAAAAGTATGGCACGTAATGTAGCATTATTGAGCCTCAGATGCTATCTGATTATGCACGCATATCAAATGGAAAGTAAATATACTAGTGCAAGGGCGTACCGGTAACCTGCAGAAGTCTGAGAGAAGGCGTCTTATCAGATTGACGAGGAGCTGGATTGGACTTTGCCACCTAAAATCACAGAGGGATAAGTAACAAGGCAGAGACAATGTTCATAACGTAGTAAACGGCCATGATGAAACATGGGGACATAACTGAAGTCATGTATAGGTGAGTTGGTCATGTAGCATAGGTGGTGTACCGACATAATTGTTAGTCAAAAGATTAATGGCAATAGAAAACTTGCAGCAATAATTACAAAAAAAATATAGTTCTATGACACCAATGCCCTGGAGGGCCAGCATAAATGGCATCAACATGATTAAAAAAACACTATTTTGAAGCATTCAAAAGAACTTACTAGTTTGGTGAACTTGTCAATTGTTGCCAATGGTATTGTTCCGAGTGGAATGATGTTCCTGGTTCCTTCTCTCTAGAAAAAGTAAAACACAAAATTAAATCATGCAGGAGCATAACAAAGAAAGAAGCAATTAAAATACATTAACTCCAGAAAAAGCTCCTTCAGACAGTCAAGACAATATTTCCATATCCACGCATTGGCATCCTATAGCTAAGGGCAGAGAATCAACAACCTTGACAATTTATCAGCGAGAAACCAACAAAACAAACTCTAGAAACACACCATTAAAACAACTACATCGTTTAACTAATTATGCAGGAGCATAACAAACAGTTCTCTTAATTCAACTAATTATTCGGCAACCTACAAACCCGACGCACTAACTAAACCAAAAAAACATGCAACACTACAAATTTAAGAAGAAAGGTAGTCTTGCATCAAAACTCAATTCACTTACCACAAAGAGAATGCGAAAATTAGTCACCAACAATGTACCTGCCTCATCTGTATTTACAAGAACAACACCTTGCCCCTGTAAACAAAACCCCCAAATTTCAACCAATAAGCTCTCTAATTCTAGGGTTTCTTTCACAACTAAACTGAAGAAAATGTCAAAATTAGACTACACTTTTTCTAGGGCATACAAATAACTGCAATTACGTTCCTCCCTATTAATTGCACAAATTCATTGATGAAAAGACAATTAGAACGTACCTTTTCTTTAACATCTTCGCCGTAGTATAAGAACTCGCCCATATCATGAGAAATTGACCTCGATTTTGGCTATTACATACAACAAACAAAATTACATTGTTAATTTCAACAAATTCAACAAAAAGAAACCCTAGAAATCGAAAAAGAGGAAGAGGGAAAGATAAGACATACAGCGAATTTAGTCCAATCAAGAACATCCCAACTACCAGCACCTTCCATCTTATCAGAATAAGATTCATCAGAATCGAAATCAGAATGTTGAGATTGTTGTGATGTTGATGATTCACGTAGTGATGATGATCGAATCGGTCTCGGTCTTGACCCCATCACGCCACGACGGTGGCGATTCTTTCTTTGCTTTTCTTGAGAGAGAGAGAAAGAGTGATTTGTTGTTGTGGCGATTCGGTGGTGGAAAGGGAAGAAGAAGTTGTTAATGGTTGCGTTATCCCACGTGATTAATCCCCGCCCCCGCCAACAGATCTTCTCTTCTGCTCTGCCTTTTCGGTTTTTTATACTTGGCCTTTTCTTTGGATTTTTTTAGTTTTTTTTTAAATACAAAATAGAAATAAGAATTTGAGGAAAAAAATTAAAAAAAAAATGTGGGGGGTGGTTTAATAATAATTCATAGTTTGTTGAATAAGAATAGATTTGATTTTAATACGGTTTTGAAACTTTAACACCTTGAGTCCAATCAATTTAAATGAAAAAAATGAATTTGAAATTGGTGGCGGTGGTTGGTTTAATATGGTGGTTGGTTTAATAATGGATTTAAGTCTTGGTTGCTTGGTCTATTTATTCCTCTCAATCAATTAATTTTTTCTTTTAACTCTTGGGACATGATGATGATAAAGATTGTGAGAATAGGTTATTAATTTGTTTTGGATGTATCTATAATTTCGGTTGCACCTCCACGTTATGTTTTTAACCAATTTTTTTTAATTCCAAAAGTTAAAATTCTCACCGTTTGAGATGATTTTTTAGATATGAGATCCTATATTTAAATAAAAGGACTAAATAAAAAATTCACATAAAATTTTTTACACCTTCTATCGGAGATGCTCTAATGTTGTTATAAGATAGTCGATTGATATCATTTATAGCTTGATTCCAGTAACTTCCACGACCCGATTGTTGTATTCTTGTTTAAGTACAGCTGGATACGCAACGCTTGTCGTAGACTGCCGGACCAGTACCTTAAAGATATCGCTCTCATTTGTTTGACTAAGTCAGTCTAAATTGAACATGCTTCTTCTGCCAGGTTACTACATCTTGAGTCATTTTAACAAAAAAAAAATGTGGGACGTATATTTCGAACATACATATCGATTCCAAGACACGATTGTGCATGAGAGAAGCTCAGCACGATCAATTACCCTAGTACAAATGATTTTGAAAAAGAAAACGATAAGTGTTAAACTGCCTTACACAAGGGCTTATGCGTTTTGAAAGTATATATTATAAAAAATAAAAATCATGCCATGTATATGAATGTGATAATCATGAGAATTTAGACCCTTCAATTAAACTTTTTCAAGCATGCTTTGTTTTTCCGGTTTCCACTGTTACCAATTAGGATATTAAACATGCAAGAGTTTTACAGACGACTTCCTTTACTTGTTAAACATGCAATAAGGTGCAGGGAACCTCTACTTTTCCATTTTTTCCCTCGACTACAAGCTTGGCTTTAACTTCAATAATTTTGAACCCTTTACACTGCAACCATGTCCTTAGACTTATCCTTGTGGTTCATAAAAGTTCCAGATATATTATGTTCTTTTCAACATGCATGACATCCAATTGTCTTGAATTTGCAGAGATTAATTAAGTTTGAAAATATTTACAAACAACAAAAACATATTGAAAACACGGGGGTCTAACAACCTCACCCAATATTTCGCTTAGCAATTTGTATGGACTAACTCCAATATACTTTCAAGAGAATCAACTAGACAGTCAGACTCAATCTTAATAAAAAGCATATCAAAGAGTTATATCTCAATCTCTCAATTCAATCCGCAATCAAACAAATAACATTTTGCGAGTCTGATTGGATATAAGAGAAATAACTTGAAAGGTACCAAAGACCAATGTTCAAGGATCAATCAACAACCAAAGGTTGGATTTACCAATTGATCGATTCAACACACAACCTGTGATATTTCAATTATATAACAAAATATAAGCGGAAAAGAAATAACACAGACACGAGAATTTTGTTAACGAGGAAAACCGCAAAATACAAAAAAAAAACCCGGGACCTAGTCAAGATTTGAACACCACAATGTATTAAGCCGCTACAGACACTAGCCTACTACAAAGCTAACTTCGGTCTGGAATGCAGTTGAACCCTAATCAATCTCACATTGATTCAAGGTACATTCATGGTCCTTACGTCTCTGATCCCAGCAGGATACGACGCACTTGATTCCCTTAGCTAATCTCACCCACAACTAAGAGTTTCTACGACCCAAAGTCGAAGATTTGATAAACAAATATGTATCACACATAAAAGTCTATTGAATAGATAAATCTGTCTCCCACATATATACCTACGAGTTTTGTATCGTCTTTTGATAAATCAAGGTGAACACGAACCAATTGATAACCTGGACTTATATTCCCGAAGAACAGCCTAGTATTATCAATCACCTCATAATAATCTTAATCGATTAACGAAACAAGATATTGTGGAATCACAAACGATGAGACGAAGGTGTTTGTGACTAATTTTCTATCTTTCCTATCGGAGATATAACTCAATCCAATCTTATGATTGTACTCAATCACGATACAAAACAACAAGATCAGATCACGCAACTACAGAGAAAATAATTGGTTATGGCTTCACAATCTCAATGAAGTCTTTGAGTCGTTAAAATAGGAGATAGAATAGAGATACTTTTGAGTGATATATAAGTTCAAGTCTCCACATACCTTTTTCCGATGAAGTTCCACAAGTTCCTCGAGTAGTTCTTCGTCTTCATTTGATGAACGTCGTGGAGTCTAAAGCTCAACTACACTTGCTATCCTAATCCGGGACTTAGCTATAAGTAGACTAGAAATCAAGACTTATAGTTTTGTCAACTAAACTTGACAAACAAGCTTGAGATAGCAACGCTTGCGAATTCGACCGAGCAGTGCTCTAACAATCTCCCCCTTTGTCAATTTAGTGACAAAACTATCATTATATATGGAATACAAAATAAATAAACTTTATGGCTTCTCATCCAAATGCTTGATCTCCTTCTTTCTTCAACATTAATCGAAATCTTCGTCACTTCTAAGTACTCAAATGATTCTAAAGATGTTCAGTTCAGCATCATCGTTGTTGAATATCCGTAGCTATAACAATAAGAAAACAATAGCTCTCAATCATTGTTATACAGTGTCATAGTATTATTATGCAGCATCAAAGTTCAATTGTATCAAAACTTTAACAAAAATACTATGGCGATATGTATCACTCTCCCTTAGTCAATACTTCATATCACATGAAAACCACCACCCACCCCACCCCACCCCCCCCCCCCACCCCCCCTTACATAATGATCGAAAATCATATGTATTTGTAGTGTGAACTACACATTAATTCTCCCCCTTTTGTCAATAAAATTGGCAAAGGTACGAAAATTAGTGGGATCCTAATGAAATTTTCATAGAGATACTCCATGACCAAAAGAAAAGCACATATCTAGATGCAATCATATAGCCGAAACTAAATGCATTCATCAAGGAGTTTATAAAGATACAAGATAACCCCTATTATATTCCATAGCCGCACTCCCCACAAAGATTTGGCAATTAGGCACAAGTTCAATTAAGAACTCCCCCGCATTCATTCCCGAAAGAACAACAAGAGCGACCTTACTTTCACAAGAAAAGAAGGATTTCTTTGGACATTAGTAAATCACATGAAACATGAATTTGTATCCAAAAATCTCAATTAAATTAACCACAAGAGAACCCATGATTAATTTAATCGGAAATGCGCTCACATAAGAAAACTTATGGAGTCGCACAGTATTTACATAAAGATATGGATTAGGGAAGACCAATACTGCAGAATAGACAAAGATTCATTATATTTTTCATCACTATTTGCACAATGACATATAATAGACTTGATCTTTGTAAACAAAAGTTCATCCTATTTTCCATCAATATTTGCATAATGACATAATAGGCTTAACTTTTGTTTGTCAAAAGTTCATTCAATCTTTTATCAATACTTTCATACTGACATATGATAGACTTAATTAACTTTTGATCATGTATGGGACAATCATAGTTCACGGACGCAAACACACATATCCAGTAACAAGTTGCAATATATGAAACCATAAAGATTAATACTGCAAAATCATCTTCCAAATAAACTTTAGAATTTAAATAAATAAATCTAAAAACATTGCAAGATGAAAAATGTTGGAAATAGCTATGTGTACTCAAAAAAATTGTTATTCCAAATCCTAGTTATCCTTCTTAAGACATAGGAATAAATTCTCATAAGAAGTTTCCTAGATATCAATACCTTTGAAAAATTCTTTATCGTCCCCGAACTCCTTGTCGGCAACAACAATTGGGACATAAGGTTCATGAAGATAAGAGTTGATATCAACAAACCTTCTTGACTGATGTCGAACCAGGGCCTTTTGAATCTCAAGAGTCTTAAACAGAAAAGCCTTTATTTATTGCACTTCCTTTCTTAATTCCTTTAATTCTTCAAGAACACCATAGAATTTCTGAAGATTTCAAGGGACAGCTCTTGGTTTTCTCACATTCCTCCTCTTTTTTTTCAAGTTTGAGTGAACAGGAGGAATGTCTTTTTCCTTCATGATTGATAGCTTAACAATCATATTAACATATTTTCCACCAGAAGTTATGATGCTTGGAGTCTCCATAACAATATGGATTTGTGAGAGGAATTTCTTAGAACATGCTCTACAAGCAAACTTGTGATTAAAAAAGTTTCTCAGGGAAGGAAAAGGGAATGTAGGGTTACATAACTTTTATACACTTAAAGGATTCTCGTACGCACAACTCTTGCCTTATAAAAGGTAGAATTGTCTATTTTAACCCTCTTTTATTGATAAAACAGAGAAGAGTCCTTTCAATATCAATAAGATATGAAAAGATGGAAGAATTCCAAAAGATTAACAACAAAACAAAGAAAGAACACTTTTTTTCTAAAGCTGTGGAGTGCCAACTCTTGTCTCTTTTGAACCATGCGTGTGAAACAAGACACTTAACCAACACAATTACTTTTTGCTGGGGTGAACAACAATCTGTCCACCATACCTTTCTTGAATGAAATTCCTAATTTTCTGTTTCACTGACTATTCATACCAATATCCTTTTCTAAACGGTCTAGACACATCTTTGGATATTAACTTCTTTGAAGAGGAACTAAGATTACATACCTTATTCGATTCTTGAACAAGTTTTAGCTTGTTAGCTAATCGATTTGCTCTTCTTTGAAGTTTGTTGACATATCTTATCTTATGTTTGTACTTGAAACATTTTGATAACTCATGACCTCTAAGAGTACAATAGGAACATGTCAAACTGGAGGAATGTTTATACATCATATCTGTGCAAGCTGCTAGACACACATTGGTACCTGCAAAATTTGAAGAAGAATTTCCAGAGAGCAGAGATAAATCCATTTTATCCTCCAATGTGGTTGAAGTTTTTTCTGGAAGAATATCGAGGTTGATGAAAGTATTGCTACAATTATCAAATCAATATTTTCACTGAAGAGTGCAACATTTGATTTTTCGTCTTCATTAGAATCATAATGGTCAGACATTTCATCAAGACTTGCAGCAAGACCTTTGTTTCCAATGTACTTTCTACGATTGGGACACTCATTTGCAAAATGATCAAAACCTTTACACTTGAATCATTATGGCATATCCTCGTCATTAGTATTGTAAAAATCCCTGTTTTTAGGAGGAACACGATTATGAGGTTAAACTGATGACTTAGGTTTGCCTCTAGTAAGCCGTTTACTTCTCTTCGAAAGAAGATCTCTAAACTGTCTTGTGACCAATGAGAATGACTTGTCAAGATCTTCATCTGAAGAATCAGTCTCAGAAAGATCATCATCAGAGATGCCAACACTTTTACTTTTTGTTAGAGCATTGCTCGGTCGAACTCGCATGCTTTGCTATATCAAGCATGTTTGTCAATGTTAGTGATCAAAACTATAAGTCTTGATTTCTAGTCTACTTATAGCTAAGACTCGAACTAGGACAGAAAGTGTAGTTGAGCTCAAGACTCCATGGCGATC
The DNA here is from genome assembly GCF_003573695.1 of Papaver somniferum. Taxonomy (NCBI): domain Eukaryota; kingdom Viridiplantae; phylum Streptophyta; class Magnoliopsida; order Ranunculales; family Papaveraceae; genus Papaver; species Papaver somniferum. The sequence continues at coordinate 9,412,732 of NC_039368.1, read as the reverse complement.
ATCATACAAAGACGAAGAACTACTCAAGGAACTGGTGGAACTCCATCGACTAAAAGGTATGTGGAGACTTGAACTATCTATCACTCAAAATTCTATTTACTCTATCTCCTATCTTGATACAAAATTAGTTTTACTATATAAACTTTGATTATACACATTTGCTATTTCGAGCCGAGTTTATCTCGCTTATCTATTTCTCGAAATATGTGTTGGTAAGCTTTCGCTTTGTCCAAGCTCATCTTTACTAGTGACCAAAGTCATATTAAGTTTCAATTACTTGAAAATTGTTTTGAAGAAAAATAGTGTGTGAACAACAACTATATAACGTCCTCTAAGAATGTTTCAATGATTGAAATGAGAGTTTAGATTATATAACCATGGTTGGATATAAACATTGTTTGGTAACTCATACGTGTATAAGTCCTTATTCCTTGAACCAAAGTATGCGTACTTTGCTGCTCAGGAAAACCAGAACTAAAGTCCGCTGATAGACACATTTTTGTGTCTAATTTGTCCTCAATGTCCGTATTGTTGGAACTCTATTTTTGTACTAATATTGTGTTTTTATGTATTTTTAGGAAATAAACATTTTTTGGAAAATTTGGCTCGAAAAATTGATTTTGGCACCCGGAGGACAAGTGTTATTCGGACTCTCGCTTTTGGATAAGGGGTAACCTAATTACTAAGGGCACCCCCAGGACACCTCTTCTTCATTTGAATTTCGATTTTGGCGGGAAAATTGGTTCATCAACTGGCAGAATTTCAATCGACAAAATGAAGGTGTTGTGGTGCGATTCAATGGCTCAAACTTGGTAGGAAGATGTGATATATCCTAAGGAAGACATTTTGGTCAGTGGGTTTGATCGGAATTGGCTGGAAAACGCGTGATGATTCACCAAACCAAAACAGAGCAACACGCACTGTAAGCAAGCAAAACTGGAGTTATAGCGTGCATGGAGGAGTTATACTAGCATTGGACGAGTGCTGAGGCGTGTAAAAGGCAATTGGGAGTGTGCAGGAAGCAAGAGTACGTAAGAGTCTTCTATTTTTGGCAATTATTCCCTATTTTTGGACAGCGGCAATAATGAAGATTATCTCGAGTTATGGCGAGATTAAACGCGCCTGTTGGGTATAAAAGGACTCCTTGGGTCGAGTAGAAGGGCTGTCGAGAGTTTGGGGTCGAGAGGAGGAGTGTAGAATCCATAGGAATTGAGAGAAAAATTGACAGAGAAACTGCTGCTGCTGCTGCTCTGAAGAACAAGGAATCGGCCACGGTTTCTTCATCCAAATCGCAACAGTTTCTTCATCTTCGCAACAGCATATTCAGCCACAGAACTTTATTTTCCGTCACCATTTGTTTCTCTGTAACAGTCCAACATCGTCTTCGCAACAGAAACTGCTGTTGCGATTTCTCTGTTGCATTGTTTACTCATTTGTAATCAACTTTGGAGCAATAATAATATATTTTGAGACTATGATTAATATGAGGAGCTAAACCCCAACACTGGGACGATGGAGGAGGCCAAACTTCATACTTGGGGTAATTTTATTTAATTCTATATTTACTTTTTGCACCAATTTTAATTGAATTAAGATTTTAATTAATTATTTGTGATTTCATTTGATGGTTTATGCTTAGTCCTAGGGATTTTTGATATGCCATGCTTAAGAAATACAAGTAATATTTTATAAAATCTATCTTGGCAATAAACTAGAGTTAAGATTTGTTTTGTTTTGAACTATAATCGCCTAGAATTAAATTCTGAACCACTTGAAAATGAAAAATGGCCGAATCTTTAGTCCCAGTACCTCTCTACCAATTTGTCAATATTTGTATATATATTTATTTTCTAAAAAATTATCCTTCACAAGTCCGAGAGTTTGAACCTCATTACTACAACCATGAAAAATCTTTAATCATTTTGGCGCCGCCGACGCGGATTTGTGCTTAGGTAGAATTTTTTTTTTTAGGTTTACTATTTTTTTTTAGAATTATTTGTTCCTTTTTACTTTGTCTTTTTGTCTTTGATTTACAGGTTCGAAGTGGAGCACTAAGGACTTGGAAAGGAAAAAGCTTAAAGCGAAAAGCGAAAAGAGAAGAAAAAAGGACAATTTTAGGATTTAATTTTTAATTTTTAATTTTTTTTAGAGTGTGTGAGGAAAACTGTAATTTTTTTTTATTTATTTTGGACTTTAGACTTTAAACAATTGGACTTTATTTTTTTTAACCCTACGGAAGGGTATTATTAAAAAAAAAAAATTATTATATAAACTGTGTACAGGGAAGGACGACGATTACTATATCGTCTCGGCCCCTCGGGTTCGCACACGGCATAGGAGTCGTGGCCCGAGTCGACGACAACGGTTCATCGCCCGTCTGGTACGGGAGGTAAGTCCAATCGAAACACCCGCGAATCTCCTGCAAGTGGGTTACTGTCTGCCTTAAGGTGATAATTGTTTGAGGACGAACCGGACTGTCTTTATTTTCCTAGTAAAGGGCAAGGCCTGGCCTAAACAAGATAAGGGTTCGGATTTCATCACCGTTCTCTTCTTGCCCGCCTTAGGAAAACGAAACCGAACGCGAACCTAAGCTTAAAATTTGGAATAGAACGAGACCGATAGGGTAACGAGCTTAATAGGAAACTCGTTCGAAAAATATTGGTTGCTCTTTAAGCACACTCCAAAGTTCATGATGGTTTCTGTGAGTTGAATGCGTGACTGCGCCGCCTTGTGATAGCGGTGAGGCCTTGGGTATCAAAGCTCTACTAAGCTTCCCTCGCCTCTATTCAACTTACTTTGACTCAGATTGATTCCAGAGGGGTTTGCTCAAATTGCAACGAATTCCCTTTCGAAAGATAGAAGCTGGTCTAGAAACAATCTAAGTGGAGCCATCATGCTTTTTGTTTGCTAGAAATCTTTAGGTTTGTTTTGGTGGAGTCGAGTCGGCCTTGTTTGTGATTGTGTAGAATTCCCTTGCAACTAAGAATGTCGAACTGGTATGATAGAAGCCAATACAATGAGTATCGACCTGAATTTGAATATGGACATCATCAGTTTTATGACCATGGTGGGAATAGTAGTTGGGAACGCCAACCTTTTCAAGGTTATGGTTCGTACCATAGTGAGCCCAATTATTATCCACACACGAATTGGTCTTACGAGCAAGAAAATCAGGAATATTATAGTACTAGTCATGCGTTTTTGGAAAATTACTTAAAAACTAGTCCTGATTATGACATTTCTAAACCTGTTCAATCTTTAGAAGAAACCTACCAACAAATTCGAAGGGAGTATGAACGTGCAGTTAGTTCAAGAGAAGAGAGTACACAGCGGTCTAAGATATTCAATGAGACTTGTGAAAGTATAAGTGTTACACTCAGTGAAATTCAAGCACGTTTAGAGGCAGAAAATGAACAGTTAGCTAATGCTGCTCGAAAATCTAAATTTCCAAAATAGTGCTTCCAATTTTACCCTTGATGTAAATAGTGAATATTTGCCTAATTTAGAGGACGAGGTTAGAATAAAAGACACTACTTATTTAGATAAGGTTCAATCATTTTCGTACTATGATGATGAGGATAGCAGTAATGAAGAATCTGAAATATGTAGGCATAGTGATCAGGAGTCTAGTAATCCAATTGAGTTGTATAATGATTATATTATTTCTAGTTCAAATCCAAATAATTTTTATGATTATTCACCTATTCAAATGGACGAGGATTTGATTAGGGATACCACCGTTTTAGACGACGTAGTATTTCCTGTTTACGAAGCCGATAGTGGTTTAGAGGAACGGGTTCATTTCGAAAATACTGTTTTAGAGTCTAGCGACTTAGAAACAATAGTCTTGGAAGAAGAAGATAGACCCGTAGAGATGAGTAAAGATGCACTACCTGATAATAACTTAGAAGAATCTCTTGAATATTTTAAGGACTCTGAAGATACGGAAATTCAAGAAATAATTAGAGGTCTATCTAGAGACACTGAAAACTCTAAGTTTGGGGGTGATTATCACTTCCCTAGTGCCTTACCTTTAACTCTCATAAAGTCCCTACACTTAGGACTTGATATCTGTGCCTCGACCATTTTACAAGATTACCTTCATACTCGTTTTCCCGAGCCTAATGATGTCCATGAAGGAGTTCAGTCGTTAGAAACCCATCCTCTGGTTGATGTGGTTTGCCCAGGCTATGATCCCCAGATTGACTTTGTTTTCCCACCAAATAGTTTTCTTCCAACTGTGGGAACGTTTATATTCCAAATGTGTCGAATATTAAGTTGTGAGACTAGACCTAAATGCTTTAGGAAATTAGAATCGACACATTTGCTTAAGAATGACCACTACTCTCATTGTGGTCAAATTTGTAAGTCAATCTTATTGGCTTAGAGGATCCTCAGTTATTTAGGTTATTATTGTGCGCTTCTAAGATCATATTTGAGTTTTTCCAGACTCTAGGACCTAATAATTTGGATCCAACCTATGAGGAAATGCATCCGAGGAAAATATTTTATTTAGACCCTTTCATAGAACCTGAACCTGAACCACAATTAGATATAAATTTCTTAATCAAAAACTAGATAAGGGCATGTTATTCTTGTTCACTTTCTTGGGTTATTGTAGTTTCCTTTGGTCAGCTCTTTTTCGTTTTGAAGACCCACAGTTATTTCGACTGTTACTTTATGGTTTGAGTTGACTAATCCTTTCCTAAGTCTGGCTGAAGACTTTAAACTTAGCACTTCTTGGGAGGTAACCCAATATTCTTGCGACACGGTAATATCCTTCCTTATCTCTTTTGCTTCAAGTGGTAACAGTTTCTCCTTGTTCATGCTTCTAGTTTCATCTTTAGAACATTGAGGACAATGTTAGATTTAAGTTTGGGGGTATGGGAGAAACTTTTTAGTTGCATAATAAATAAACTCCAGAGCCTAGAAATTTACGCCTATTAAGGATAGCACTAACCAATCTAAGTGGATGGAAACATTTTTGTTTTAGGAGTTGAGGAACCAATCTGACTAGATGGAAACATCTATAGAGTCTATTCATAAAAGCACAGAGCTCAGGTGTTAGAAATAACATGATAGTTTCGCCATATCTTGTCGAGTCCTTTTCACTTTCTATTTTTAGTTTTCTTTGTTTCAAGTGATTTGGTGGGGCACACGATTCAAGTTGTTACCTTTGCTAGGGTGAAATAGAGTGACTGAGTTACCTTTTCAAAAAAAAAAAAAAAATTATTATTAGACCGGACCAGTTAGACCAATCGGAATAAGTATTAACACTTGGATAGCAATATGCGTGTGTTCTCCCTGTTTCCGTCGCCTAAGCAAGCGTGGAATGCAGGACCCGTGGGAACTATCGTGTAATCTGCTGACAAGAAGCATGCGCTTGGATCCAAAAGATCTATTCATGCTGTTAAGTTAAAAAAAAAAAATGGTTATTGTTATGTGTAGTCAACTGCTGGTTCCCTTGTATTTGCCAGTTTGTTGATCTAAATTTAAGTTATTGACCACTGGTTCCCTTGTATATGCCAGTGTGTTAATATTAGTCAGACCGGTATCTCAGTCATTTAGGTTAGGTTCATCTTGGCAGAGGCCTTCAGACAGATATGGGAAACACCGTTCACTTTTCAACCATCTACATTTTTCTTTTTCCATCTTCTTAATCTTTTCATGTGATTAGTCTGACTCCGAGTATGATGTCCATCGTGAAACTATCTTAGTAGAGCTCTGTCACTTATATGAATTTTAGTATGCTTGAGTGCAAACTCGTGTACACCAATTGGAATTTCGCATCAGGGTTCTTCCTCTTAGAGTCAATAATTGTATGCCAACCAAGGAGGTTCTTTAGTGCTTTCCAAGGTTCTGCGTAGATAGCTAGGGTCTGGAGTATTGGTTTTTGTGGGTACACCTCTGATAAACCCACCCGAGATTAACTCGGTCACTTTTCAAGAATAAATTTTGCTCGAGGACTAGCAAATAATAAGTTTGGGGGTATTTGATAGACACATTTTTGTGTCTAATTTGTCCTCAATGTCCGTATTGTTGGAACTCTATTTTTGTACTAATATTGTGTTTTTATGTATTTTTAGGAAATAAACATTTTTTGGAAAATTTGGCTCGAAAAATTGATTTTGGCACCCGGAGGACAAGTGTTATTCGGACTCTCGCTTTTGGATAAGGGGTAACCTAATTACTAAGGGCACCCCCAGGACACCTCTTCTTCATTTGAATTTCGATTTTGGCGGGAAAATTGGTTCATCAACTGGCAGAATTTCAATCGACAAAATGAAGGTGTTGTGGTGCGATTCAATGGCTCAAACTTGGTAGGAAGATGTGATATATCCTAAGGAAGACATTTTGGTCAGTGGGTTTGATCGGAATTGGCTGGAAAACGCGTGATGATTCACCAAACCAAAACAGAGCAACACGCACTGTAAGCAAGCAAAACTGGAGTTTAGCGTGCATGGAGGAGTTATACTAGCATTGGACGAGTGCTGAGGCGTGTAAAAGGCAATTGGGAGTGTGCAGGAAGCAAGAGTACGTAAGAGTCTTCTATTTTTGGCAATTATTCCCTATTTTTGGACAGCGGCAATAATGAAGATTATCTCGAGTTATGGCGAGATTAAACGCGCCTGTTGGGTATAAAAGGACTCCTTGGGTCGAGTAGAAGGGCTGTCGAGAGTTTGGGGTCGAGAGGAGGAGTGTAGAATCCATAGGAATTGAGAGAAAAATTGACAGAGAAACTGCTGCTGCTGCTCTGAAGAACAAGGAATCGGCCACGGTTTCTTCATCCAAATCGCAACAGTTTCTTCATCTTCGCAACAGCATATTCAGCCACAGAACTTTATTTTCCGTCACCATTTGTTTCTCTGTAACAGTCCAACATCGTCTTCGCAACAGAAACTGCTGTTGCGATTTCTCTGTTGCATTGTTTACTCATTTGTAATCAACTTTGGAGCAATAATAATATATTTTGAGACTATGATTAATATGAGGAGCTAAACCCCAACACTGGGACGATGGAGGAGGCCAAACTTCATACTTGGGGTAATTTTATTTAATTCTATATTTACTTTTTGCACCAATTTTAATTGAATTAAGATTTTAATTAATTATTTGTGATTTCATTTGATGGTTTATGCTTAGTCCTAGGGATTTTTGATATGCCATGCTTAAGAAATACAAGTAATATTTTATAAAATCTATCTTGGCAATAAACTAGAGTTAAGATTTGTTTTGTTTTGAACTATAATCGCCTAGAATTAAATTCTGAACCACTTGAAAATGAAAAATGGCCGAATCTTTAGTCCCAGTACCTCTCTACCAATTTGTCAATATTTGTATATATTTTATTTTCTAAAAAATTATCCTTCACAAGTCCGAGAGTTTGAACCTCATTACTACAACCAAAATCTTAATCATTTTGGCGCCGCCGACGCGGATTTGTGCTTAGGTAGAATTTTTTTTTTTAGGTTTACTATTTTTTTTAGAATTATTTGTTCCTTTTTACTTTGTCTTTTTGTCTTTGATTTACAGGTTCGAAGTGGAGCACTAAGGACTTGGAAGGAAAAAGCTTAAAGCGAAAAGCGAAAAGAGAAGAAAAAAGGACAATTTTAGGATTTAATTTTTAATTTTTAATTTTTTTAGAGTGTGTGAGGAAAACTGTAATTTTTTTTATTTATTTTGGACTTTAGACTTTAAACAATTGGACTTTATTTTTTTAACCCTACGGAAGGGTATTATTAAAAAAAAAAAATTATTATATAAACTGTGTGCAGGGAAGGACGACGATTACTATATCGTCTCGGCCCCTCGGGTTCGCACACGGCATAGGAGTCGTGGCCCGAGTCGACGACAACGGTTCATCGCCCGTCTGGTACGGGAGGTAAGTCCAATCGAAACACCCGCGAATCTCCTGCAAGGGTTACTGTCGCCTTAAGTGATAATTGTTTGAGGACGAACCGGACTGTCTTTATTTTCCTAGTAAAGGGCAAGGCCTGGCCTAAACAAGATAAGGGTTCGGATTTCATCACCGTTCTCTTCTTGCCCGCCTTAGGAAAACGAAACCGAACGCGAACCTAAGCTTAAAATTTGGAATAGAACGAGACCGATAGGGTAACGAGCTTAATAGGAAACTCGTTCGAAAAATATTGGTTGCTCTTTAAGCACACTCCAAAGTTCATGATGGTTTCTGTGAGTTGAATGCGTGACTGCGCCGCCTTGTGATAGCGGTGAGGCCTTGGGTATCAAAGCTCTACTAAGCTTCCCTCGCCTCTATTCAACTTACTTTGACTCAGATTGATTCCAGAGGGGTTTGCTCAAATTGCAACGAATTCCCTTTCGAAAGATAGAAGCTGGTCTAGAAACAATCTAAGTGGAGCCATCATGCTTTTTGTTTGCTAGAAATCTTTAGGTTTGTTTTGGTGGAGTCGAGTCGGCCTTGTTTGTGATTGTGTAGAATTCCCTTGCAATTAAGAATGTCGAACTGGTATGATAGAAGCCAATACAATGAGTATCGACCTGAATTTGAATATGGACATCATCAGTTTTATGACCATGGTGGGAATAGTAGTTGGGAACGCCAACCTTTTCAAGGTTATGGTTCATACCATAGTGAGCCCAATTACTATCCACACACGAATTGGTCTTACGAGCAAGAAAATCAGGAATATTATAGTACTAGTCATGCGTTTTTGGAAAATTACTTAAAAACTAGTCCTGATTATGACATTTCTAAACCTGTTCAATCTCTAGAAGAAACCTACCAACAAATTCGAAGGGAGTATGAACGTGCAGTTAGTTCAAGAGAAGAGAGTACACAACGGTCTAAGATATTCAATGAGACTTGTGAAAGTATAAGTGTTACGCTCAGTGAAATTCAAGCACGTTTAGAGGCAGAAAATGAACAGTTAGCTAATGCTGCTCGAAATAATCTAAATTTCCAAAATAGTGTTCCAATTTACCCTTGATATAAAGTGAATATTTGCCTAATTTAGAGGACGAGGTTAGAATAAAAGACACTACTTATTTAGATAAGGTTCAATCATTTTCGTACTATGATGATGAGGATAGCAGTAATGAAGAATCTGAAATATGTAGGCATAGTGATCAGGAGTCTAGTAATCCAATTGAGTTGTATAATGATTATATTATTTCTAGTTCAAATCCAAATAATTTTTATGATTATTCACCTATTCAAAGGACGAGGATTTGATTAGGGATACCACCGTTTTAGACGACGTAGTATTTCCTGTTTACGAAGCCGATAGTGGTTTAGAGGAACGGGTTCATTTCGAAAATACTGTTTTAGAGTCTAGCGACTTAGAAACAATAGTCTTGGAAGAAGAAGATAGACCCGTAGAGATGAGTAAAGATGCACTACCTGATAATAACTTAGAAGAATCTCTTGAATATTTTAAGGACTCTGAAGATACGGAAATTCAAGAAATAATTAGAGGTCTATCTAGAGACACTGAAAACTCTAAGTTTGGGGGTGATTATCACTTCCCTAGTGCCTTACCTTTAACTCTCAGAAAGTCCCTACACTTAGGACTTGATATCTGTGCCTCGACCATTTTACAAGATTACCTTCATACTCGTTTTCCCGAGCCTAATGATGTCCATGAAGGAGTTCAGTCGTTAGAAACCCATCCTCTGGTTGATGTGGTTTGCCCAGGCTATGATCCCCAGATTGACTTTGTTTTCCCACCAAATAGTTTTCTTCCAACTGTGGGAACGTTTATATTCCAAATGTGTCGAATATTAAGTTGTGAGACTAGACCTAAATGCTTTAGGAAATTAGAATCGACACATTTGCTTAAGAATGACCACTACTCTCATTGTGGTCAAATTTGTAAGTCAAATCTTATTGGCTTAGAGGATCCTCAGTTATTTAGGTTATTATTGTGCGCTTCTAAGATCATATTTGAGTTTTTCCAGACTCTAGGACCTAATAATTTGGATCCAACCTATGAGGAAATGCATCCGAGGAAAATATTTTATTTAGACCCTTTCATAGAACCTGAACCTGAACCACAATTAGATATAAATTTCTTAATCAAAACTAGATAAGGGCATGTTATTCTTGTTCACTTTCTTGGGTTATTGTAGTTTCCTTTGGTCAGCTCTTTTTCGTTTTGAAGACCCACAGTTATTTCGACTGTTACTTTATGGTTTGAGTTGACTAATCCTTTCCTAAGTCTGGCTGAAGACTTTAAACTTAGCACTTCTTGGGAGGTAACCCAATATTCTTGCGACACGGTAATATCCTTCCTTATCTCTTTTGCTTCAAGTGGTAACAGTTTCTCCTTGTTCATGCGTTTCATCTTTAGAACATTGAGGACAATGTTAGATTTAAGTTTGGGGGTATGGGAGAAACTTTTTAGTTGCATAATAAATAAACTCCAGAGCCTAGAAATTTACGCCTATTAAGGATAGCACTAACCAATCTAAGTGGATGGAAACATTTTTGTTTTAGGAGTTGAGGAACCAATCTGACTAGATGGAAACATCTATAGAGTCTATTCATAAAAGCACAGAGCTCAGGTGTTAGAAATAACATGATAGTTTCGCCATATCTTGTCGAGTCCTTTTCACTTTCTATTTTTAGTTTTCTTTTTTTCAAGTGATTTGGTGGGGCACACGATTCAAGTTGTTACCTTTGCTAGGGTGAAATAGAGTGACTGAGTTACCTTTTCAAAAAAAAAAAAAAAAAAAAAAAATTAGACCGGACCAGTTAGACCAATCGGAATAAGTATTAACACTTGGATAGCAATATGCGTGTGTTCTCCCTGTTTCCGTCGCCTAAGCAAGCGTGGAATGCAGGACCCGTGGGAACTATCGTGTAATCTGCTGACAAGAAGCATGCGCTTGGATCCAAAAGATCTATTCATGCCGTTAAGTTAAAAAAAAAAAAATGGTTATTGTTATGTGTAGTCAACTGCTGGTTCCCTTGTATTTGCCAGTTTGTTGATCTAGATTTAAGTTATTGACCACTGGTTCCCTTGTATATGCCAGTGTGTTAATATTAGTCAGACCGGTATCTCAGTCATTTAGGTTAGGTTCATCTTGGCAGAGGCCTTCAGACAGATATGGGAAACACCGTTCACTTTTCAACCATCTACATTTTTCTTTTTCCATCTTCTTAATCTTTTCATGTGATTAGTCTGACTCCGAGTATGATGTCCATCGTGAAACTATCTTAGTAGAGCTCTGTCACTTATATGAATTTTAGTATGCTTGAGTGCAAACTCGTGTACACAATTGGAATTTCGCATCAGGGTTCTTCCTCTTAGAGTCAATAATTGTATGCCAACCAAGGAGGTTCTTTAGTGCTTTCCAAGGTTCTGCGTAGATAGCTAGGGTCTGGAGTATTGGTTTTTGTGGGTACACCTCTGATAAACCCACCCGAGATTAACTCGGTCACTTTTCAAGAATAAATTTTGCTCGAGGACTAGCAAATAATAAGTTTGGGGGTATTTGATAGACACATTTTTGTGTCTAATTTGTCCTCAATGTCCGTATTGTTGGAACTCTATTTTTGTACTAATATTGTGTTTTTATGTATTTTTAGGAAATAAACATTTTTTGGAAAATTTGGCTCGAAAAATTGATTTTGGCACCCGGAGGACAAGTGTTATTCGGACTCTCGCTTTTGGATAAGGGGTAACCTAATTACTAAGGGCACCCCCAGGACACCTCTTCTTCATTTGAATTTCGATTTTGGCGGGAAAATTGGTTCATCAACTGGAAGAATTTCAATCGACAAAATGAAGGTGTTGTGGTGCGATTCAATGGCTCAAACTTGGTAGGAAGATGTGATATATCCTAAGGAAGACATTTTGGTCAGTGGGTTTGATCGGAATTGGCTGGAAAACGCGTGATGATTCACCAAACCAAAACAGAGCAACACGCACTGTAAGCAAGCAAAACTGGAGTTATAGCGTGCATGGAGGAGTTATACTAGCATTGGACGAGTGCTGAGGCGTGTAAAAGGCAATTGGGAGTGTGCAGGAAGCAAGAGTACGTAAGAGTCTTCTATTTTTGGCAATTATTCCCTATTTTTGGACAGCGGCAATAATGAAGATTATCTCGAGTTATGGCGAGATTAAACGCGCCTGTTGGGTATAAAAGGACTCCTTGGGTCGAGTAGAAGGGCTGTCGAGAGTTTGGGATCGAGAGGAGGAGTGTAGAATCCATAGGAATTGAGAGAAAAATTGACAGAGAAACTGCTGCTGCTGCTGCTCTGAAGAACAAGGAATCGGCCACGGTTTCTTCATCCAAATCGCAACAGTTTCTTCATCTTCGCAACAGCATATTCAGCCACAGAACTTTATTTTCCGTCACCATTTGTTTCTCTGTAACAGTCCAACATCGTCTTCGCAACAGAAACTGCTGTTGCGATTTCTCTGTTGCATTGTTTACTCATTTGTAATCAACTTTGGAGCAATAATAATATATTTTGAGACTATGATTAATATGAGGAGCTAAACCCCAACACTGGGACGATGGAGGAGGCCAAACTTCATACTTGGGGTAATTTTATTTAATTCTATATTTACTTTTTGCACCAATTTTAATTGAATTAAGATTTTAATTAATTATTTGTGATTTCATTTGATGGTTTATGCTTAGTCCTAGGGATTTTTGATATGCCATGCTTAAGAAATACAAGTAATATTTTATAAAATCTATCTTGGCAATAAACTAGAGTTAAGATTTGTTTTGTTTTGAACTATAATCGCCTAGAATTAAATTCTGAACCACTTGAAAATGAAAAATGGCCGAATCTTTAGTCCCAGTACCTCTCTACCAATTTGTCAATATTTGTATATATATTTATTTTCTAAAAAATTATCCTTCACAAGTCCGAGAGTTTGAACCTCATTACTACAACCATGAAAAATCTTTAATCATCCGCGTACTGTCGGAAGTTCACATCCCGTGAATTTCTGCTGGAGTTTGTGAACTGAAAACAAACTTATTTCGGTTACTTAAGTCCGCGTACCAATATACGTACTTAATTTGGTTATTTTCTAAAAACAGTTATTCGTGAACTTAAACTTATATAAACTAAGGAATGCAAGTTTACAAATCGTGGCTATAAAGTTCATGAATCGATTCGAGTGAATCAAATCGTTTTTTCTTCGATTGTGTCTTGTATACTTCTATAAGATCTAAGAAATTAAACAACTCTCTAACTAGTTCAGTTGAGTCATTTGAAGTAGTTATGGTAAAGAAGAATAAGGTTAATATGAAAGTGCTCATTTGTCTAACCATTTGGTTAATTATTGTTGAACCAAGTAGATGTACATGTTTGGGTACGGCTACACAAACCTAAATAAATGTGCATTTCATTTGTGTGTAACAAGCTAATTTTCGATCTGACGGTTGAAAGATATTAGCTTGAATCTAATCAGTTTTTCACTTAACGGTGGATATTGAATGCGTTGTTACTAAGCTAACATTGATTGCAAACCCTGATTTGAAAGACTATATAAAGGAGAACTCTAGCAACTGGGAAACCTAATCCTCACACCTCCTTCGTGATACTAGTTGTATTAGCTAGAGTTGATTCTCCTTTAACCTTAGGTTTCTATCGAGACCCTGTAGGTTAACGACTTGAAGACTTCATTGGGATTGCGAAACCAAACCGATACTACTTTTCTTGTAGTTGTGTGATCTGATCTTGTTGTTTCTATCGTACTAAGTACAATCGTAAGATTGGCTTGAGATTGATTTCTCCGATAGGAAAGATATAAAAGAAGTCACGAAAATCTTCGTCTCATCGTTTGTGATTCCGTAATATCTTCTTTCGCTAGTCGATTAAGATTATTGTGAGGTGATTGATAATACTGAGTTGTTCTTCGGGAATATAAGTCTGGTTTATCAATTGGTTCATGTTCGCCTTGATTTATCAAAAGACGAAACAAAAACTCATAGGTATTTCTGTGGGAGACGGATTTATCTATTAGCGTAGACTTTTCTGTGTGATACAGATTTGTTTAGTAAAATCTTCGACTTTGGGTCGTAGCAACTCTTAGTTGTGGGTGAGATCAGATAAGGGAATCAAGTGTGTAGTATCCTGCTGGGATCAGAGACGTAAGGAGCACAACTATACCTTGGGTCAGTGTGAGATTAATGGGGTTCAACTACAGTTCAGACCAAAGTTAATTTGTAGTAGGCTAGTGTCTGTAGCGTCTTAATACAGTGTGTGTTCAATATGGACTAGGTCCCGGGTTTTTTCTGCATTTGCGGTTTCCTCTTTAACAAAACTTTTGGTGTCTGTGTTATTTCTTTTCCGCATTATATTTTGTTATATAATTGAAATAACGCATGTTGTGCGTTGAATCGATCAATTGGGAAATCCAACCTTTGGTTGTTGACTGAAATTGATTGATCCTTGAACATTGGTCTTTGGTATCGTTCAAGTGATTTATCTTGTATTCAATTAGACTCGCAGATTTCTATTTGCATGAGTAAGTATTGAATCGATAAAGTGAGATATAACTCTTTGATATACTTTTATTAAGATTGAGTCTGACTGTATAGTTGATTCTCTTAAAAGTATATTGGAGTTAGTCCATACAGATTGTTGATCGAAATATTGGGTGTAGTTGTTAGACCCCCGCTTTTTCACTTTTATCAAGCAGTTTAGTGTTCTTTTGTTCCTTGAAAGCAATATCCTTTCATGATTTGGATATATGCTCATGATCAAAGATTTTTAACTTCCCAACAAGAGTATTTCTGGAAAGTACATCAAGGTTATTTCCTTCAACGATTGCATGTTTCTTAGAATCGTATCTAGATGCAGAGATCTGAGAATCTTCATCACAATGTCCTTTTCAGGAATAGTCTTACCCAATGAAAAAGATGCATTAACAATTTCAGACACTTTGTGATTAAACTCATCAAATGAATCTTCATCTGCCACACGTAGGTTTTCCCAATAAGAATTTAGATTTTGAAGCATAACTTCTTTTTCACAGGTATTCCCTTCAAATACGGTTTCTAAGATATCCCAAGCATCTTTAGACTTTGTGCACGTAGTCATATGATGCTCAAGATCTGGGGTAATGGCATGGATGATTGCATTCAATCCGTCAGAATTTTTCTTCGCATCAAGAATCTCGGCTGCATCATAATCACCAATATCCTTTGGAACCATTACAGTGCCTATAGCCATTAACCACATAAACCCATGATTGAAAATCACGCGCTTGAAGAAAGGAACGCATCACAATTTTCCACCATAAATAATTCGAGCCATCGAAGACTGGTGGTACGTTTATTGAGATAGCATTTCTGTCCATAGAGTCAGATCGCTACAAACACAAACTTATGAGGTCTTAAACGAGTTTTCCTTCTCTGATACCAATTGAAAAAATGGGGGTCTAACAACCTCACCCAATATTTATCTTAGCAATTTGTATGGACTAACTCCAATATATACTTTCAAGAGAATCAACTAGACAATCAGACTCAATCTTAATAAAAAGCATATCAAAGAGTTATATCTCAATCTCTCAATTCAATCCGCAATCAAACAAATAAAAATTTGCGAACCTGATTGAATATAAGAGAAATAACTTGAACGGTACCAAAGACCAATATTCAAGGATCAATCAATTTCAATCAACAACCAAAGTTGGATTAACCAATTGATCGATTCAACGCACAACCTGTGATATTTCAATTATATAACAAAACATAATGCGAAAAAGAAACAACACAGACACCAGAATTTTGTTAACGAGAAAAACCACTACAGAAAAACCCCGGGACCTAGTCCAGATTTGAACACCATAATGTATTAAGCGCTACAGACACTAGCCTACTACAAAGCTAACTTCGGTTTGGAATATAGTGGAACCCTAATCAATCTCACATTGATTTAAGGTACATTCGTGCTCCTTACGTCTCTGATCCCAGCAGGATACTGCGCACTTGATTCTCTTAGCTGATCTCACCCACAACTAAGAATTTCTACGACCCAAAGTCGAAGACTTGATAAACAAATCTGTATCACACAAAAAAGTATATTGAATAGATAAATCTGTCTTCCACAGATACACCTACGAGTTTTGTTCCGTCTTTTGATAAATCAAGGTGAACATGAACCAATTGATGACCCGGACTTATATTTTCGAAGAACAGCCTAGTATTATCAATCACCTCATAATAATCTTAATCGATTAACAAAACAAGATATTATGGAATCACAAATGATGAGATGAAGGTGTTGGTGACTACTTTTATATCTTGCCTATCGGATATATAAATCTCAAGCCAATCTTACGATTATACTCAATCACGATAGAAAATAGCAAGATCAGATCACGCAACTACAGAGAAAATAGTTGGCTCTGGCTTCACAATCCCAATGAAGTCTTTAAGTCGTCAACCTACAGGATTTCGTGAAAAACCTAAGGTTAAAGGAGAATCGACTCTAGCTTATATAACTAGTATCACACAGGAGGTGTGGGTATTAGGTTTCCCAGTTGCTGGAGTTATCCTTTATATAAATTTCAAATCAGGGTTTGAAGTCTAAGTTACCTTGGTAACAAAGCATTCAATATTTACCGTTATATGGAAATCTGATTAGATTCAAGCTAATATCTTTCAACTGTTAGATCGAACTTAGCTTGTTATACACAAATGAGATGCACCATCATTTAGGTTTGAGTAACCGTACCTAAACGTGTACACTTAGTAGGTTCAACAATAGTTAACCAATGGTTAGTCATGTGAACACTTTTATATCAACCTTATTCATCTTCACCATAACTAGTTCAAATGACTCAAATGAACTAGCTAGAGAGTTGTTCAATTTCTTAGATCTTATAGAAGTATACAAGACACAATCGAAGCAAAATTGATTTTGATTCACTTGATTAATTCATGAACATTATCCACGGTTTTCAAAGATTTCATTCCTTATAATATATATATATATATATATGTTTTAGTTCATGAACAAACCGATTTTAGAAAGTAACATACTTAAGAATGCAAATGGGTACGCATACCTAAGTAGCCGGACCGAGTTTGGTTGCGCCAGTACGCATACAGGTGCGCATACCAATTCACACTTCCAAACTCCAGCAGAAATTCACTGACGTGAAACTTCCGCCAGTATGCGTACGGGTATGCATACATTCCTGGATTCCCAACAACCGCCAGTACACGTACGGGTACGCATACTTCAGGTTCCCGGTTTTGGACTTTTACACAAATGTGAGAACACGATATGTTTATATCCAAACATGGTTAATTGTTCTAAATTCTCATTTGAATCATTGAAACTTTATTAGAGGATGTTAAAATTGTCGTTATCCACAACCTATTTTCATCAAAACGATTTTCAGTTATTGAAATAATCAACATGACTTTCGTCACGAGTAAAGATGAACTTGGCCAAAGCGAAAGCTTACCAACACATATTTCGAGAAATAGATAAGCGAGATAAACTCGGATCGAAATAGAAAATGTGTATAATCGAAGTTTATATAGCAATACCACTTTTATCTCAAAATAGGAGATAGAATAGATGGACTTTTGAGTGATAGATAAGTTCAAGTCT
This sequence comes from Papaver somniferum, assembly GCF_003573695.1. Taxonomy (NCBI): domain Eukaryota; kingdom Viridiplantae; phylum Streptophyta; class Magnoliopsida; order Ranunculales; family Papaveraceae; genus Papaver; species Papaver somniferum. The sequence goes on along the minus strand of NC_039368.1, from coordinate 9,395,154 downwards.
CCACATACCTTTTGTCAATGAAGTTCCACAAGTTCCTCAAGTAGTTCTTCGTCTTCATTTGATGAACGCCATGGAGTCTAAAGCTCAACTACAATTACTATCATAATCCGAGACTTATCTATAAGTAGACTAGAAATCAAGACTTATAATTTTGACAACTAAACTTGACACACAAGCTTGAGATAGCAATGCTTGCGAGTTCGACCGAGTAATGATCTAAAACATTTATTGAACTAAAGTAACTGAAGAATACAATAATTTAGTCAAAATTTACCTTTCAACACGAGAGGCAAAATAAGATCGATCCCTTCAACCAAGGAGATTGAATCGTCAGTCGCTTTACCAACTTCCTAAATTCTTAATATGCAGTTGTTTTGTATTGAACTGAGATTTTCGCTTTCTTTAAGGATAAGCGCGATCTCTTAAAAACTTTTTATGACCCATATAAGCATACTTTGATCCCATTTTAGCCTTAATATGTATATGTATTTTCTTTATACACAGGACAACCAAACATTCCAGAATTTACAACCCAAGAACATGGGCATATGCGAAAAAGTCCTTTATGCACCACAATAACATTGATTTTATTGTAATAGAAATCTGTGTATGCGCATTGTACGTTACTTTACCGTCTGACCATAACTAAATAAAATCGTCGGTCAAGGACTACATATTACATTTGTTTTATGGTTGGGACCATGTGGACCAAGAATCAACGGTATTAACATCGTGAAATCTTTCGTATGCATATTGATGGTAGAAGGTTATAAGTGACAAGCATGACGACCCAAATACTGAGTGAGCTCATCGAAGGGTTAAAGTTATCAGTTGCTAGTCTCAAAGGCACGTCTTGTTTCTCTTAAACAAACCCATGCCACTTCATATCAGCTGATCTCCATTGTGAAGAATCCAACGCATGTCGTATGTGTAACACTTTTTTCAACCTTAGAATGCCACATCATCTGCTCAACTATCCACGGTGTACCATATACACGTTGCAAACCTTTTCGTAAATAGAAATAGTTTCTTCACCCGACATCTCTTTAATAATTAAACTACTCCCTTCTTACGGTTTTTTATTTCACCATATTTAGGACATTCCTCGACATCGACATAACCTTTTTGATAAAGAATGCAAGCATGAATAATCTGGACTGACAACCGAAATGGATTCATCATATCCTTAGCTTTCTGGCAGTTTTCAAGGTTTTTTTTTTTTTTTAATAAGAAGACATTATATTAAAGAACTAGAAACCATACAACATAATTTTTTGCCCCTTTACAATTCCATTTAACACTTTACTTTTCAAAATACTATGTTGGGTGTTTGTTTCCACAGAAAAACCTTTTTTCACACGATTTCATTCAACAAGTCTATCTGCTTCACTATCTATATATTGATATCTACAAAAAAATTTGAACCCAAAAGAGCAAGCACATCAATTAAAATCTTCTTTGTCCTCCAATCACAGTTAACTTGCTTTCCATTCAAAAAGTTTACAACATCCCTGTTGTCTGATCTAACTTTGATATGCCTTTCATTTAGCTCCCATGCCCATTCCACTGCCTTCTTGACATCTAATGCTTCTGTTGTTGTTGTGCTTGTTGTTCTACCTTCAAAAACTTTGATGTCATCAATAACATTATTTTTCCAAAGAGTTATTCCTAACCCATAAGAACCATCCGTTTCTTCAAAAGCCGCATCAACATAGAAAACATTGTCTTTATATTCCATTGTGTTCTTAGAAACTAAGGTTTCTTTTTAACTGCCTCCTTATTTTGCAAGTCCTTTTTTCCCAATGTCAACTCCCAATCATTATAACTTTTCTTATTGAAGTGATGCACTCAATCGGATTTGGTTTGACATTTTGGAAAACCACATAATTCCTATATTCCCAAATCTGCCAACATATTATACTAAAAAATTCCTTCCAATCAGTTAAAGAGCCAGCAAACCAAGACTTAACCCAATTCTAAATACTAGTATTAGACAATGGAAACTGAATACCTAACCCAAACCACACTGCCATTGTGAAACTGCACTCAATAAAAACATGGTGTGATGTTTCCAATTTATCTCTATTACATAAAACACAAAAGGATCCCGTTTTTCTAAATTTTTCATGCATTTTTGCTTTCAAATTCAAAATTTCAGCAGACATTTTCCACACAAAAAGACGAGTTCTAGGCAAAACATTCATGTGCCACATTTTAACCCATAAGTTATCCACATTTTCCATATCATTAGACAAGATTCTATATGCAGACTTTGTGGAAAATTCACCAATTTTTGTTCCCTTCCATCTAATCTTATCCTGACTAACACCATTTAAGTAAATAGACTTAACTCTATCAGCAACATCAGGAGCAAAAGCTAGATCAATACTATTAACATCCCAACAACCATTTTCATCAATAAGGTCAAACACAAATTTTAGATCATCATGACGCCAATCTGTTAATTTTCCAACACCAGGTATCCAATTATCCAACCATATACCATCCTCTACTCCCAAACACAGTTTTCTTTAAAAATTTCTAATCCTCTCCTAATATTGTGCCAAATCCAAGAGATTTCATAATCTCTATTCTTATGCAAAGGATTATTTCTCGGAAAATATTTTCCTTCCAGAATTCTTACCCAAAGATCATTTGGATTATTAATCAACCTCCACGCCAGTTTGATAAGTAAAGATAAATCCGCATTGTGTGGGTTTGTGATTCTTATTCCTCCACACATCTTTGGTATTCATTCAGAGTATGAGCCATATGAAAAATATATGGTACTACAAGCATATTGTTTGATTTTTTTATCAACTTTATTTATCCAAAATTATAATTTTAAATTGGGTTGTTCCTTATATTTTTTTGTTTCAAGTTAATTCCGATGACATAAGGAAATTTCTAGTAGAGAAACCCCTGTACAAACTTTGGTCCATGTTGAAGGAGTCAAAATGTCTTTGAAAGTTCTCCATATGACAAGTAGAAAAATTTGAAATCGAAAGGTTGGTGTACAAAAAAAAATGGTTAAGGGAAAAAATTAATATGCTACTTTTGAATCATTTTGAACAAAACATGATCGAAACTCAATAACGTATTCTATATGTTCATTAAAAATAATTTAATTATGATAATATTTCTCAGATGTTGAAAACATGATAAATATATAAATGAAAAATGATTCACATAGTTTTGTATTTTGGATTGTTGACTATATGTTTCTCATAATATTTTGTAAAATAGGTTTTTCTTCATGACTATATGTTGCTCGTAAACCAAGATATTAAATTAAAATTTGTTAGAGATGGAAATCTCATAGATAAAGATTGGTTATGATTAATTTAATGAATGACGAAGTTGAAATGTAAGAACTAGTAGTAAAATTAAAGAACAATGATGATTAACTTTAAAAATTAGCAATAAAATAATTACTAGCTTGTCGACAGTCTGTTAAAACACACCAAAAACAACTGAAAGAAAAGAAAAGGCTTACAACACACTTTTTGTTGTTATTTTTTTTCTTCAAAATAACACACTACACTTGACTGACATTGTTGTTATATACACTTAACTTCATATACATTACAAAAAGAAAACAATAAACTTTTTGGTCTATCACGTGGACTGCACTTTAACTATAATATTATTTTAAAATTTCGTATAAACCAATCTTTTGGAACCATATGTTGACTGAAACATTTCAAGAACCACCAGAAATAACAAACATGCAAACAAGCTTAAAAGAAAAAAAAAACAAACATACATAAATATATCATGATCATACCATTTATACGTATACCTACCCTAATACTATATAAACTTTGGCATCAAAGGTCACCGACGTTGAAGCTAGAGAACGGAAAGCCCAATTATCATCTTGCCGGGAAATTTGAAGCAAAGGTCTTTATTGTTATACCATGATATTAAAAATGCAAAAAACTTAAAAAAGTGATGTGAAATAACTTCATTTTATGAGCTAGATTTACTACTGACTTGATACCTTCAACTTCGTGATAAATCAGACTAATGATGTTCCTGGGCTTTGCATATACCATCTGAATACGACCCTATTTTCATTCTGAAACACATATACATAGCCACCGAATTTACCTTTCTTGAATGAGCTGTCGACTTCCATGTTGCTTCTCCTTTTCCCAATTAAGGTCAATCTAACACTTCTTTTGTTGCACGGTTCTAGAATTACAGTACCAGAATCGTTTCCTAAGGTATTTTCTGAACGCCTTGTCATGAATAAATTTGCGACAAAAATCACTTGGTATACCACTAGATTTGGGCCTGGTCGGCATTTCAACAATAGACAGTAGTAGTATATGAAACAAAACGTGTAAATAAGACCATACAAACACAATTATCAATACGTTCTAATCAAACCCTTATATTCTGATTAATGCTAATTAAGAAAAGAAAAAAACAAAAAAAAGAGGAATTATTTTCAGATTACGAATGCATTGATAATTTTTGTTATGAAACCCTAATCATCTTATAAGAAAAGACAAAGCAAACAAGTTCATTCAACAAAATCTTAATTACGCAGAAATATTAGACATAATATGGAGACTAGAATAAATCAAACACAAAAACTGAAATTAAATTTCAATTACTTATTTTTTTAATTCTGGAACAACCAATCAAAATTTTCAGAGCGGATATTACAATAACTTGATCACAAGTCAAGCCCTAATATTATAATGATAACAAAATTAAAACACAATGTGTATATATTAATCGTATTTAACGAAAACAAATCTTATTAGACTTTCCTACTACTTATTAGACTTTCTTATTAAAACGGGATGGATCCCACCACCGATGTAGATATCAGTCAAGGGGAATGGCAAATTTTGATGTTACTTTAGTTATTTTCAATCAAAATTGAATCATTTTTCTGAATCTTTTATAGTTAAAGACCGAAGTAAGATATCAGATGATGATACCATGAAGGAACCGTGGGATTCCAAAGAGTTATAAGCCAGAAGTTTCTTACAACGGGTACTCCTAAGAAATTGATTGACAATTTCTAAGAATTCACCTCATTTGTACCTCATGTTGGGCTTATTGAATCCGAAGTGGAATGAGAGAGTCTTGAGGAAACGTGGACCAAAGGAGAGAGTGATGCGTCCATCAAGAAAGGAATACCTGGTTTCTGCTATGGATTTGGTCTTCGAGGTTGTAAAGAAGATGAGATCTTTCGCTTAGGAAATGGCAGATGTGGCAACTCATGTACCGAAATTTCTCTTGGATGACAATTAATATTATCTAGCATGGTGAATATACTTTTCTAATATAGAAACCAGAGGTATGGTTATCCACTGAGATATGAAAAACATATAAATTTCGAACATCGTAAAGATATTTATAATATTTTGGTTTTAGGATCTCACCTTGAGTATCGAGGAAAATACTTAAACATTAAGTAATAAAAGTTTAACACATGTTCAAATACTAGCAGACTTGGAATTTTTATTCTTCTTAATTAATCCTTGTAGTTTGAAAAGATACCAATTTACTTGAGTAATAATGAGAAACAAAAAATAAATACACCAACAAAAAAACCAACGGTGTGCTATGGCGTTTCCAAGTTGGTAGCACCAAGCATTATGCTCGCTATTGATCCCTATACAAAAAACATGTATTGTTATAAAAAATCTTCAATGAAATTCACTTCCTTTTATAAACAACTGGACGTAGACTCCTTGGCTTAGTTCATCTGTAAATCCTATAGAAGCACGTGCTTATGAATGATGACCATACTCAGGTTTCAAAAAATTTGCAGTTGTGTTATTTGGACTAAATTGATTAATATCATTGTTTGTAGAAATAATTAATACTGAAGAAAAAAACTGACTATCCAAGATTTTGCGAATGTAGGGTGAAGCAATTCCCATCTAGATAGTGCATAGACTGATGAAACTTCACCAAAAATTAGTAAAGGAAAACTTGGGATTGGATATAAGCACAAAATCTTTGATAATAAAAAGTTTGATACCGTGAATACCAAATATCTGGAGTACACGTGTCGAGATTTGAGCAGTCGAGGGTATGATAACAGTGTAGTCCCAGAGACGGTTGGTTGCCCGCGCAGTAGGGGATCCCTTCTCTGCCCACTTTATCTTATCACGAGGAAACCATAATCAACGGTGGTGATGAAGGAAATGGCATGACCCCTAGGGACGCGGATATTGTCGTGAGTTAGAGACAGCTGAGGCGTCTACTCATCATTAAATGCAACATGCACCTACCTAAACCATGGTCTCTGAGTACGTGGATTGGGACTACATGGCATAATTTGGTTGGCGAAGGTGAGCGGTCAACGAAGGTACAAGATCTGCAGAGAAACATTAGAGCTCTATGGATCCAGAGACAACAAGTATACCTCATATGCGAAATGCGTTATAAATGCCCAACTTCACTTCCAAAGAAAAGACAAGCATTTACAATGAGAAAACCAACCAGAGCTTATATTGGTATTGAATACTAAGAGAGAATAGTACTATTATTTCGTGTGAGCTTGATTTAATACCTTATAATCCCACTCATAAACTTAATATAATCACCACTCATTACCCCATGTACGTAGGAGAAAGCCGAATCACGTAATCTCTTGTGTTGCTTGTTAACTTAGCCACACTTTCTTTATTAACTTGCTAATTGATTTACTTGTTTAAGTATATTCATTGTTTAACACATTTACAAACATACTATATTTACTTAGCATTATCAGCTCAACTGACGTATTTGTATTACTCAGTACATGATTTCCTGAGATGTAAACATTACGTAGATTTACCAAAAAAATAGTAGTTACATATATGGTAGATAATGGTTAGGTTACCAACAAATAAAATTCAAACTTTTACAAGTTTCCAAGAACAAGGAATTAATAATCCTCACCAGTTGTAATCACTTTTTCCAAATAAAAATAGATAAATAGTTAAATAATAACAAACTGACAGGTAAATCGAATTTACTTTGAAATTCATTTTTATTTTATTTTTGTAATTTTTAGCTCATTTATGACACGAATGATCTGAACTACTCTGTTTTGTGTTTTTATGCATTTACAATATAAATTATATGTCAAAAATGTTGTTGGTGTTATCCATGGAATCGAGCGTTCTTTCTACTTTGTATTAATTCACAAACATAAAATTTGTGTAATCTTCCTGAATTTTTGTAAATATTTATTTACGATGGGTATATATTCCAGGTTCGGGTATGATTTGTCGTATGGAAAGATCACTGGCTTAGAACAATTTCAAAACCAATATCACTATTGATGTACATATAAATGCAGATCAAGGTGGAAATCGGAAAAAAAAAGTGTTTTATTCACTATCATGCCCATTTGTGATCGTTGATTTCTGTTTCGGGTCTTGGGAGACACTGGGGGATTGTAGGCTTTTATGCTTCAGGAAATATTCAAGTGAATTGGCTAAGTTGTATTACTGCATAATTGTTGTATATTGTTTATATGCAACTCTAACAATGATATTTACATCCTATGTATCGCATGTTATAGTCCACTGAATCATGTTGTTGTAAAATAGTCATGATAACTAACAGTAAAGGCAATACGTTTCTGTTTGAAGCGCGACAAAGTTGAATGCTAATTTTAACCTAATGTTAAAAAATTCCACACATTTAGAATTCTTCTTTTAACATGATAATTTCTTGTATCTATTTGTTTCCAATTGTTAATCGCTTGTTTGGATATCGTAGTAGAAGTGTTTATGTTTTTGGACTAGTGAAATACAATATAGAAGTCAAGAGAAAAAGGTGAGGGCGTCCGTGTACCACTAAAGAAGTTATTTTTTCAGCTTTTGTATGCAAAAAATCATAAGTTAGTTTAGCATGTTTGAATACTGTTTAAGAAGTTACTTTTCGACTTCTTGAATCAAAAAAATCAAAAGTTAGTTTGGGTTCTCATTTGAAAATGATTGATTTTTAGAAGAAAAAAAGTAAATTTTTTTGTGAAGCAAAATGTTTTTGCTTCTACTTTTTGGGACCGACTTCTGCTTATGGTATCCAAACAAGTGTGGGATTAACTTATGCTTCTGGAAAAGTTGTTTTCGAATTCTAAAAGCAAAAAAGTCAAAAGTAAGTTGAGAACAAAATTTAAGAATGGTTTTTAAAGTAACCTATTATAGGGGCTGATGATTCCACTTGAGGGGCTGAACTATGATAATAATGTCTATCAAATTGGTTAGGGGGTGTCCTAGTGTCATTTTAAAGGTCTAAATTACCCTTCCATTTTTAAAAGGACTAAATTACCATCCTATCTATTCAAATCTAATCATTAAAAAAAAACGAAATCAAAAACAGTTTTTCTTTGATAATCATCATCAAATATATTTAAACCTTAAAAAAAAAGATGATTACAATGACGATAATCAACAAAATCCTTCAATCCTTCAACAAGATGATTGCAAAAAAAAACCCGAAAGAAAAAGATGATTGCACTGACGATAATCAACATCCACTAATTGTCGAAGAACACCAATTTCAATTTCACCCTAGACCATCGGAAAAATCAAGTGGTATGACTTATGTTAGAGTTGCAAATGGAGTTACAGTTGGTTATTCTTAATTAACCAACCGTAACTATGATTTCTGAAGGTGTTACGGTTGGTAATTGAAGAACTACTAACCGTAAATCTTAAAAAACTATTTGGAATATCCAGTTACGGTTCATTTTGTATCCGTAAAACTATTTACGATTAGTTTCGATTTTAACAATACTAACCATAAAGATCCTGAGCGAAAATAATTTAAGTTTTTGAGTTTAATTACGGTTGGCTTTGACTTAAATCTTATCAACCGTAATTAGTTACGGTTGGATACTAGCCACCGACAAACGAACCTTAACTTATTTACGGTTCACCTGGTAAGATAACAATCCAACCGTAACTGGTTTAGGATTAGGTTTTTAACCAGTTACGGTTGGATGTTCATCAGATACTAATCGTAAATAACCCCTACGGTTGGCTTTTGTGGTTAATTTCAATCGTAAATGGTTCCTACGGTTGGCTTCTATAGTTAATTCCAACCGTAAATTGCCATGAAATGGACATTGGAGCTAAGAGATCAACCATAATAGGATCTCCATCGTGGGGTATATGTAAAAAGAAGTTCATTAACGTATGATTAACTAATTAAATTAACAATACTAACTAAATAAGGACTTTTTAACCATTATGAAAATTATATAGATAAGAGGATTTTGAAATTACTAACTAATGACCCTTTTTTGTCATGTTGTATCAGCCCGTCTAATAGTTTCATCAGCCCCTATAACAGGTTACTTTTTAAAAGCAAAAATATATACTTTTTAAGAAACAAAACATAAACGGTTCCTTTTAATTTCTGGGATTGACTCCTACTTCTGGTACCCAAACATTCTTAAGAATAAATCTTTTTATTTTAAAAATCATCCTGATATTCTATCGCCAAACATGCATTATGATTTACCGACTTATTAAGTAAAAAGAAAAAGAATTTCTAGAGATGTATCCAACTACTCATCAACATGAAACTAACAAACAAACGTCCAAGCCAAAAAAAAAAAACTCTCTAACGCAGAGAAACATTTTTATTAACCCCACCCCCAGCAGGCATTATTATCCAACCCTAACAGTGCCTCTACTCGGAAAAAAATCTCAACTAAGAACCATGAGTGATCTTATTTTCTGGTTAATTTCTAGTCAAAAGACAGGAAAGTGCAAAGAGTATGTGGATTCGCCAGTAAGTAGGGCAATAAAACCACTAAAGAACCCGTACCCACTTGCCCAATGAAAAAACATTGTTAAACAAATAATATTAGCGTGACCAATCCAAACACACATGGTACAGGTAGGTCATAGCAATCAAATTCCGGGAGTGTTGCCTCTCTTGTTTTTCGACACTCTTCTTCTACTTGTATCAATTAATTTCCTCTAAAATCAGACATTTTATATTGAAACCGAATATAAAAAACCATGATTGATTACGTATGACTTGCAAAATTATAACCACAATTTTTAAAGTTGACAAAAAGAAAAATGTCAAGATACTACTTAATGGATGATTCTCGAATCATAACGTTCACCTCAAAAATTAACTGACCCATAATATAAGACATATGAATTATGCATCAAGTTAGACGAATACGATAAAGGGACATCCTGTTAGAAGTATTAAGACCTAAACGTAAATTTTCCATCCGTAACACACTAAACGATGGAAAAATTATGGCTTGCGAACCCTAAAACACTGAACTTAATTTTTCCATCCGTCACACTTGGCATCATTGCACTCGGGACAAACAACTATACTTGAAATGGAAAATTTTCGTCTTAACAGAAACACCGAACTGTCAATTAATTTGGTAAAAAAACGGATTAAAATTTTTGTCTAACACACAAAAAAAAAAAAAAAGTAAAAAAAAAAACGTAGGTGGGTGGAATGATGCTGATGGCCAGATGGCCAGACCGACCTGATGTCGTCGTAGTAAAAGCCTTCTCTTTCTCTCTCCTCTTCAAAATTTTCTCAGTCTCCTCCTCCACCCCCTTCTCTCTCCCGTCGTCATTTCTATCCCCACCCTCGCCCCCTCTCCTCCTCGCTCGTTCAACAAAAACAAGACAGTCAAAATTAGGGCAAACATTTTCCCCCAATTCAACACCACATTTTTGTAAGATCTTAGATCTGGAATAAGGGAAGTGAGTGTGATAGATTTTACAAGGTTCGGATTTCATACAGAGAGAGATTTCTTCTTTTGTTATTGTTGGTTGGGATCGTGTGTTGTTGAATTGGATCTGAAAAGAGGAGATGGCCTTATCTGGTATGAGAGGTCTCTCCGTTTTTATAAGCGATGTAAGAAACTGTCAAAACAAAGAAGCTGAAAGACTTAGGGTTGATAAAGAACTTGGGAATATTCGTACTCGCTTCAAAAATGAAAAGGTGTGTGTCTTCTTATCTCAATTTATCATTTTTCCATAATCTAAATGCTTTCTCTTTTTGATTAAACTCAGGAATTTGATATATAATTAGTAGCTGAAAACCTAATAGCTCCAGTTTATGTCGTCAGAAATGAATTAACGTGAATGGGGATGATTAATCGTAGAAAATAGTGAATTATTTAAACCAATGGTGGATGATACTGATTTGGGTAGTGTTGGTTAGTACCTGTTTAAAAAATTGGTCTGTTTGATTGATGTGTGTTGCCACTAGTTGAAAATACCTGTGTGATGAGCTCATTAGCAGCATTACGAGAATAAATTATTGATACCAAGTTCGAGTGTTTTAGACATTTGTAATGGCAAAGGTCAATAGGATGATAACAGAAGAGCTGTTTTAAATTGGGCAGCAGATAGGTGTTGCAACTTAGAAAAATACAAGATTTTACATTATTAGGTTTTACAACTCAGAGGAATATCGATGCTTATATTTTGGTAGGTTGCATTTCGTCTGGTTTTTCCTTTGCGTTTTCTCTCTCTCTGTGTTGTTGTTTGTTTTTGAAACGTAAACACTAGGAATGAATCAGTCTCGAAAGGATATAGGTTATTTGGTCTTGTACAGTACTCACAAAGACTAATAAATCAGAAAATTTTGAATTATGTAATATATCTCTTAACCATTTTTCCTTTTGGATGATTCCACACGGCAAACGTTTATATGGTGGTACTCAATATGGGTAGTTTAGCATGCCAAACATTGATTTGGTTGGTGTTCTGTTTATATATACATTGTACTACATGCTAGCTCATCACCAAAACATAACAACAGTCAAAAAATTTGTCTGAATCACTAGAGCCCATGATTATTTGATTGTTATACACACAGTGCAAGTGTTATACTTTGCTACCGTTCTACACTTCATAGCGCAAAAACCAGTTCATCAATTTCCATTCTTCACGTGCTGCCTGGTGTTAAATTACTAGCTTTTTGACGCTATTTTCTTTTTTAATCTTTTTGTGTTAAGAGACCAAGTAATTAATCTGATTGTGGCCACATGAATTAGTAGAAGTGTGCATCTTTGATCCAATAGAGACACGTGTTTCTGACACTTGCTTTTGGAAAAAGCCTATGCATGATTTCAGTTGGCTGTGAAGAATCCTTTATAACTGGGATCTTGTTTGCTGTCACAGGGTTTGTCACCTTATGAAAAGAAAAAATATGTATGGAAAATGCTTTACATATACATGCTGGGGTATGATGTGGATTTTGGGCACATGGAGGCCCTTTCCTTGATATCTGCACCAAAATATCCAGAAAAGCAGGTAAAACTTCAATTCATTGTTGTATATTATGTTGTCCTTCCCTACTCGTCCATGATCCATCCTTCTCTAGGGTGTTCTTATTACATGGTACGCTCTATACAGCTACACACATCTTATGTAGACCCTCCCTCCTTAATCACATCTTATGCGTAATTATCTTTTTTGATCTTGCTTTGATCAGTAAACATACAGCTTGAGGAATGATATCTTTACAGCCTAATTATTTTACTCTGTGACTTGTTTGCTGCAGGTTGGGTACATAGTGACAGCGTGTCTACTAAATGAGAACCACGACTTTCTGAGACTGGTTATTAATTCTGTGCGCAGTGATATCATTGGCCGCAATGAAACGTTCCAATGCTTGGCATTGACAATGGTACGAACTGTTACAGCATTTAAGCTTACAGTAATTTGTGAATAAAAGAAGACTTAAATCAAATTGCTTTTCGCCACCTTGGTAGTTTGTTGTGTCTTGTTACTTCAGTTGTTTGGATACCAATCATGCTGAAGTAAAAGTGTGCAGTTATTAACTAATTCTATGTTCTCTTTTCTACTCCACTACTGTTTTATATTTGTATCCCATGTGATTCCTCTCTTATTTGTATTCCCGCCAAACCTCATTTGCTGGATGTTTTGATTTGTCTTTGCAGGTTGGAAATATAGGTGGAAGAGAGTTTGCTGAATCTTTGGCACCTGATGTCCAAAAGTTGCTTGTAAGATAAATAACTGATATGTTTTTCTAAACTGAGTTTAGATTTAATGTATTTACAAGTAACAAAATTTGCATTATCATTATCAGATTTCCAGTAGCTGCAGACCACTGGTTAGAAAGAAGGCTGCACTATGCCTTCTAAGGTTGTACAGGAAGAATCCCGATGTCGTCAATGTAGATGGGTGGTAAGACACTTCTGCTATGCTCATTGATAGGTTGTTGTTGTCATCGTTTTAGCTATGAGCTTCTCCATTAATTCAACGGGTAAAAAATATCCAGGTCAGACCGCATGACTCAACTTCTTGATGAACGTGATATGGGTGTCTTGACGTCTGTTATGAGCCTTCTTGTTTCATTAGTCTCAAATAACCATGACGGATACTGGAGTTGTCTTCCCAAATGTGTAAAGATCTTGGAGAGGCTTGCTAGGAACCAAGATGTCCCACAAGAGTACACCTACTATGGCATCCCGTCTCCATGGCTTCAGGTTTGATTTGTTCATATTTTTGTTTTCTTAATCTATTACTGTGGTGCCTTAGTAGCAATAATATACCAGAACAAGACATACATCTCTACTCTTTACCACTGTCATACTGATATGTAAGCATTGTATGCCTTTCCTCAATATTTAGTGTGGCACATAAATCATGTTTTCCCCTTTGGGAATATTTGTTGAGCTATCTCTTAGGAAATGCTTGTCAAGTAATTTTCTCTGTTACTTGGATAATTTTATTTGAGTTTTTCTTCCACCCAATTACTCAGTATATTAACATCCAGTTGAAGTATCAAATATAACTATTTAAGTAGATAAGACATTATGTATGTTTACTGATAATATGATGGGTTTACTAGAACTACCGTATGTATTGGACTTACATGGTTTGCTTTGTTCAGGTTAAGACAATGAGGGCTCTTCAGTATTTTCCAACTGTTGAAGATCCCAATACTAGAAGATCATTATTCGAGGTTATCTATGATGTCATATATTTTTTATTAATATTTTCAAGTTGTCATTTTGTTTATACTGAAAAATTCTGTCGATGATTGTAGGTGTTACAACGAATTCTGATGGGAACAGATGTTGTAAAAAATGTGAATAAAAATAATGCTTCACATGCTGTTCTGTTTGAAGCCCTTGGTTTGGTAATTGGTTAACTAGACTAGAATCTTAAATACGTTGCTGCAATTTGAGATCTGAAGCATATAATCGACTTAGTAGTATACATTGTCATTCTGCTAATCTCATATCTGGTAAAATACAGGTCATGCATCTCGATGCGGAAAAAGAAATGATGTCTCAGTGTGTAGCGTTGCTTGGGAAATTCATTGCAGTCCGGGAGCCAAACATTCGATATTTGGGACTTGTAAGTATTTTGAACTGCCAATATCCTAGAGATATCTCTCTGCTGAGAAAATTCATTATTTTCATATGCTTCATTTTTAACAGCTCACTTTTGGATTAGGACTAAGTTAGACCTCTGAATTACGGAAAAAGAGTTGATGCTACTTATATCTTTAAGGTCTAACAGCTGAACATGGCTTTGTTGCTGCTGTGGGTACACTTAGCTACGGTTCATGGATTTATGTGTATTTTTTTGCTCATGTGCAGGAGAATATGACTAGGATGCTGATGGTAACAGATATGCAGGATATTATCAAGAAACACCAAGCCCAGGTCATCACCTCATTGAAAGACCCTGACATTAGGTAAACTTTTAAACAGCCACTGTTTACGAGTACTTATGTACTTCTCTCTCCCACTCATAATATGTGAAGTCTAAGGGACAGGGATGAGGGTAGCACTTCATATTGAACTTTTGACTTTTAATGAGACCAATCATTATGGATGAATCTGCAGAAGAAAAGTATTTTCTTTTAGAAACAACTTAGTTGTGAAGCACAATTTCCTGGGTGCATTTATTGTAAGCTGCGATAGGCTCTTTGCTCGGTGGCATATTTGAGTTAATCTGCATTTATAAAAAAGAAATTTAGCTTCTTCTTTATGAACTAGATAGCATCGCGATGTGGTGTTATAATAACAAATATAGCATGATCTTAACATTTTTCGGATATACATTTACAGTATTAGAAGGCGTGCTCTTGATTTGCTCTATGGCATGTGCGACGTTTCCAATGCAAAAGACATAGTCGAGGAGTTATTGCAGGTCAGCATATTTTAGCTAATATTTGATGGTATTTCTTCATGCGAGCATGCAAGGAATCAACTTGTTTAAAAGTATTCAGAAATTCGATTTGTGAGTCTGGCGTTCAACTTCTGACTATATGATGTTTTTTCAGTATCTCAGCTCCGCTGACTTTGCAATGCGCGAGGAGTTGGCATTAAAGGCTGCTATCCTTGCAGAGAAGTTTGCTCCTGATCTATCTTGGTAAGGATAGATTATATGCTAGAGGTGGTTTACATTAGCAGCATGTCATGATACTCACATTGCACCCTTCTGCGCTGATATTTCACCCTTGAAGTTTCTGTTCAGCATTGTGGTCTCTGATGCATCTCTGGTGACAGGTATATAGATGTGATTCTTCAGTTGATTGACAAGGCAGGGGATTTTGTCAGTGATGACATTTGGTATCGTGTTGTGCAGTTTGTCACAAACAACGAAGATCTACAGGTGTTCTATCAGATACTGAATTGTGATGTTTTTCTGTTGTTACATTCTTTATTTGTCTGACATTTTATCTTTTCAGCCTTATGCAGCAGCAAAAGCTAGAGAGTATCTCGACAAGCCCGCTATACATGAAACAATGGTCAAGGTTAGCATATGAACCTTCTTTGTTCAAGCTTAAAGTTTGTCAAATAGAATGTCTTTATTGTGTTTTGTATGTGGTTGACTTCGGTTGTTGCTAGTGTGTACCTACTGGGTATCTTAATTGGGGACTAGAAACCTTGGTGGAAAAAACAGTAGGGGTATGAAACCTCAGCTCGATAGACCTTGCATAAGTGGCCCAGAGAAACAGGTGTCAAATGGCCTCAAGGAACAATTACCAACGAGTTGGGAACAAAAAATATCAAGCTACCAATCCTTTGGTTATTAATTATGCAAATTTTTTACTATAATTGCAACAGGTTAGTGCCTATCTTCTTGGAGAGTATGGTCACCTTTTGGCTAGAAGACCCGGTTGCAGCCCTAAGGAACTCTTTAGCATCATTCATGAAAAGCTTCCAACTGTATCGTAAGAAGGGCTTAACCTGTGAATTTTTGTCTGTGCGTCATTTCTAGTTCGTGCATTCCAATATCTAATAGTGTCTTGTTTCCAGGACCCCTACTGTGTCTATTCTTCTTTCATCTTATGCTAAAATCTTGATGCATACTCAACCATGGGATCCGGAGTTGAAGGATCACATCTGGGCGGTATTCAACAAGTGAGACCTGTTCACTTGATCCTATTTCATAGTAAATTTTTGTAGTTGTTTCTTTTTGTATAGTCAAAAAGTGGTCCTGTTACGTTGGTTCTCATGACATGATTATGTGTTCTGAATCCTTCTTATGTTCTATTTTCTCTGCAGGTATGAGAGTTGCATAGATGTTGAAATACAGCAGAGAGCTGTTGAATATTTTGCATTATGTAAAAAAGGCGCAGCTTTAGCAGATATATTGGCTGAAATGCCCAAATTTCCTGAACGTGAGGTATATATAGTCTTGCATGTTACCTAGAAACTAGCTCATTTCCTTCATTTCCTGTGCGTACTTTTAAATCCAATTCAGTATTGTAATACAAATGTTTGTTAAAATAAAGAAGTAAACTGAAGGTAGAAAACTCCATGTTGTAGTAGCATGTAAAGGCTGTCGACTGACTCAACACTAACTTTATCTTTCATATGAAAACTAGTCTGCATTAATCAAAAAGGCTGAAGACACAGAGGTTGACACTGCGGAACAAAGTGCCATTAAGTTGCGTGCCCAGCAGCAGAATTCAAATGTGTTGGTGGTAACTGACCAACGTCCTACTAATGCGCCCACGCCTGTTGGAGTTGGTCAGCTTAGCCTTGTGAAGATGCCTAGCATTAACAGTAGTGCGGTAAGTTCTCCATAAACTAAGCAGATAATATATTAATTTATTTCTATTAGCATATCCTAAGACTGTAGAATCTTGCAGGAAAATTTGGCAGACGAAGGAATGGTCCACACGAACGGGACCTTGACCAAAGTAGATTCTCAACTAGCCGCGCCGTCTGCTGATCTCCTTGGTGATCTTTTGGGCCCACTGGCTATTGAAGGCCCTCCCACTGTTGCGACCACAACTGAACAAAATCCAGTTTCCACCTCTCAGGGTGTTACAAGTGCAGCAGATGCCTTGGCACTTGCCCCTCTTGAAGAACAGCCAAGCTCAATTCAGGTAAACTTATATATTTTCAAGGGTAGAACTTTTTTTTTGCAAAATAATTGAGATTGTAACAGCTAATTATATCACATGTTTGCAGCCTATTGGAAACATTACTGAAAGGTTTAATGCGTTGTGTCTGAAAGACAGTGGTGTGCTCTATGAAGACCCTAACATTCAGGTCTGCTTCCACTTTCTTTTTCTAATTGACATCCAACCATCTTACCTTATAATGGGTGTTTGTGACTTAAAGAGAAATTCATGAACCAGAGGGTTTGCTACAGTCTACATAGTGGGTTTCTTAGTTGTTTTCTTCTGTGTAAGCAGATTGGGGTGAAAGCTGAGTGGCGGGCTCATCAAGGAAGGCTTGTTCTTTTCTTGGGAAACAAGAACACGACTGCTCTTGTTTCTGTTCAGGCTATTATATTGCCACCAGCACATTTAAGGACAGAAATTGCTGCAGTACCTGATACCATTCCCCCAAGGGCACAGGTAAATATTCATATTTAATGGTCAACTCATCTCTCTCTGCTTCACACACTCTAACTCATGTTGGCTTTTCCTTTTCTGGTTTTCAGGTGCAGTGTCCCCTTGAAATTGTAAATCTTCGACCAAGCAGGGATGTAGCTGTTCTTGATTTCTCTTATAAATCCGGATCTTCAATGGTGGGTTATAGGGCCTGATATTTAGAAATATTCATACTTCTGAGGTATCAAGCATTTAAAACATCTCAATTTGGGTATTTTGTTGATAGGTCAAGGTCAACCTTCGCATTCCTGCCGTCATGAATAAATTTATGCAGCATATATCAGTATCTGGTGAAGAATTCTTTCCCCAATGGAGATCACTTTCAGGACCTCCTTTGAAGCTTCAAGAAGTGGTATTTGTTCTGCTTGTCAGTCTTAACAAAAGAATTCGAATTTGTTACTAAGCATTTATGTGACTTCACCTAGCTTGTCATAAGAAGTTGGTAAATTTAGATAAATTAGAAAGTTCTCAGTCTCAGACAATTTAAATGGACATAGAGGACTCGCAACCTCATCGTACAAATTAGTTCGTCCTTTTAGGTAGTGATGGATTGGATATTTACGCATGACCACTATTGATCAGTGGGTGAACACTCATTGGCACAGCACATGTTACCATGGTCATAGCTTTTAATCAACTAATACTTAAATTTGGGAAATATGAGCAGGTTAGAGGCGTAAAACCACTATCTCTTCCGGAAATGGCAAACTTATTCAATAGTTTTCAGTTGATGGTTTCTCCGGGACTGGTAAGCTCATTTTTTTCTTTAAACCTATGCTTCTCCATATCGTTTAAAGGTGCTTAAAGTTTATTTTTATGTTTCAGGACCCAAATCCAAATAATCTGGTTGCAAGTACAACTTTCTACTCAGAAAATCCGCGAGCCATGCTTTGCTTGGTAAAAAGTCTTTACTTCTCTTATTTGCATTGACCGTATGTTATAAATACATGATAAACTTGTCATAACGGGTACAAGAAAAAGGGGTGTCAAAATGACAATTTGAAATGCTCGACTTTTAGTAGTATCATCTTCTTGTCTCTCTCTCTCAGGGTTCTGTAAGCCCTAACAAAGTTTGTTATGTTATTTTAGGTTAGAGTTGAAACCGACCCTTCAGATCGGACTCAACTTCGAATGACAGTTGCTTCAGGGGATCCAGCACTTACGTTTGAGTAAGTTTGTTTTCTTTAAAGTTATTTGGGCAAAGAAAGTATTGGTTTAAGCTATTCAAATCATCTGATGAGCATCCAACAATCCACAGGTTGAAAGAATTCATCAAGGAACAGTTAGTTAGCATTCCATTGTCTTCCCCTGTTCCTCCCCCATCGTTAGGAGTAGCACCTGCACAACCACAGTTACAACCAACTATTCCAGTCGCATCATCAACAGATCCTGGTGCTTTACTTGCTGGTCTGCTTTGAGGGAGCTGGGGTCAGACCTACATAATGTGCAGATTTGTTTACTAAGATTGTACCCGAGTAATTCATCCTTATTCTCCCATGTCGGTACCTCAAATTTGCAGAGATGTGGGGTAAGGAGGATGGTACGATGCTAGGGCTGTCGGATTAATGGTGAGCTCATTCGTCTATCGGCTATCTGATTTGGTTATTTCATTTGTCCTTTTCCGAGGTTTGGTTTTGGGGGCCGGCCTATGTTCTTTGTAGGGAATATATATAGGGTTGCTTGGGAAATTTATTGTTGGGTGATTGGGGTCCTAGTTCGAGGTTTTCTTTATCGTCTCCATTTCTCTTTGTAATTGTTATTCATTTTTCTTCTGATAATTTGGGAATGTGTTAGGGCAGTGTATGGAGTATAGTAGTCAATTTGTAACAGTTTGCGTTTGTGATCATCCATTATATATAAAATTTATTTAATAAGATCAAAAGAGAGAAAAGAAAATTGAAATCAACTCTTCTCATAATCTCTGGGCTCTTCTTTTAAACTCTTTCAGTATTTGAACTCAACTCTCCCTTTCTCTTGGTCACATGACTTTAAGCATGCCTTAGTTTTGTGCAATGCACTAGAGAGTAATCCCAAATATATTTTGCTTTTTTGCATTAGATAATATTGAATAATGTGACAATTTAAAAATACCGAATATGTCCTTTTATATGCCATCGCATCAAGGCCCGTGCACAGGCATTTGAACTTTTTTGTTTTTTTTAATACGAAAAGAGGATTTTATTTAAGAATCAAAAACTTACATAGTTGCCATATCATCAGCTATTGCTGATTCCAGCCAAGAAGGCATTGTATCTTGCCATTCTTCAGTGGTAGACAGAGATAAAGCATGTTTAGCTATAGAGCCGGCTACTGTGTTTGCTTCTCTATGAGCATAATTACAAGACCATTGTTCAAATTTATTTAAATAATACTGACAGTCTTTGATGATATTATTATTTAACCAATGAACTGCTCCTTCCCATTTGACTATCTCCTTCTAACTGGATTTTATGTAATCCTTTTGCATCTGCCCATCTGATTGCCTCTAGAGCTGCTAACACCTCTGCTTGCTCAGGTCCTAGTGCTTTTTTTGGAGCACCTTCTAGCTCCATTGGAGATACCTGCCACATTTCTAGATATTAGACCCAGTCCTGCTTTTTTATTGAATTTACAATATGCAGCATCAAAATTTAATTTAAAAAGCTTTTTCCAGACTGGTGAGTGTGATATATTCACAGTTCTTACTATCTGTTGTAAACTTGCCTGAACTCTTTGCCATTCAGACATGTGATTTCTCGCATTTCTCATAATAGCATCAGAATTTACCTGCACATTATCAAACACCACAGAGCATCTTCCATATAACAAAGCAGCAAGTATAAAGCTGATTAGTGTTATTAGGTCTAGCTTGCATATCATCATTGAACCAAGATGAAATCCAGTCATAGATATTTTTACCTTGAATTATATGAAACAGACTAATATCAATTCCATTCAAAACAGTAGAAGTCACAGGGCAATCCAAGAATAAATGCTGAATTGATTCACAAGAGTTTGCACACAAGGGACAAGATTTATCAATAAGCTGTTATGCCTAGCAATTGTCTCTAACAGGCAAGCATTTATGGATCAATTTCCAAAGGAAATGTTGTATTTTAACAGGCAATTTAGTTCTCCACAGGGTTTTCCAGTATATTGGTGGTCTAATGGCAGCAACTTCCTGATTTTCATTCAAAATGGCTCTATAAGCAGTTTTGACAGAGAAAAGTCCACACAGGCCTTGAACCCTGTTAAAACAAGTTTCCAGCAAATTTTGGACGGTGCTGGTCGGGCCACATATTCGATGGTAAATTCTCTTTCTCTCTCTTCTCCGTTAATTATCTTTTACGAAGTTAGGGTAAATTTTTTCAGAAGAAGAGAAAGAAACTTGTTAGAGAGGACCTTGAGGTAATTATCCCTCTATCTCTCTATCTACTACTTAAGATCTTATAACTGTTTCTCTCTTGATCTGTTTGATCAATGACGGTTTAATATTCCTCCAGAAAAATGGGTCGCCAATTTATTCGTTTAGGTACGAAGGTCATTTCAGCAAGGAATTTCAGTAAGGCTGGAGCCGACCAGGTTCCTAATTAACAATGTTGTCAGAAGGTTAAAGAAAGTTACAAGAATGATATAGTTCGCAACATGTCAATCGGTCTACTAGTGGGTTGATTTTTGTTTCTTGGAGGGCTCCTCATACGCAATGAAGCTTGAAAGGTGGTGCTTTTAGATTTTTGTTGTTGTGATCCATCTCTTAATTAAGACTCCTAAACAAAAAGTTGAATGAATCCATTATCTATCCATGTAGTTAGTGTGTGTTACTAGTTTTCGGTTTCTGTTAAGAAACCTAACTTTGCAATATATATTTACGTTAAGTGATCATGGATCTTTAGTTTATTATTATGTATTGTTTCTTTAGCTGTTTCACGTAATTTATTGGAATATAATTTGTTATGGGTTGCTGTGTTGCCTTACCGGGCATCCCACATTTAATTCTTAAAAATTGATGTACTTTAAGCACGCCAAGTGTATTGCATATAGGTTGTTCTCTTAGATCTTTGTTAGTTGATTAATTTATTTCCAACTATTTCAGAACTGATTGAAGGTTCTATTTGACATGCCATGGAACATCTTGCAACAAGTGTTAAAAAATATGTAGTGTTTTAGATTCATTATTCCTTTCTAGAAAATAAAGAGATTTTTATAGTTGAGTTGGAGCATTCCTTGCTAGGTTAGCTCATTCGTAGGAGAAAAATAGGGTTATGTTGCCTGGCCGGATTAAACGATAACAACAATAATGGCAGGATAGAGTATGAATGATGCTCAAATGGTTTGCTAGGTTAATTAAGAAGCTTATAGCTAACTTGGACAGGATCTTGAGAGATGTCGCTAGGGCTGCACAACGGGTAGGGTGGGTAGGATATGGCCTATACCCGTCACCCTATCCGTTTACTGGCGGTTAAGAAAAATTTTACCCGCCACCCTACCCGCCATTAAACGGGTAAGATCCTATCCAACCCATTCTCTGGCGTGTCGGGTAGGGTAGGGTGGCGGGTATAACCGTTTTTCCCCCTTCTCCATGACTTTCTGAAGTCTGAATTTCAGACTCTGAACAAGAAAAGGGACCGTGCATGTTGTGCTAGTAGACCAACGATGAATTTAGAAACAAAAGCATAACCATAAAAAATGTACAAACAAAAGTATTCTCAAGAAAAGAGTTGTATTCTTTTTGAATAGACGATGAATCCCAACCCAATTCCATGTTCTTCACGTGACCTTGTTCTTCATATAACAATATCATCACCAAAAGCTCTTCATATTGACCTTCTTCTTCAATCAT
Source organism: Papaver somniferum (assembly GCF_003573695.1). Taxonomy (NCBI): domain Eukaryota; kingdom Viridiplantae; phylum Streptophyta; class Magnoliopsida; order Ranunculales; family Papaveraceae; genus Papaver; species Papaver somniferum. The sequence goes on along the minus strand of NC_039368.1, from coordinate 9,372,476 downwards.
CATCTACGATGATGGAATAAATACTAAGATCACCAAATAAATCTGCATACAAGTTATCTCTTGTTAGATTCAGTCATAATAGTGAATGATTTTGGAAATTTTATTTTCCCAGAATGTATCCTAATTTTTGGCCTAATTCTTCTTCTGATGATTGATTCAACCTCTGATCAGATGCAAAGTTCAGTCATAATACCAACATCAAGTAATATCACAACAAATTCTGTATCTGTTAATATTTGAAAGACAAAATAAGAGGTTAGGAAATGCTATAAATCCTTCTCCTTCAACCATTCGGAAAGACTGTTCATCTGTGATAATGAACTTTATCAAGGCTCTCCTACATCCATCTTGACAGAACGTAACCCCAACTGTTTGCTGCTGATCTCCCAGATTGCTAGGCTGACCGAGAGAGTCCAACTGCATAGCTTCTAGTGACTCCATATACTTCCGACACTTGGTCAAATGCCAGTTCAAATTTGATGTGCCATACTTCTTACCACCAGCCCTATATTTACCACCTTCACAGTAGTTACATTTCCCCCATTTAATACCAGCTTCATCAACACTCTTTTGGAAATGCTCCCACACCGAAGATGTTCTGTTCCGCTTCATACTTTCCCTGACCTCAGGTTGAGAAGATGGTGGAGGTGGCGGAGATATAACAACACTGACCCTTTGTTGCACAGATTGATATGAATCTTGAGAGGGAATAGGAGGTCTCGTTGACATCAATTCTGTAATCTCAACCATGCTTCCTCACTAGTCACTTATGCAACCAGTAAAGAATACTGCAACCAGTAATGCTACTGCAACAATTACTAAGCCTGAGAACAAAGTAGAACTTCTACTGTAGAAGAATCCGGGTTACATATTTATACAATACAATATGTTAAATGCTTGTGTACATATAACATAAACATTGTAAGTACCATGCTACATATCTGTATGTGTATGTACAGAACATGAACAAAAACATAACAGAAGAGAGGTGGTGATATGCTTACTACAAATCTAGGGCTCCACAGTTTCGCAAATTGAGGAACCTTTCTAACACAATCAGGGTGATAAAGCTTTACGACATTCCCTGTAAAACAGTCACAAAGAAGCTAAGTCAGGTATAAGTACCAGTTGCTAACTATAACATACTACTTTGTACATGAGAAATATTTGATGTCTATATTGGGATTTCTAGATTTTTACACAGGGTGCTTGATACACTATGGCTTCTAACCACACTAATATAACATAACAAAGATCTCCACATTCCAACAATGAAATAGAAACATCACTCGTAACATAACCTTCAAAGACTACATAAAAGTACTCTTTTACGCTCGTAATACTTTCTACTAGAAAACTTCAACACAAAACTTAATCCATTTGAGTTCATTCATGATAACTACACCCAAACTGGAAAATACTAACTGACAGTAACACCAGTATATCAACAACACCTAAGGTGAAAGTTATCAACCAATGCAGTTCCTACCAATGCAGTCATTAATTGCGAAATACAAAGGTATCTACTTCATATTTCTTCTCTAAAAATTTGGATTCACAAAGTAGAAAATCTATACATGGAAAAGGTTCTTTAAAAAACATATATGTTTTCAAAAAACCACCAGATTCTCCACAATGTGGAAGGACATGTCACAAGCAGTAATCTCTTTCATTGACTCTCATCTCTCCCTGGATGAGAATAAGAACTCTTAAGGGGTATGAGTGTCTAATCATGCTCATCATATGTGGGATGTATAGGTTTTGTAACAAGGTATAAGCTCTGCTCCCTGAAACAATCTGTAATAGAACGAACCTACTTTTTGTTCTCTAAATTCATTTATTGAGCTATGTTAAGAATTGTTTATAAGACAAAAGGTTCCATAAGCTACACTTAAGTCAGTTGATTTACTTGAACAACAGTTGACCATATATCATACATGTTAAACAACGGACAACTAGAAGCAAAGACACGAAAATTCATCTAAAATTATCAAAGATACAGATCAAGAAATGTGTCTATAAGGGAGGGAACCAAACCTGATAACGGTACTTAATAGTTCAAACCTAAGCAGATTGCAAGTAAGGGAAAATGGTCACCAACATCGTTTCTCTTAAGAAATATATGTATGCATAATCAAATAGATGAAGCAAAGAGTTAATACACAATGAATCAGGGCAGCCACATAGCAATCTAATTCAAAACACTTACATTATGGAAAACCAAGTATAATCAAATAGATGAAGCAAAGAGGGTTTTATATAACAAATCAAACAAACCCAAGCAAAAGAATACAGAGAAATCCTAATTCCCACGTTCTATTTCAGTAGTATAGGGTTTTTCATAAAAATTTCAAAATCAGTTACTAATATAAAATAGAAAATCTAATTAACACATCAACACCTTAATGAAAGCCTAATCCAAAAGAACAAATCGAAACCCAAATCAAAACACAAATTGAAAGCTTTAAACACTTACATCTTCAGATCGAAACCCCAAAACCTCAAACTGCACTTGCAGCCTGAAACCCTAAATTCTCTTCTGCAGAGATAAGAAAGTGGATTGAGATGAGCAAAAAATAGATTCAAACACATAACAATACACAAATCGAACACACAAATCACTTACATCTTCAGCTTCAGATCGAAACCCAGACTTTACTTCGCTACTGCAAAGATGAGGAGATGAAATGGTTCGAATGAAAAGAGAGAAATGGTTCGAATGAAAAATAGATGAAATGGTTCGATAGAAAGTAAAATCCATTCAAGGGTTACTTTGTCTTTTACCCCTAATATGTTTTAAAATAACAAAAAAATAGGCAGGAAGAGAAAACAATACAAGGGTTACTTTTTCTTTTCAGTATTAGACGGGTAGGCGGGTAGGGTAGGGTAATTTCGTGCTTTACCCGTCATCCTACCCATTTAACGGCGGGTAAAAAAATTTCTAACCGTCATCCTACCCGCCAAATAATGGGTAGGATAGGATAAGGTTACAATACTGGCGGGTAGGGTAGGATTGACGGGTATGGATAGGGTATGTGCACCCCTAGATATTACTATAGACTTTAAGTTAGTGTGTATGCTTCTATGGGGAGCGTCTCAGTTGAAAAAAGTCGAGTGAAGGAGTGATTGATGACCTAAAATCTCTTTAGAATGTGTGACTTAGTTTGCAACAATGTTGGATGGTTCTTTGTGGTGTCTCGGCTACCCTGGGACAGAGGCCTAGGTAGCTGAGACAGGGTATGGTTTTAGTTGTACTAGCTATACAGTGTCGACAATGTAAATTTTGGTAAAGAATGAAAAATACAGATTCGCAGAACACATAAGCTTATGGATGAGGAAATGGACTTATTAATTAATTTTTTACGAACCATGGCATATTGTTGGGATATACATTTAATATGTTATGAGGTGTTCCGTGAGTGTTCAAGTACTGGAATTCAGTTTTTAACTCTCAACAAAAGCTTATAAGCTGCTGAAGAACTCAGAACGGTAACAACATTGCAGAAGTATGGGCAATTAATTAGACAGGTTTGGATACTCTTTGTTGAAGTTAAGAGTGATTTCTCTTATAAGCTTCAACTCTGCAACGTATGTGCGAGTCCTTGGTACTTGCGTTATTTTGTTGCTATCCACTTTTCGCATAAGGTTCGTGAAGCCAACTTTCTGGCTGACTTTCTGGCTAACAAAGCCTGGAGTCTGTCTGGATTCATAATCCTGTAGCTGAACTATTTACTGATATTAACCTGGTAGAACTGATTAGAGAAGACACTGCTGCACAATTGAGGAAGCGTGATGAAGCTGCAGGCTTGATTCGTGAATATTTGGATATTAAAAAAATGAAAGCCAACTACTTGAGTATTTTGAGAGCTGACGTAGACTCGCCTGAATGGAGGAAAAAGGATTAAAAAACTCTAAAACATCTTGCTCCGTCTGGGTTGTGATGGCAGACTAATTGCCCTTGTTTTAGCTGTTATTAATTTTCAATTTCTTTTTATGTTGCTTGTTTAACCTTAATAGTTTAGTTTGTAACATTTTTTTTTTGTTTTTTTTAAAAGCAAGGACTTGGGTTAATAGAATTAAAGTGGAAATAATAGGTGGGAATGTTGCTCCCCTGGTGTCATTTAACACAGTTTGTTGCAAAAAACCGGGAACCATGTATTGCCATATTTTAATGTGCAATACTCCCTGTTGATTATTATCTGCCGCATGATTAGCAAGAGAGTCCGCTTGCTTCCCTGTAATTGTGAAATTTTTTGTAATGGGGAGTTTCTTCCAGTCTTTTCGTGATCTCAGGTACCATGGAGGATCAGCCAGTTTCATGATGAAATGAACTAATGTTTGCAAATATGATTCTATGTAGATTTTAGTCCATTGGTAGAGTGTGACCTTTCTTAGAGCCATTAGGAGTGTCCATGTCTTTGCTAGTTCCGCTATTGTGATCCCTAACGGTTGTGCCATTGCAACAATAATTGAGGTTGTCGAGTCTCTGCAGTTCCATCAGTGTTGATTTTGATCCAACGCAGTTCTGGCAGTTTCCATCCAACCTGAATACTTCTTGTCATCCGGAGTGATGAAGTGGCAGGTGCTATAGCATTCATGCCTGGCAGGGGTGGAGGTAACACTGAATTTTCCCAATTGTATTCTTGGTGCATGTGGTTTTCTAGTTTGACTATATCAGAAGGCGGTTTATGTTTTCTTCCATAAATCAGCTCATTCCTGGCCAACCAAAGTGCCCATAAGATGAAGCAAAAGGAGGTTGTTGCGGCTGTAGACTTTTTGGGCTGTAGTAGTTGGTTGATGGAGTGAACGGTTGAGGTCTTTGGTGTTGAAAGGCAGGCTCTGCTTCATGATAGTTGAAGAGAAGGTTCCAAGATTCTCTGGCGAATTGGCAGGTGAGAAGGATATGTTCAGCTGTTTCTTGAGATAAATTACATCTAAGACATAGGTCGGAGGTAGTAAGGTGAATTTTATATATAATAGAGTGAAGGTAGGTAAGCCTTCATTGATAGCTTTCCACAAGAAAAACTGTATTTTTTTGGGGAATTTTAGTATCTATATGTGAGTTGAGGGTTGTAGCTGATTTATGAGAGGGGTTGCAGTGGACTGTTGAGTGAGCATACGATACCCGGAGCAAACTTTGTATTTCCCAAATTTTATGTAAGCCCAAATAATTTTGTCTGGTGGACCATATTGCGGAAGATGAATGTTAACGATCCTGAGCGTAGCCGATTGTGGTAATTGTGACAATCAGTCATGGATCCAAGAGTTTGAACTTGAGTCTAAAAGATCAGATACTAAAGGAAAATTTTGGCACTGGTTTTGGTTAAAGGTGGGTGGTCCGGAATCTAATTTGAGTTTGTCCGGATTGAATTTCTTGTGCCTATTTGGTGGAAAATATGGGGTGAGATACAAGGAAGAAGGGAATTGAGTTGTTTCCAAAGTGGGCTACCCGAGTTTTGGGGTGGGGGGTGGGGGTGGGGGGATGATAGGTTTTGTAAGGACCCTCAAGGACGTCAACGCTATTAGACTAGTCAAAGGACGTCTTAGTCGCTAATTACTCGATTAGTGTAACACGAATGTTAATTAATAGGAATTAATCTAACAACGACCTAGATACGAAACTAGTACAGCTGGAAATATCTTGAAAATCTATGCGAAATGGACTACTCGAACGTGTCATTCGGACACCGGACGAAGAAGATATCATCAGATTGTTATGAAGGGTAAAATCGTCATTTCTGGAAAAACGCTTTTGATGTAACAAGGACACGTTGTGCCTTTCCCTTATTAGATTCTTGGGTGCATCTAACAACCACGTCGGCCTTATCTTCACGAAATCGAAAGAGGAACTCATTTCTCTTTTTCATTTTCTTTCTTCTTCTACCTTCATCTCTTCTCTGTCTTCCCCTGTTCTTCAGCCGAGTGATGGTTGAGAGATTAAATCAGTCATTAGGAGATGAATAATGATGAGATGGATTACGTAGTGACGGTGTTGTGGTTTGTTGTTGATTCAGAATCGAAGGAGGAAGTAAATCAGTTAGTTAGGGTTTCTGTGAATTCGTTGGAGTTCGATTTGAGTAAATATTAAGGAGAGTTATACAGAATTACAAGATAGGTTTGCTTAATTGAAGAGTTTAATTGATGTTTGAGTTTGAATCTGAGAAGAAGAAGATTGAGTTGCTACTGTTAACCGGGGTTAGGGTTTACGTTTCTCAGATGAAGAAATCAAGAACAGTTAGTGATGATGTTTAGATGATGAAGGGGATATGAAGACGTGAATCGTGATGAAGACCAATTAAGGTATTGTTAAGATTCTATGTGAGATGGTTAATCAGAGAGGATTAAAATCGGGGTTCTGGATTCGATTTTAGACTTGCATGAAATTGATAGATAAAGAATTAAAGGGTTGCTGTTAGATTGATGCAGTAGAGTAGTTTTGGCGATGAATAGAAAGATTAGGGTTCTTGGGAAGATGATTTGAAAGAAGAATTTAATTCATTCGCTTGAATAAGCATCTTGAGGTAATTGTCTTTCAATGAAAAGCTAATAAAGATAATGTTTATGCGCTTTCATTTGGAAGATTGTTTATGAGATATGTGAATCTGCAGATGTAGATTAGGTCTGTATGTTGAATGGTAATTGAGAATGATATATTTCTGGGATGTGATTGATGTCTGTGGAATTTGGATATGGAACAGTGATTTGAAATATGGTGGTAGAATTACAAATGAAGGTTGAGTTAAAATGAGAACTGGTTCTGGTAAGTTAAGTGAGATGAAGATGGAATTGAGTCCATGTTGATGTTGTTGCGGTGATGAAGATTACTGAATTGGAAATGATAAAGGATCTGAAGTTAAACTAGATTGTGTAAGTGTTGTAATGGATTTGGTAGTTTGGTGTTTCCATTGCAGTCTGGTAAACTGCAGTTGGAGTTGGAGATGATATGGTGTTGTTGTTGCTGTTTTGGTAGTTGTTGTAAGTGCAAGTGATAAGTTGAAGTCTGTGTTTTGAATTGAAGAATGGGTTAAGTTGATAAGAATTGCAATCAGTCTTTAGAATTAGAATTGTAAAGTGATAGTGTGCAGGTGGAATGGATTGCTGGTAATGCTGATAGAATGAGTTGAGTTACAGTTGTAACAAGTTGAATTGCGAAGTGGAGGTTGTCTTGAATTGTGTTAATTGACTCTCCAGCGGAAGACTTGCTACTGCTATTGCAGGTAGGCTTGAATTACAGTTGTAATGAAATTGTATAATTCTTTTAGAATGAATTGTTTGTGTATAGATCAATTGAATAGAATCAGATTGGATTATTTTTAGAGTTGTATTTGTATCAGTGGCTGGTGCCATTGATTTGCGTATTAGTCATCCCAGTCAGTGTCTGACTTAGCTGACTCAGTTAATCTGACTGAGTTGAATCGTATTGACCCACTGGGTTACCTGTCTTGACCCGAGTTGACACAATTGACCGATTTAGACTTGACCATCGGACCAAGACTTGACCTTGACTGGACGTTTACCGTTAATTGACCCTGTTGACTGTTAGAGACCGTTAGTTGACCCTAGTGGACCAGGCCTTGTGTAATAGGCTTGGTTAGTTGGACTTGGGTTTAGGTTTAATGTTCCCATTTTGATGTATTGGACCCGTATGGTCTGATTTAGCCTTTGGTTTCTTCTACAAAGTTGTAGATATTCATAATACTTAGCTATGGACTCTAGAATCAATCTAATTGGAATAGTAAACTCTTAGTTATGTTAAAGATAAAGAATAAGATACCTTAATGGGCTTAGAACCATTAAATAGAATTGTATGATTCTTGTGTGAGCCTTTTTGTCTAAACTCTTAGAGTTCTTGTATGATTAACAGTTAGTTTATTAACAACGATCGATTCAAAGGATGAACCAGTGGATCGCGGATCTCGAGGTAGGCGTGGCTTGTCATCAAAAGAGGTAAGAATACATTTGACTTTTGGGTAACCATTATTGTTTTCCTTTACAACATTTTATGTTTAACAAACTCATGTATTTCTGTTTTTGCATTCTATGCATTGTTTAACTTGTTTTACGATAATTCTGTTGATTCTGTTAATCTTTCTATGGTTTGGAAAGGACCTGTAATGTGTTGTGGTCAATATGAATTGTTATGGGAAGTAATAATTTCCACGTGTGGTATATAGGATACTCTCCTTCACATTTATACCTAGAGATTTTATGATATATTGGTCGACAGTTTGCGAGTCCGGAATTGTCGACATTCATATTTACGATTAGGTGTGGATTTGCGAGTTCGGAATTGCACAACCATAGTATACATTGTTTGAAGAAGGAGTTTGTCCATATACATGTTTGTTTACTTCTTTGAGGATATGCTCTTTCACATTTATATCTACATGAATTCAGCTTTTTTGCTTATATCAGTCTACAATTTGCAAGTTCGGAATTGTCAACATCCATATTTACGATTAGGTGTGGATTTGCGAGTTCGGAATTGTACAATCATAATATACATTGTTTGAAGAAATAGCTTGTCCATATTCATGTTTGTGTATCTCAGTGACTTGGTCACTATTTAATGTCTAGGAAAAACATTATTGTTATTCTTAATCTTATTTATGATTATTTAGAAGTTAAATGTTAATTATTCCCACTTTCAGTTTTCAGAGACAGACCAGAGTTGCGCAGCGAAAGCCACAAGTGTTGACTCGGTTAATTAGTTAACTTCTTCTATGTTTATTATGTTGTCTATTGTATCTGTAAACCAATTGACTATTGTATATGTATCATTTGAGAGAAGTTCATGTATATATATTCTGAGCAGGGTTAGTTTTGGGATAAGTTTTGTAGCAGATTTCTTAATTGAATATTTAACTATTTGAATTAGATTCGTAGTGCCTCTTTATTTAATTAATCTCTTGGATTAGTCAGCTGCTAGCTTAGGGGGCGCTACAGGTTTGATTGGAGAAAAGGTTCATTTTTGAAATATTTTTCTCTGCACATTGATGTATTAATCGAGTCAGGTTGATCGTGAATTTTCCAAACTCGTTTGAGTAATAGTGCTTTGTTGTGGTATGAAATTTTCCTAATTCCCAACCCCCCTTCATCTATCGGTTTCGACAATTTATCCTATCCCATAGGATGCAGTTTTTTGATAGATGCAGCATGGCCCCAGAAAAAATTCATAGTGATTTTGTCTATTTCCTTATGAACTTGCATCGGTAAAAGGTTTGTCTGCATAATATGGTTTGCAGTAGGTAATAGAGAGGTTTTAATGAGTATTAACCTTCCTTTTTGATTGAGGCATTTCATCTTCCAACCTTTCGCTTTGCGAGCCATTCGTTGTAGGAGTGGCCAGGAAATATGAGCTGACGTTCTTTCACTGTTGAATTGAATTCCCAAGTACAATGGTGATGTTGATGTCACCGACATGTCGAAAGCGCTTTGTATTTCACCGATGACAGTTGAATCAAGTCGTAGATGATGAATTATATTAGATTTGCTGGGGTTGATATGCTGCCAGCTGAGTCGGAATAAGCATCGAGTAGCTATTTGAGTTGAGTAAAACTCTGTCGGGAAGCATTGAACATTAGTAGCAGGTCATCATCATACATTAAGTGAAGTATTGGTGGTGCTTTCTTGGAGATGCTCAGTCCTGTAATGTTGTGTGTTCCAGGTGTGCCAAGTTTGTTGAAAGGATCTTCGCACAGATAATAAAGACATAAGGTGATAGCGGGTCTCCTTGTCTTATTCCCCGAGAAGGTGAAATATAGCCATGTGGGGTTCCATTGACGTTGATGTAGTATGTGACTGTGGAAATACATAACATGATATATTGTATAAACTTTTCTGGGAAGCCAAGTTTATCTAATTTAAGCCCAATTTTTGGGTCTTTAGTTAGGGTGGGTGGGGGTTCTGATATAGTGAAATTTTTTTCCCGCTATCGCTATATTATCTTGAATCGATCTCTGAGGTACAAATGCACTTTGGTAAGGGCTTATAAGGAAAGGTATTATTGGCCGTAATCGATTTACTAGGATTTTGGCAATGATTTTGTAGGTCACATTGCATAAACCAATATGTCTGAATTGGGATGCAGTTGTTGGGTGTTCCCCTTTTGGTATGAGTGTGAGGTTTGTGTGATTCATCAGATTATGCATATTAAAATTATCAAAGAATATCAAATTATTGCAATGAGTTGGAGTTTGGTGGTATCACAAAAAACTTTTAAAAAAATAATACTTGTGAAGCCGTCCGGTCCGAGAACCTTTTCTGATCCAATCGCCCAAAGTGTCTCCTTTATTTCATCTTCAATTACAGCTTGAGTCAGGGTAGTACACTGGTTTGATGTTAACCGAGGGGTGATCGTGGAGAATAATTGGTCATCCAGTATGTTACTAGGAGTTCTATATTGATTTGTGAAATGTTGTAGCAAAAGGCCAATGATCTGTCTTTTTTCGGGAACCCAATTGTCATTCTAGTCTCTCAGTTGTTGAATGTTGTTGCAGATTCGATGTATAGTTGCCGTGGTGTGGAAGAAAAATGTGTTTTTGTCACCAGATTGGAGCCATTGGATTCTTGCCCGTTGTTGCCAGTATGTTGCGTGACACTACAGTAGGGATAGATGGGCTGCACGAAATTCTTTTTCCCGTTGTATCCAATGAGTTAGTATCGAACCTGTCTCGATTGCACATTGATGTTGTGCAAATTTTATATGTGCACTAGACATTTTGATCATGGTGGGGAGGTGACCAAAAGTTTCCTTATTCCATTGTGTAAGTATGTTTGCAGTTGCGATGAGTTTGATCAGAAGATCGGTCGTCGGCGACGCTCTTGCCCAGGCTCCATTAACAATGTGGTGGACATTAGGGTGAGATAACCATAGGTGTTCAATTTTATATTTCCTCTCACTTCTCCGGTTTAAATGTTTGGTTCTAAGCAGTATAGGAGCATGATCCGAAGCAATACATGGCAGGTGAGCGATAACTGCATGAGGGTTAGTCGTTCGCCATCTTTGGTTTACCATGGCTCTGTCTAGCCGTTCCAAGATGAAACAGTCGCCTAGTTGATGATTTTTCCATGTAAATGGGTCTCCATGGAAGCCGAGATCATTCAATCCCGCTTTTTCGATCATATTTAAGAATGGTTGAGTTTGAACATATGTTACCGTCCTACCTCCTTTCTTTTCCAATTATAGGATAAATTCATTGAAATCTCCAATCAATACCTACGAAAATAACGAAGGTTGGAACACATTAGAGAATTTATTCCATAAATCCCATCTGGCATCTGGGTGAGGTGGACCATACATTTTTCTACATAACCAAGGAAGAGCTGGAGGTTGCGGTGTAACAAGCACATGAATGTAGATTTGAGCGTGGAGTAGTATATGTACTTGAATTATATTCTGCCATATTAGGCAGAGGCCACCTCTGTGTCCTATTCACGGGATAGTAAAGCTGTTGTCAAACCTTAAGGTCCGCTGCACTAAGGTCATATGTTGTTCAGTCGCCAGAGTTTCTGAAAGGAACACAATATCAGGTCTATGTGATGACATGATTCCACGCAACTGTTGGATCGTGGGGTCTTGGTTGATGCCTTGACAATTCCACGCTAAAATATAGATATCACTAGCCATAATTTACTTGAATGAAGAGATTATAGCATCCACAAAAACTTAACTTTGATTGTCTGCAAAACTTGAAGTGCCACAGCCTATTGGTATTGTAACATTCAGATATTCTTAGTTGATCTCCTGTTGGTATTGTCTTCAAAACTTTTGTTGTTGTTGTTGTTGTTTTAGTATATCTTTTATGATTGATTGATATTAACGGTTAAAGCCTTCATTTTTCATTTTTTTTTTTGACAGCCAAAATAAAAAGAATGCAAAAAAACAATCACAAAGAAAATGAGAAAGAACTAAAGTTAAGCCCCTCTGGTATAAGTAACATAGGAAGGGAGATGGGGAGGAGACCACACAGTGTGGATCAGGGATGGAGCCAGCCCATTGTAAGGATGTGCACTTGTACCTCCTGCCCAGCTGGCTCTAAAGCTCAAATTAGGCCCAATAACAAATATTACGCTATTTACAAGCTTAATTTTTCTTATTTGCACTACAAACCAAATTTTTGCGCCCCCAAAATAAAAATCTTTGCTCTGCCCCAGGTGTGGATATTATATATTCAGTACCGCGTGTTGTGTGAGATCATGAGCCATGTCATTATATGTAAGAGAATGTAACTGAGGTTTAATCTTTCATGAGACCTTTGATATCATCAATAATACGAGTAACAATCTAAGGAATAACTGAACTTTCACTGTTTAAGATGCAGATGATCTGCTTGCAGTCGTCCTCAATGAGAACTCTGTCAAATCCTTTTGTCTTGGATAGTTAAAGCGGATAAAGAATACCATATATTTCTGCCGCAACTAGACTGTTTTGGAGTTGAAGCGATGAGGTAGATACGGGTATTGCTGATGAAGAATCTCTATCTACAACCGCTGTACCAGATCCGCACCCATGTACAGCTCCATCAAAATTTAATTTGATTACCCCTGGCAGACTCCACTGAGGATGATTAAGTAAACTCCTTTCAGTTTGCAAATGCTCTACTACATCGAGTTTAAATTTGTTAACTTCATTGCTTATTGTTATACATATTTACAAAACCACCCAGCTACATTACGGTTATTCGAGTTACCAGTGTCAGCGCAGAAGTTTTCATGAATGGTCTTTCAATAACTCGTATTCATTGAACCACTTTGACGTTTCTTCTTCACCCCTATCCAAATAGTATATAATACATAGTTTCTATGAAGACATAAATCTTCATATACTATAAACTCCACAAGATTAATAAAATGTTCAGCCATTTTTCAAATAGTTTGAGTGATATTAAAGATTTTTGTGGGTATTATTGGTATGGAATTTGTGATTTTGAAATGGGGATGGGTGAGTACATATAGGGGGGTCAAATTAAAACCTTTGTGTGTTTGAATTCGAAAAAAATAACCGCTGTAAAGTAAAGGATATAATTTCAAATTAGGGGTGAAACTGATGTTGAAGTTGTAACGAGATCTCTAGAGAAATGACAAATACGGAAATGATCAACTTTTTTTATGAATCTCATTTAACATCCTTAAGAGGTTGGACGAATTCACCTTTTCGTGTTGCAAGTTCTTGCACCACGTACTTTTCTGTTTGAAGCATGAAAATTTATTAAATCAACTAAATAATGATTACATGAGGGTATATTATACGCATAAAAACGTTTAATACAATTTGATTAATGAAGGATGGGATCAGATAATCCCAAATTATTGTTGATAGATTTTTCGTCTGACTGTCATGTGCTGTATGATTCTCCAGACCATCCGCTAGCTGGTTTCCTTCCCTGTAGTTGTGATGTATACCACTTTGAGGAATTTGGCGCATTACCTGTTTGATTTTGATAATCATTCATGCTAAATACCATGGGGGTTCAATATCAGAGTTTAAGAACTGAAACAAATTTTTATAGTCTGCTTCGAATTGTATTTTTGGTCAATTTCATTTTGTTGTCGTTTTTGATGCGATCAACGCGACAGTGATGTCTAATGGTTGCACTACTGCTGCCCCAGTTCTTGCCTCCGAACCCCTGCATAAAATTTTCTCCTGCAACTCCAGGGTGTCCTCTAGCCGCCCTATATGTGTTAATCTTGATCCAACCTAAGTTAGGGTTAAATCCAACCAACTGAGAAGGTTGCTGGTGCAGATGATGGGGTACCATGTAGCATATGAGGTATGATTTTCTTTCCCCAAGTGAATTCCAGCTAAAGTTTGAGCATCATCTGTATAATGTTTTATGGGTTTGGATAATTTTGGCGGTATATTAGTTCATTTATGGGTATCCATAAGGACAATAAAAGAAAACAAAACGAGGTAATGATAAATGAATGGGCTTTTTTTTGTAAAAGTTGTGGGATTTTCGTCGGGGGGTCAGAATGTTGGGAGAAATTTGAGTGGTATTCAAGTGGTTTGATAGGCAGGGTGAAAAGGTTTTTCCATGTTGTTGCAGCAACTTGACACTGGAGGAGTGTGTGAACAACATTTTCCGGATCAACACTGCATTGAGGGCGGAGGTTGGAGATGGTGAGATGTATACGATTTAGAATAACGAAGGTTGGTAGGCCTTCATTAATTACTTTCCAAAAAAAATCGTATTTTTGGGGGACATGGTAGTGTCTATAGGAAATTAGTGGCTAGTAAGGAGTTTTGATGCAATTGATCCGCTGTTCAGTTAGGTATTTGTATCCCGATGCTGTAGTATATCTTCAGATTTTAGTGTGTGGTATCCTGGAGGGGGGGGGGGGGGGGGGGGGGGGGGGGGGGGGGTTATCATAGACCAGGTGGATATACGACTCATTGGTCTGCGAGAGGAGGGTGGTGCGTAGTTTATCATGTATTCAGTTACGGGTTATCATTGTGCAGGGTCCAAGTTAGCACACTGCGGGATCTAGTTTTCCTGAATTGAGTTTGAAAAACCATTGCAAATGCGATGGAAGAGATGTTGTTTAATTGTTGGTATAAGAGAAGCTAACTGCCTCAATTATGGACTGAGTGAGGATGGGGTTGGCGTAAAAATGAGTTGTTGTTTAAAATATTTCTCTTTGCATAGCCTGACCCATATATAATCACTAGTGGAAATTGGGGTTTTCTTGACCCACTTCCCCGACCCTCAATGGCTGTCAACTGACCGTGGGCCGATCAAGACCGTTTTAGATTTTTAAAAGAATCCGGAGCACAGTCCAGAGCGCCTAAGTTAGTAGTTGTATTATTACAATTTTACCCCTCGCTCAACGACCGGTGAACCTAGTTTTTTCTATGGTTCGGTTTTCTAGGCATCCATTTCTCCTCACTCTCCTTAAACCTTATCCCTTCATATCTCTACTATTTTTTCTTCTCTCACCTCACCTCACCACCTCTTCACAGTAAACCCATCACCTCGTTCTCATCTCCAAATGGAAAACTTTTCTATTCAATTTTCTTCATCTCACCTCTTTCTCTTGGTTTTTCTCTCTGCAAGTTTACAATTGCTCTCGATCGACATCTGCAGGAAAGGAAAAAAAAAACTATTTTGTTTCCATCTTCGTTCACAATAGATCCAGATCCGGAAGGTGAAATAGAAGTGAATACCTCAAAAAAATAATCGATTTCAATGGCAGCCTATGCTTTCAATGACAAAATACTTCTTGCGATTAATTGGGTAATTATCCACGAATCAATCTTCTCCATCATGTTCAATTAGAGAAATCTGATTTTTAATATTCGGGTTAGGGATAATTTTGAAGCTCTTGCGTTTCTTGGTAATAGTTTCCATTGAAGTGTGATTTTTCTTGATTAGGGTTGTGTTTTACTTAAACTGGTTCATATTGTGATTCCTGGTATGGTGGTGGTGATGAACCAGAAGATGGTCAATTTGCTAAGAAGATTTCTTATTACACTGCTTGTTTGTTTTGTGATTTGTGGTTATTAATTGTTTCTTCAATTTGGGTTTCATGGGTTTTCTGATATCATGAGTTGATACATTTGATGTTTTTTTTTAACATGTAACAGTATCATTTTCTATTCATTCTAGTTGGGTATACATAACTAAGTTTCTTTGTACTTTGATTGAAGATGAAGATGTTGTGTATTTTTTACAGCCCCTTAATTAGATCGGAGAGGACTGCGGAGATTATATGCCTCGTAAGGAGGCAATGATTCATGAATTTGAATTGAGGGGAGTTGATCTTGATTCAGTTGTTTTTGGTCCAATTTAAACTTAAATACCAATTGGTAGAATCTGATATTCAAATGTTCTCTAAAATGGGTATCATTTGGTGTGTTGAGTTCAACTTTTGGTTCCATTATTTTTATTGAAATTTCTAGTTTATTTATATATTCTAGATCGAATTCTAATGGTTTATATGCTATTTTTAGGGCTTGAATAATTGCTGATGGATTTAATGTTGGTGGAGGAGTGTGCTGGTGGTGTTTGTGATGCTGATGGTGCTGTTAATGGTATTGTTTGGAGGTGCATGTGTTGGTGTTGGTGCTACCAAAAGGTGGTGGTGGTATCTTAATAGTTACACAAACATTGATGTAAGTGATGAATCTTGCATATGGGTTATGTAATTCTGGATTTGTTGCTTTGACTATTGAGGTATATATTGGTTTGTTTATAACTGGTAGCTAGTGGCAGTACACTTTAGGATGATGACGATGACGATGATGATAAGAAGGTGATGTGAAAATGAGATTTCATTTTTTTAGTTATTTTACAGTGTAGAGTTTTCCTTAATTGCTTACTTGAGTTTAATTTTATATATTTGTCATTCACCTCCTGCAGATTTTCCGTGAATGGTAATGGCAGTCAGATTCTTTACATTACAACGATCAGAGGTAAATGTCACCGGATGCAAAAGTTTTTTTTTTTTTTTTTTTTATCTTCACTCTGATTTACTTAGATGATTATTGTTTATATTATTGGTGTTGATCGTGGAGGCAGTATCGTGTCATTTGACACATCCTCATGGACGAGAGTGTCATCGAAACACTAGTGCCCGGCCCTATTTCTGCGTTCAGTGTATCACCTGACGGAGAACACCTTTCCATGTAAAAGTTTCCTTTTCTTTTTATTGCTTGTCTTTATCCTAAGGTGTATTCAGTCTCATGAGTCATGACCCTCTTTTTCTACCCAAAATAGAATTGTTGGATGAAAATATTATATGTTCCTTCAAACACAGGGATCTTGTCTATAGCTTTGTGTCCCGTGCCTCTGTGCGAGAACTGATAGGTGCCGACTGCATTGCCTTTATTCAGAGAAACTCTACTTCTGATGGTTCATTCAGTTACCCTAGTTTCCTGTCCTTAGGTCTCTGGCGTTTCTTCTAATAATACTTTACTGAAATATTTGTCTTATTAAACCCATGTCGGATCTTTTGCAAACTAGGATTAAAGTGTCTTCTATCAGAAAAACCGAAAAAAACTGACATGAAAGTGTTTCATTTTTATGTTTTGAGTTCATTTATGGCTCTACAACTTATGGTCAACTAGAGCTCACTTCAGGGATTGAGTTCATTTATTTATGTTATAAAGATATTATTCTACTTTATCACTTGACATTTAATCTACTAAGGAATCTGATTGGCCTTTTCTCCTTTTTAAATTTGTAAACATGTAGTGGAACAATCCAAAGAGATGTATGGAGAAATCCAGCAATACACGAGTGACACCAATAATTAAGAAAGTACACCTTGGTATAGTTACTGCATTGAAGTTTTCTGAATATTCTAGGTCAGCATCCTTGCTTCAAATTACCAGTGGTTGTAATTTTAAAATTTGTTCTCAGAAACAATGTTGTGTAGCACTTGGGCTTATAATATCCTTCTAGATGATTTAAAGCTTTTCAAGTAGTGTTGAACGTGAAGCATTTGTCATCTAACTGCAGATTGCTGGTCTCTGCATCCATGGACTCCAATGTTAGGGTGACCAAAGTTGAAGAAGACATGACACTTGAGGGTATGCTTTTTCTCTCACTATATTGGATATTAAACAAACTAGGTGATCACCTCATTGAAGATTATAAGAACTTATAAATATACTGTTGGATCAAACATGATATCTTGCGCTAGATTGCAGGCTGCAACAATTGGCATGAGAGTTATTCGTTTTATTTATTTATCTAATATTTGGTTATTTGCTTACGTATTAATTAGACTTGTGTGTGTTCAACAGGATTGGCGATTTTGGTTTTTGTACTTCAAGACTTATGGTTTATAATGATGATTGCCATAATTTTTCTTCTGGCATATTACCATTGGAATGACAAGCCCCTTCCTTTCACTTATTAGAAAGCTAACCCCTTCTTTATGAAATTGGTTCAATATCCAATATAGTGAGAGAGATACTAGCTTCAAACAGGTTACATACAGAATGTAGATAGTCTTTGCTGTGGTAAAATTATTAGATTCAAATGACCTTCAGATAATATTGTTTCAGTGTTGCAGAGGGAAAAGACCTTGTGTTATCGGTTATATCTGTCATGGGAAAGGAGCAGATCTGTACCGTTAAGGGCATTTCTATCAAAATAGAAAATGACTTTTAGACTTTATTACTGCAGTATCTGTTTCTTACTTCATATGGGAGAATAGGTGAACTTAATTTAATGAGTGGCCATTTTTACTTCTATCTTTCTGTTTTAGGCAGACAAGATCATATAATTATTAGTTTTTCATGAGATGTTTTCTTTTCTTTTATCTTCATTTTAATTTTGGTGGTTTGGTTTGCTTGAGGCATACAACTGGTACTCATATCTTTTATAAGTGTGAATTATGATTTGGTTCACAGGTGAACTAACTTGGAGTCCCCAAGCAATTGATGTGCTGATGAAACCTAATGTTCTTATTACTTCAACAAAGACTACTAGCACTGGAGGGGTATGAATAACTATCCCATGAGATATTTTCATCTTCAGTTGGTGAAGCATTTGTTACTAAGTTTGAGAATTTACTATGATTATTTGGTACTTGTCCACTATTTCATAGATCCAACATTCATCGCTTACATTTTCTTGTTAGATACTCTTGGTCGGCATCTCATAGTTTGATATAACATCATAAGGTGTTGTATCTTTATAATACTTATCTATAAGTAGAGCTTGATGATATTGATGCATCGCCTTTCTTGTGTTTTTGTTTTTTTTTTTGTCCGTGACAGGGGGATAATTCTGTGAAGGCAAAAGTTTTCAATTAGGTTCAAAGGTCTTGTAGCTGATGGCAGTAGATTACTACCTTTGTGACAAGCAGGGAGGTAATACTATTTCCTTAGCATCTCAATTTTGTCCTTATGTTAACTCTGTCTCAGTTCACCATTGTGATTAGTTTCATCTCAAATATTGCAGTTAAGTCTTGTTGGAATCCTGCGCCGTGCTCAGGGATGTGTTATACTTGACAGGGATGGGTTCACAACAAAGGAACAAACACATCTATCTGATAGTTATGAGGCGGTTCCCACGAAGAAAGTTGATTCAACAACTCATTGCAAACTAGGGTATTCAGATTTTCACCTGTCTTTAAATAACATGTGAACCTATCAGCTAAGACTTGTATTGGTGCAAATTCAGGATTTTTATATTTGTTTTTTTTTCTTCTGATTTTGAAGCTAAGTGCAGGTTTCATTTCATTGAAATTTTGCAATTTGAACCTGTATGAATTGTACAATGAATACTGGTTACTAAATAAATTGTCATTTGAATTTATGAATCAAGGTTTCATTTCATTGTAACTTGAATTTCATTTTAGTCTCAGTCGGATTTGTTTCAGCTCAAACAGATTCAGTGCAGGCAAGTCAGCCAATCTGAATCTATTATTTTTTTATATATTAAAATGTATATCTATGAGTGATGAGGACCAGTTTTAACATCTTGACTATTAAAGTCGGTCGTTGATATAGGTTGTTCCGCGACCTGCAGAGCCACGTCATAGATGAAAAAGACGCTCAAACAACGACCATTTCCGCGACCGATAAAGCAAGTCATTTAACTCAGATCTATGACTTGTCCTGGCAGTTGCGAAACTGCTATTTTCCACTAGTGAATTAGGCTATTCATGAATCCTCCGAGATCTTTCCATTAGTAAAGCTTTGTTGTGACAACAGTTGTTTCCCTAGCGTTATTCTTTTTTGGGTTTGGTTAATTTATCCCTTCCTAGGGGTGTTTTCTAACGAAAAGTAACGCAGAAAAAAATCATGGTGATACTATCCATATTTTTGTGCACATGGGTAGGGAGAAGCTGCGTTTGCATGGAGTGATTGACAATGTAAGGGTTAGAAAAGTGATTATGAGTACTAACCTCCTTGCGGGAGTTAGACATTTCGTTATCCAACCATTCACTTTTCGTGCCAGACGTTGAGGTAGAGGTGCAAAGATGTGGTGAAAAGTTTGTGGCCCTTCCTGAAGTGGACTTCCTAGTATACAGGGGGAGGTTGAAGTGGTTGGAATGTTGAAAACCTGATGTAGTTGATCCACTTCATACTAATCAAGCCTTAAATGAGGATAATTATAGATTTTTAAGTGTTGGTTAGCTGACCCGCCGAAGTAGTGTAAGATTGAGGTAGATGTTTGAGATAATTACTACTTGACGCTGAAGCTTTATATGTGATTAAAAAATTATCTACATACATAAGATGCAGAATTTAACTGAGCAAGACATGATCGCTCAGATTAAGCGAGACATTAAAGTTTCTCCCTGCCTGCAAAACACCACCTCGCGCATAATTTTTTTTTTCTAACCACGTTCCACATAACTGACGAGAAAGATTGGGAATACACCTTTTTTTTCGTTACAGTTTTGTGTCATGTCATTCGCTACATATTATCCATAAGATTTATACGGTTTTTGGATACATTCCTAGAACTAACTTTTCCACTTCTAAAAGTAAAAAAGTTAGAAGACCTCGGCGAAAATTTAACTACCGTGTTTCGATACACATCCAGAAGTAGTTTTTTGAATTCTAGAAATCAAAAAACAAGATATTAATTTGGGTATAAAATTTCAAAACGACTTTTAGAAATAAAAATGTGAAGCAAAATATTTTTGCTTCTAACTTCTGCTTCCGGTATCCAAACACGCTAAAAGTGACTTGTAGAAAGAAAAAGAAAATTGAAGCTAGTTATTTTGCTTATGATTTTTGGGAAACACATATTTGGCTTAAACATGAAATACGACTAGGCAACTCGCGGGACAAAAACATCTCCCAGTGGCTGAATACACTGCATTAGACTGGACTATATGTAACTGGACTGCCTCTAACAGTGTTTTGGCATGAAATAATATTAGAGTTTATCCTCCATTGGATGAGAATGCATATGATTTGATCTGGAAGAAGAAATATGCCAGTCAACGGTTTCATCTTCCCGACAGGTTGTAAAACCTTAGCTATAGCTTTGGGCTTTGCCAGAATTCTTTTCCTTTCTTTTTTGTTTTTTCTCTCCCCTTACCAATTTATTTATTGTAATATCCTCTCTCTCTAACCAAGAACCGTTAAAACATTTTTTTACTACACAACATTTCCAGTTGATTAGTGCACATGGTGGTCCTTGACTCTATCGAATTAAAACGCTCTCCAATTAGCTAATTAAGAAAATCATTAATTTAATCTTGTAATTAATTAACATTATCTTAAAACCTTCCTCAATAAGATCATCATGACCGTACAATGCAATTCAAGGATCAATCATCAATCTTTTCCAAAACAGCATCATTGATTATGGTATTATTTTTTTTCCTGGAAGTTTGAGAATTTTGCTTTTTTACTGAAAATGCATAAGAGACTAAGCTGCTTTTTACCGGCGTTGAATTGACTACGACGAATTGGTCATTTGTCGAATTTACTAAATCAACCTCGACATGAGCACATCTTGCTTTACATCTCGGAAACAAATCTCACGAGTCAGTTTGATAATAATATTTCAGAACGATTTCTGGGAGATGAAAAATCAGTGTTTTGTGAAACAGAAGTCAAAAACATATTTTTATCCAGACAGGCTATTAGATCCTTGCTTTACATCTCGGAAACAAACTATATTCTTATATCTCAGAAGTCAGTTTGATAATAATATTTCAGAACGATTTCTGGGAACTGAAAAATCAGCTTTTTGTGAAGTAGAAGTCAAAAACATATTCGTATTCAGACAGGCTATTAGATCCTCGGATCATATCATTCACTTGAATGATTTTTTAGGGACCATGGTTTTTTTGGGGGACTATGGTCTTATTAGGCTGACCTCCATATACTTATAAGGGGTGTCCTAAAGTTAGGTAAATACACATTTACCCTTTACTTTAATTTAAATTAAAACTAACCTAATAATTATATAGATCTAATCATACACATCTAATCTAAATGAATCTATTACCAAAATCAAAAACAAAAATAGGAGGGGAATCAAAAAAATTTAGTTTTGAAAATAAATAAATTATTGTCTTCTTCTTCTCTCTTTCCTTGACGTTCCTCGTTCGACTGAAAATTATTCTTTTCTCATGTTCTTCTCTTCTTCCCCATTACTTTTAATTGAATAGATATCATCAAAATAGGGTCCATATGGAAGTTACAGTGCTTTGTTCGGTTAGGACGCGTTTCACAAAAATCCTAGTTTCTTAACCGAACTTCCTGAAAGGAAGTACACGAAGAATAATGCGGTTCAATAGGATTTAAAACTAGGTTACCTAACTGCGAGTTCGGTTGGTTCGCAAAAATTTGTAAAACTATCTAGTAACCGAACTCTACCTATATTACAAAAAGAAAAAGAAATCCAATGTAACCGAACTGTGCTATTTTTCCCACTATATTGAGTTCTCATTCAATCGAAATTTTCCCACTCTGTTCGGTTGGTTCGCAAAAAATTCTAAAACTAGTTAGTAACCGAACTCTACCCATAATACAAAAAAAAAAAACCAATGTAACCGAATTGTGTTATTTTTCCCACTATGTTGAGTTATGATTTAACCGAACTTGTCCCACTATGTTCGGTTTGTTCGCAGTTTTTTTTGACAAACCGAACTCTTCACTAATTGCATACATGTGGAGTTCGGTTAGATATGTTGTTACGTTAAAGTTTGCGAACCAACCGAACATGACTCTGTAAATCCTATAAACAAAGTTCGGTAACATGTCTGTTAACCGAACGACTAAAAACCTCCATAAAGAGCGAGTTCGGTAACCTGAGTGTTTGGAAAAAGTAACCGAACTACACTTTCAGATGAGTTCGGTTACATGTTCTTCACATAAGGTAACCGAACAAGCCCAAATCTACTATAAAATTTTACATTTTTTTGAAAATTTGGAGCAATTCAACCAACATTATCTAAGTTTGAAGCATACCTGGGTATCCAAATACTCTTCCTCCGATTGTGGTTGGTAAAATCCATCGTTTTTCATGTTTTCCTTCTTCATCTTCTTTAACTTTACTCTCTCAATAATTCTACTTCTTTCAAAAAAACAATCTGATTTTTTAATGTCACTAATTATCTTTAACTTAATCATTATCCAAAATTAATTAGGAGAGTAATTTAGGTATTAATATAGATATCTAGATAAAAGGTGACATAGATTTATTTCCAATATCTTACCCAAAATAAAATAATGGTCTCCACAAAAAAAACCATGGTCCAAAAAAATCGTTCATTCACTTAATATGACATTTTCTTGGCGAGTGGGTGTAGGGTCTGTGGTTGAATCTAATGCCATGCCACAACCACCAATTCTAACCCCCCGAGCATGCGGGGGAGAGTAAAACCAAAAAGCGAATAAAGCCATCTTTATAGTTTGCACTCCATGTTAAGTGTGGGTATTTTGGACAAAGCTGTCCTTATCTGAATCTCAGTCTCAGACAACATTAACATCAATGAAAAAGATATCTTAACTTAAAAAACAACACATTTTTAAGATTTCCTTCTCCATCCCATTGATTTATGAGATTACAGTGTCTAGTTATCTGTCTCTCTTGACTTTTATTCCCAGATTCTTTCATCTCTGCCGCCATTACTACTCGTACTAAAAGTAACCCTCACTTCCATTTTTGCGAAAATCTCTGTTTTTTTTTGCTCTATTTGTGTTTTGTACTGAAAAAACATCATATTCTAGAGATTCTTGGGATGTGCAATTGTATATAAGTTTCTGGGTCTGTAAATGAAAACTGACTGCACAATGAGTGAAGAATTAATGTTTGAAATGGATAGAAGCACTACCGAAGAAGGTGATCTTGAAGAAGAAAAAGCTGTAGAAATTAACAGTAATAACAAAAGAGACAAACCCTTGTCAGAAAATGTGCAGTCAATCTCACCAGTTTTTTCATCTTCTTCTTCTGATTTTAAGAGAAGAAGTAGAGGAAGACCTAAAGGTTCTGGCAATAGACAACTCCTTGCTTCTCTTGGTAAATATCCTTTTCTGATTAATCTAAGCAACAAATTTCTTTATGCTTAGTGTTTCTAAGGGTTGATTTGTAATGGGTTTTAGATTTATTTAGTAATTACAATGATTTCAGATGAATTTTTGCTAATTAAGTTGGTTTCTTAAGGGTCATAAGGTTGATAATGTAGTGTATAAAGAGCCCTTTAAACTATATCCCAGTTGTAGCAAGGAATTTGTGATAGGGTTCATTTGTTAGTGAGAATGGTAGAAATGACTCAGATGTGCTAAACAATTGCATTTTCTTATGCTATGCTGTAATTTTATTTGAAGAATGTAGTTTCGTCTCACGTTGAAGTAAATTGATTGTTGAAGGTGAATGGGTATCTAATTCAGCAGGAGGAAAGTTCTTACCACATGTAGTGACAATAGATTCAGGGGAGGTAATGCATCAATTACACAATGAAAATGTTTTTCGAGTTGCAAATATTTATGCTTCGACGGTAACGTGACTTCAAAGGTGGTGCCATTTTGTTGGGGTACTTGCAGGATATTGCTGCAAAAATAATATCATTTTCACGCAAGGGTCCTCGGGCCATCTGCATTCTTTCTGCTAATGGATCTGTTTCCAATGTTACTATTCGCCAACCGGGGTCTTACAGTGGTATCTTGTCATACGAGGCATGTTCTTGAACTTGTTTCTGTTTGCTCGAAGTTGGATTTATATCTGGTTCTAGTAACAAAACTTTTTCTTGTCTGCCTTAGTAGTTCTTAGATGGTGCTCCAGTTTTCACTATTTGGCCTTTTTCTTGTGCTTTTCATGGTTTCGAAAGCTTTTGTAAATTTCAATCTCATTTAAATTGATTGTCTGGCTACTTTTGTTTGTTCAGGGCAGTTTCGAGATATTGTCTTTGACGGGTTCCTTCACCATCAACAGTACGGGTGGAGTTCGCAGCAGAACTGGTGGGTTAAGTGTCTCGTTGGCTGGCCCTGATGGTCGCGTGGTTGGCGGAGCAGTTGCAGGTCAGTTATTAGCTTCCAGCAAAATCCAAGTAAGATACTACATGGTTTCTTTTAATCTTACATTAGATATAAAATGTAGCCGTGAGTTCATGATTTCTACAATTCATTGAGGGAAACTTGTTTTTGTTATTTCTCTAGGTCATAGTAGGGAGTTTCCTGCCAAACACTCACAAATCACAAAAAAGGAGGCAGAATGTTGAATGCTCAATCGCTTTAAGTCATCGGAAAGACATGCCGCCAACAGCAGCAACACCAATTTCCCAAGCAAAGCCAGACGAAGAAATCAGTTTTACTCCAATGCCAACACTAACTGAACAAACCCAAGGAGAGGAGGAAGAGGAAGTAGAGATTAGGGCAGACTTCGCGGAAATGCATACATTACTTGAACCAAGACAACTAGGAGGAACAGAGAACAATGGTAATCACACCGCAAACACTAAGCAAAGTGCTGACTGCTCTTCTTTTCCTGTTGTTGGTCAGCACATGCCCCGCTCCGTGCCTGATCAAAGACTGTCATCTGATACTCATGGGTACATATGAGGAGTATAGGGATACAAAGGCATGTGTTGTCCTTGACTTTGTTTTTCTTTTAAGGTTCCTAACACTAATATCACTTCTCCAAGATTTTTATTTAATTTTGAGATGTGGACGAAATTGCTAGTTTTGTAACCTCCCGGAATTGTTATCAGATTAGTTAACAGTAGGTTAAATTGTACCCAGATCATAGACGATCCATTAAGCAAACTACATCATGTGGTAATTGTAATGTGTGTGACATTGCAAAATTGTTGAATGATCGGTAAAGCAATAGCTTCTTGTGAACCATAAACCTTTCATGTGGTTTTAATGATTCAATATTAGCTTCCGTTATGCAACCTTGTATGGTGGTCAGTGACTACTACCATGAGCTGATGAAGTTGAAATTCGTCTATATCGAACCTCATTGACCGGTTCAAGACTTAAGTCTTCTCCTTTTGTAGGTATTGATTTATCATTCTCATCTACCCAGGAGCACAAACCAATCGGCCATCTCTAAAAATGAACAACACCTATCTAGGAGAGCCAACGATCTTTAGTTCAAAGATTCTTTATATGGGGAAGGTAAAAGCTCTTCTCATTGTATCTCCAGCAAAAAAAAAAAAAAAACTCGTATGTGGAAGTTTTCCACACCTCAAGACTCTTGATATTAGCAACTCTAGCCTTAGCTGCCGGCAGGCACATGTTCCTGTTCGAATCTGCATTATTGATATTGCGGTTCATGAAACCTTATTGAAAGTGTTCGCTTTTGAAATAAAACTATTTTACGGTACTTTTTATAATTTTTAAAAACCATCAGCAATGAGCAGTCTAGCTCAGGTTGATCCAGTGAAATCGAAACAAAGTTGGCATTATCATTTATTGATGGGATTATAGTATGTCAATCATTTGCAATAGTTGAAAATGAAATTCTGCACAAGAAAATAAAATATGTATTACTGTCAATGTCATACAGAATCAAAATAATCACCCTGTTTATCAAATTTGTATTTTGACAAATAATCGTTGAAGCTTGCTTTTATATGTTTTGTGGTACGAAAGTATGGGAGGTTTCATTCCCTCCTCAAGAGATGAAGCTTTCAGATGTTTATTAGGACAAAAGCCGGGGAGATTCGTTCACTCTTAAAAGAAAACTCCAACATTATGGGAGGTGCTTTGCAAAGAATTTTAAATGTTTTGAACGCTTCTGATCCAGCCACTAAGCTAATGAGTCCACAGCTAATTGTGAGATATCCATTTCTTAATTGTTTTATTTTGGCTCTCCAAGTGTTTCAATTTACTCCAACATCTCATGGGTTTCATTCACGCGACCAGCGACCGGATAAATACGAACCAAAACTTAACCTAATCAAAATACAAACTTCAATGGGTATTTGATTTGAAGTTGGGTAGATAACAAAACTTCGTAAGTTCTGTTTAAAGAGTCAACTTAAAGTCGAGCTGTAGGTATAAACGAATAAGCAACGAGGCATATACCACACCTATTAATACATAATATCAGTGAAGGAGAAAAGGTTGTGCATGCTCATGCAAAAAATCAAATGTTAAATCTTGACACTGATTTGTTGAGCTTTCCCTAATGTTTTAGTACAACTTTGACATACGCTATGGCGTGAATCCTAACCAAATCACAATGTCACAATTAGTGACGAAGCCAGACACTTTTCATGGGGGCAAAATTCATATGATAGAAATCGGCGCATAACTTGAGTTTTTTTTTCCCGCATTTTAGTTTATGTTTTAGTATACTTTGAGTGATTATCAAATTATGAAACATTTTACTTTAGCTAAACATGATGTTTATATCATTTTTTTTATATATTTAGGTCACACATCTGATGTCTTTTATTTATTCTGTACCAGTTCTTGTAATTTAGACCCTACCAGAAATCAGATTTTCATTCTACATACATATTTGCCCCTACAAATTTTTATAAGGGCAAAAGTAAATTTTCATTCTATCATACATATAAATTTCAAAATTACTAAGCCGCCTAAATTAGTTAAAAAGATAGATCCCATTTATCTCTACATCCCATCATCCCTAGCCATAATTGAAATAATGACAGCCAAGAACACAATACAAGTTGTAAAAAGATGCTGGTTGGGATGAAATTGATTTTTGTTTCTCCTTGACTTTGTTTCTCTTTTAAGGTTCTTTAACATTAGAATCACTTCTCCGAGATTTTTATTTGATTTTGAGTTGTGGATGAAATTGTTAGCTTTGTAACATGGCGGAACTACTATTAATTAGATCAGTTAACAATAGGTTAGAATTGTTTTCAGATCATGGAGGATCTGTATATTTCGACCCTCAATGTTAGTAAACTACATAATGTGGTAATTGTAACGCGTGACCTTTCAAAACCGTTGTATGATCAGTAAAGCAGCAACTTCTTGTGAAACATAATCCTTTCATGTGGTATCGAAGATTCAATATTCTCTATTATTATGCAACCGTATCGTGAAAGGAAAAATAGGAGAATGGTCATTAGGTGGCCAGTGACTACTACCATGAACTGATGAAGTTGAAACTCGTCTATATCGACCTTAATTGGCTGGTTCAAGACTGAAGTCTTCTCGTTTTGTAGGCCTCAGTGATGAAACTCAAATGAATTGAATGTCTACATTGTATTGAGACAGTTTGAATCAATGATTTGATTAAGAGAAAAGATAGATTCACAAAGAGTTGCAGTCGAGTTTATATACTATAACTGATTGAACAAAGACCGACACTCTCACGTGTGGGAAACACACCAACACAACCTGATTAGCTCTCACTACAGACCTCTACAGACCTGACTTGAACTATTTATGTTATTATCCCCCTTCAAGGTCAAGGTGGATGGCAAAGAAACCTTGAACTTGTAGACCTGACCTGAACTATTTATGCTAATAGATAAACAATAATTACCAAGCACTAGAAATCAGACAATATAACTCTCCAGCACCACAAGATACAACAAATACCAGCAGTAGAAACACCCAAGTTTGTAACGAAAAACTGCAGTCACAGTTACGACTTCTCGCAGACAGATGCAAATACTTGGACTGTTGGACAAGCCAGATTGGGAGATGGTAGTTGTTGTTGGCGATAAAGGATGTACCAAAAGGTATAACATGACAAGTTAGTGCAGGAAAATACAAGGGGATCATCAAAGAATAATGTGTACTTGTTGCAGTAGTAGGAGACAGTCCTTGGTGCAGTTCATAAAAAAATTTGTTGTAGGAAAGTATAGGCATGGATTTTTCATGTTGCAGTAGAGTAAATGGACAAGTAGGTGTATATGTTGATGTAATAGGCATGTGCAGTAGGCATAGGAAGCAGATTTGGTGAACCAAAAATATACCATGCAGTGGATAAAGAACCTGAACTCATACCTGAATGAAGTAGCTGTAGGCGGATACTAGTAAAACAATTGTAGTTTCTAACCGATAAGAACCTGCAATGCCCATCAGTCTTGCAGTCCAGATATTCACAAGCCGATGTAGCACATAGTTGTACCAGAAAGCTGCAGGAAGTAGCATAAAAAAGCAGCTGCTGCTAGCCATGAGAAGTATATGACAAAATCCAGTGCAGGGATAACAACTGAGCTTGTCACCAGATGTATAAGTACACTACCAGAAGTTACCAAGTAATAAACATCTCAGCGTCAGTCCCATCTCTAACAAAGCCAATCATAGAAATGCAATATTGAACCAATAAGATGTAGAGTATAACAAGCAACAACAGCAGGACAACTTCAAAAATGAACATTAACTGACCAATTTAACAATACCACCATTTGTAGAAATGCACAGTTTGAAATCCAGGCAACAACTGATTTGTACCAATCCCAAACACAGAGATATAGATGTAGCAGGAAATTAGAAGTGAATCAGCATATGAAGTAGAAAAAATAGTTGAATAAAAGAACACCATATCAGGCCACAGAAAAACTATTTGCACTTCAATTGCTTGAGCTTGTAAGATGCATTCTCATACAAATACATTGCCAACACCACTAACTTGCATACATCAATGACATTATAAGCAGTTGAGGGCATCAGATTGAAGGACATCAACATATAAGCAAGATTGATAGATGCCTTGATTTATTCAACACACTAGTACTTATGAAAGTACCAGAAATTATTCACTTGAAAAAAGCAAAACTTGAATAATGAAGTAAAAATAGTAAAGGATAAAGGATTACAGGCTACACTCAGAATTAAGTGCAGACTCATCAAAGAGAACATCAACTTGTACTTAATACATCTCACAAATGTCAAAGCATCTTCAGTTTCATCATTAAACTCTCAAGCTAACTCACTCATGATCTCACACATGACGAGGACTGCACCAAAACTAACACCAATGGGTGGACTGATAACAAGCAAATTAAGCACATATAGTGGAGAGAACACTCACTTCATACACTCGTCAATGCCCATCCACGATTTAAGAGGACATTTTCCTCACTTTCAAATGGAACAAAATTAAGCTTCTCTCTAATCTAGACAATGTGTAGCAGAGATAGGCATGCTCAGATTTAGAAGCTCCGTGTATCAACACAAGTAGGACTTGATCAAAAAACTAGTTTCCACAAACCTAGATACGATGAAAACATCTTTTGAAGATGGAATTTTCTGTTGTTGAGATAGTGATGTAGAAGTTGAACACATGAGATTAAAACTAAAGTAATCTAAAGATAAATTTGGAGATTACCAGCATAGACTCAGATTGTAGTTGATGAGGTAAGAGATTTCAAGCCAAAACAACCAAATTGGAAATTGAAATAACTAAGAGCTCAAACCCTGAAATTGAATTTTAGCTTCAAAATACATGCTTAATCCTCTTGACGACGTTGCAATACTAGCATCAGGATCAATATCAACTTCACACTAAGAACCATCAGTAACCACAACTCCGTAATAACTCCATAAAAACTTCAAATTAAACTCTATAAGCAGCAAGAATGAGATAAAGAGAACTCAAACCTTTTGAATCAACATAACTCCAATACGAAACTCAACTCAGAAACATCATTAGTAACACAAGATTCTTCAACACCTTGTTGATGATTTCCTTGAAATAAGAATTGAGACCAACAACTTCTCAATCTTCTGTTGAATCAAATCAGTGGAACGACTTTAAGTTTTTGCCCTAACTAGACCTTGATGTAGAGGATTCGAACACGCTCAGACTCTCTCGGCATCAGGAATCAAGAACAACAATCTTGATTAAAAAATTAGATTGCAGAAAACAACCTAATTATGATGAAAAAACTTTTGTTGAAGATGAATTTGGAAGATGTTGATGTAAGAAAATCTAGACCTGAGATTTTAATTCTTTGTAAGATGAAGAACTGAAAAAGCGGGGGTCTAACAACACCACCCAATATTTCGCTTAACAATCTGTATGGACTAACTCCGAAATACTTTCTAGAGAATCAACTAGACAGTCAGACTCAATCTAGGTAAAAGTATCTCAAGGAGTTAATATCTCTCTCTTGTTTTGATTTACTCAAGCTAATAGAAATCAGCGAGTCTTTAATCAAACACAAGGAATAACTTGGATGGTACCAAAGACCAATATCCAAGGATCAATCAATGACAATCAACAACCAAAGGTTGGATTACTCTAATTAATGATCTAAACGCACAACCTGTATTATTTCAATTATAAAGATAAAACAATATAATGAGGAAATTGAAATAACACAGACACTAGAAATTTTGTTAACGAGGAAACCGAAAATGCAGAAAAACCCCCGGGACCTAGTCCATATTGAACACACACTGTATTAAGCCGCTACAGACACTAGCCTACTCCAAGCTAACTTCGGACTGGACTGTAGTTGAACCCCAATCAGTCTCCCACCGATCCAAGGTACAGTTGTACTCCCTGCGCCTCTGATCCCAACAGGAAACCGCGCACCTGATTTCCTTAGCTGATCTCACCCACAACTAAGAGTTGCTACGACCCAAAATCGCAGGCTTTGACAATAAACAAATCTGTCTCACACAGACAAGTCTATCAAAGGATCATCTGTCTCCCACAGATAAACCCTAAAGGTTTTGTTCCGTACTTTGATAATAATCAAGGTGAATAGGAACCAATTGATAATCCGGTCTTATATTCCCGAAGAACATCCTAGAGTTATCAATCACCTCACAACAATCTTAATCGTATGGTAGCGAGACAAGATGTTTTGGAATCACAAACAATGAGACGAAGATTTTTGTGACTACCTTTTATTTCTTGCCTATCGGAGATATCAATATCAAGCCAATCAATCTGATTGTACTCGTACGATAGAAGATGCAAGATCAGATCACACAACTACAATAAAAGTAGTATCAGTCTGGCTTCACAATCCCAATGAAGTATTTAAGTCGTTAACTTGGTTTTAGAAGAAGAAAACCAAAGGTTAAGGAGAAACGACTCTAGCACGCAAACTAGTATCACACGTAAGGTGTGGGGATTAGTTTTGCACAATACTAGATGTCTCCTTTATATAGTCTTTCAAATCAGGGTTTGCAATTAAGTTACCTTGGTAACAAAGCAATCAATATCCACCGTTAGATGAAAACATGATTTAGATTCAAGCTAATATTTCTCAACCGTTAAATCGAAAACTTAGCTTGTTACACACACTTTACAATGCACGCTTATAGGTTTATTAACCGTACCCAAACGTATGCACTTGTTGGTTCAACAATAGTTAACCAAAAGGTTAGCCATATGAGCATTTCATATCAACCATGTTCTTCTTCACCATAACTAGTTTAAATGACTTCAAGATGAACTAGTTAGAGAGTTGTTCAATTGCAAGGAAATCTCATGTACTACACTAGACACAATTGAAGCAAAGATGATTTGATTCACTTGAATCGGTTCATGAACTTTTATAGCCACGGTTTGCAAACTAAATTCCTTAATATTTTTAAGTTCAAGTTCAGAAATCATCTTCAGATATATAAACTTCTCATTCGCAGACTAGGTTCGCGGACTTAAGTTACCGGGCAGAGTTTACAAACTCCAGCAGAAATTCTCGGGAATGAGAACTTCGCCGGTTCGCGAATGAGTTCACGAACTTAGCTTCACGCAAGTAGTTTGTCAACTCCAACAGTTTTGTTAACGAGGAAACCGCAAATGCAGAAAAACCTCGGGACCTAGTCCAGATTGAACACACACTGTATTAAGACGCTACATACACTATCCTACTACAAACTAACTTCGGTCTAGGCTATAGTTGAACCCCAATTAATCTCACATTGATCCAAGGTACAATTATTCTCTTGCGTCTCTGATCCCAGCAGGATGCTACGCACTTGATTCCCTTAGCTGATCTCACCCACAACTAAGAGTTGCTACGACCCAAAGTCGAAGACTTTAATAAAAAAAATTGTATCATACAGAAAAGTCTATGGTAATAGATAAATTTTTCTCCCATAGAAATACCTACGAGTTTTGTTCCGTCTTTTGGTAAATCAAGGTAACAGGAACCAATTGATAAACCATACTTATATTCCCGAAGAACAGCTTAGTATTATCAATCACCTCAGAATAATCTTAATCGATGCAACGAAAAATGATATTGTGGAATCACAAACGATGAAACGAAGATGTTTGTGATTACTTTTATATCTTGCCTACCAGAGATATCAATCACAAGCCAATCGTTACGATTGTACTCAACACGATAGAATCAACAATATCAGATCACGCAACTACAAGAAAGTATTATCGATCTGGCTTCACAATTCCAATGAAGTCTTCAAGTCGTTAACCTACAGGGTCTCAAAGAAACCTAAGGTTAAAGGAGAATCGACTCTAGCTAATACAACTAGTATCACTCAGGAGGTGTGGGGATTAGGTTTCCCCGTTGCTAGAGTTCTCCCTTATATAGTCTTTTAAATCAGAGTTTGCAATCAATGTTAGCTTAGTAACAAAGCATTCAATATTCACCATTAGATGAAAACCTGATTAGATTCAAGCTAATATCTTTCAACCGTGAGATCAAAAACTTAGCTTGTTATACACAAATGAAAGGCACGATTTTACGTTTGTATAACCGTACCCAAACATGTACATTCGTTGGTTCAACAATAGTTAACCAAATGGTTATCCATATGAGCACTTTCATATCAACCATATTCTTCTTCACCATAACTAGTTCAAATGACTCAAATGAACTAGTTAGAGAGGTGTTCAATTGCTTAGATCTTATAGAAGTGTACAAGACACAATCAAAGCAAAAACGATTTGATTCACTCGAATGGATTCATGAACTTTATATCCACGGTTTGCAAACTTTCATTCCTTAGTTTATATAAGTATAATTTCACGAATAATCGTTTCTAGAAATAACCAACTTAAGTACGCGTATTGAGTTGCGGACTTATGTACCCGGAATAAGTTTGTAAACAATTCAAAAACTGCAGCAGATTTTCTCGGGACGAGAACCTCCGACAGTTTGCGGACTGGGTCCACGGACTGGGTTCGCGGACTTTGTTCTGGTTTTCCTGATCAGCAAAGTACGCATACTTTGGTTCAAGGAATAAGGACTTATACATATATGTGTTACCACACAATGCTTATTTCCAATAATGGTTATATATTCTAAACTCTCATTTCAATCATTGAAACATTCTTAGAGGACGTTATATAGTTGTTATTCACAAACCATTTTTCGTCAAAGCCATTTTTAAGTGATTGAAACTTAACATGACTTTCGTCACTAGGTAAAGATGAACTTGGCCAAAGAGAAAGCTTACCAACACATATTTCGAGAAATAGATAGGCGAGATAAACTCGACTCGAAATAGCAAA
Source organism: Papaver somniferum (assembly GCF_003573695.1). Lineage (NCBI taxonomy): Eukaryota > Viridiplantae > Streptophyta > Magnoliopsida > Ranunculales > Papaveraceae > Papaver > Papaver somniferum. The sequence continues at coordinate 9,338,178 of NC_039368.1, read as the reverse complement.
TGTGTATAATCAAAGTCTATATAGTAAAACGACTTTTGTCTCAACATAAGTGATAGAGTAGATATACTTTTAAGTGATATATAATTTCAAATCTCCACATACCTTTTAGTCGATGAAGTTCCACCAGTTCCTTGAGTAGTTCTTCGTCTTGTATGATGATCGCCCTGGAGTTCTTGAGCTCAACTACACTTTATATCCTAGTCCGAGACTTAGCTATAGTAGACTAGAAATCAATACTTAGAGTTTTGATCACTAACATTGATAAACATGCTTGAGATAGCAACGCATGTGAGTTCGACAGAGTAGTGCTCTAACAATCTCCCCCTTTGTCAATTTTAGTGAAAAAACTATTAATACATATGGAATACAAAAATAGATAAATAAACTTTTGTAGCTCCTACTCCACATGCCTAATCTTCAACATTACTCGAAATCTTCGTCACTTCCAAGTACTCCAATGATTCCAAAGGTTGTAAGTTTAGCATCATCATTGTTGAAAATCCGTAGCTATAGCAATGAGAAAACAAGAATTCTCAATCATTGTTATACAGTGTCATAGTATTATTATACAATATCAAAGTTCAATTGTATCACAACTTCGAGAACAATGCTATGGTGATATGTATTACTCCCCCTTAGTCAATACTCCACCTCACATGGAAACCACTCCCCCTTACATAATGATCCGAAAACCATATGTATTTGTAGTGTGAACTACACATTAATTCTCTCCCTTTTTGTCAATAAAATTGGCAAAGGTACGAAAACGGGATCCTAATGAAATTTCCAAAGAGACATTTCATGACCAAAATCAAGCACATATCAACTTATTTAGATGAAATCATAAAGCTGAAGCTAAATGCTTTCATCAAAAAGTTTATAAATATACAAGATAACTCCTATAATATTCCACAGCCGCACTCCCCACAAAGATTTGGCAATTAAGCACAAGTTCAATTAATAACTCTCCCACATAAAATGTCATTCCCGAAAGAACAACAAGAGCAACCTTAATTTCATAAGAAAAGAAGGATTTCTTTGGACATAAAAAATCACATACGAATATGAATTTGAATCCAAAAATACTCAATTAAATTAACCACAAGAAAACCCATGATTAATTCAATCGGAATACACAACTAAATTACCACAAGAGTGTGATCAATTCAATTGGTCATGCCCGACATAAGAGAACTTACGGAGCCGCACAGTATATACATAAAAAATGGATCAGGGAAGATCAATACTGCGGAATAGACAAAGATTCATTCTATTTTCATCATTATTTGCATAACGATATATAATAGACATGGTTTTTGTAGACAAAAATTCATCCTATCTCCATAAATTATTTGCATAATGACATAATAAGTTCAATTTTTGTTTGTCAAAATTTCATTCAATCTTTTATCAATACTTGCATATCGACGTATGAAAGAGATAACTTTTGACCACGTATGGGACAATCATAGTTCACGGACGCAAACACACATATCCCATAACAAATTGCAATATATAAAACCAATAAAGATTAACACTGCCAAAACAATCTTTGCCCTTGAAGGTAGGATCAATTTTTTTCGCACGGATTTACACCAAGAGTGGTTACCAAAGGCGTATAAAAATATTTTCTTAACATAAATAACATACAAATTCATTAAACCATGCATCATAGTGTTTGTGGGTGAAAACTGCTTCTGCCGGTTTTGGTAATTTTGTATGTGTGGATGAGAAACGAGTCTATACCCTAAACAATGCACTGCACGTGAGTACTTTTGATTCGAGAGATCAATCTGTACAATCCTGGACTAAACCAAGAAATGGCCGTTCCAGGCTTGCTTCGGTCACAAAGTAAAGGAGAAGGGTTGGTCTTAGGGAGGGAAGCGAAGAAAGTATTGAGACCAGAATCGTTGATCCTGAAAGTGTGCTTATTTATGACTTGTATCAGAAAGTAGAACTGGCTAGCAGAATGGAAAACTACCAGGTGATTTCTGGATACTATATTGTTCTCCAACCGAAACTTGTTTTTTGGTGATAAATAGGTGAAAACTATTTATACAAGTCGTAATAAAAACGTAACCTGGTCTCGTAGGAAGTGAAAACGATTGAGTGTTGGAAGAGTAAAGTGTAACGTCAGGAATTATGCTTCCATAATGAAGTAGGTGGATCTGTTTACACCATTACTTCTTGCCATTACTAACCGCCCCACTTTATGACACTTTCTTGTAACGGGCGTATTGCACGCCGCACACTGTAAACCGCCAGACCAATACCCTGATGAGCATCCCCCAGTTTGTGACATGTTTGATGTCTCGAGTGTTTTCGTGGAAAAAATGTAGAAATTTACTACGTGTGGCAAGTTAAAATCAAGAGGCTTACCGCAAGAAAACAGCATGTGATGCTATTAGGCTCGTCTTGGCTGGTCGCCTAAAACTTGCCACAAGTCTGTCAGTTCGGTGGCGAACTCGATGGCTGAGATCGCATCTCATGAGGAAGGGTAGCCGTTGATTATGGCAACCTTGTGTTGGCGCATGATAATGGAGCAGTGGCGTTTTGGTGTACGCCAGTGGCAATGTGGCATGGATGGCATGGCTCGTGCATGCCAGTGGCACGGTGGTGCAAGTGGCGCCTGGCGTAGCCATGGCCACTAGATTTAGGCGGCTGGTCTCCTAAAACTTACCATCAGTCTGCCAGCTCGGTGGCGGACTTGGATGGCTGAGATTGCATATGATGAGGAAGGTAACCGTTGATTATGGCTACCTTCTGTTGGCGCCTGATAATGGTACAGTGGCGCCTTTAGCGCACGCCAGTGGCATTGCGACATGACCAGCATAGTTCGTGCATGCCAGCGGCGTGGTGGAGTGACTGGCGTAGCCATGGCCAATGAAATTTTGGCACGTTGGTGTTAGACTCAAACGTGGTGTGGCAACATCAGTTTTAATGGCCACATTGATCCCCATGTTCCGTGGAACATTTTTTGGCTCGGTTGGCGCGGTAATTTTTCCTAAATTAGGGTTTGGCATGTCGAAACCCCATTTAGCATATATGGCATGTAGCATGCGGTAGGTGGAAGCGGTATGGAATTTTATACAAATGATGACTCTGTGATGCCAGAGTCATGTCGGAGGAGCCATAGGCAGGCCACCATGTAAAAACGGTCAAAGGTTCAAATATTTCCACGAGTGGCCATGGTGTGGCGCCTTTTTTTAGGATTTACTAAGCCCATGCGACTTGCGGCATGTTGCGGGCCGGAGATGGCATAGTTTTGGGCCATAATTAGAAATTAGGGTTTCATCCACCACCATTAGATCATGGACGTGCCTAGGGTTTAGGCTAGCCAAATTGAAATCCATTGTGAAGCTGGTCACGCTCGGAGAGTGGGTTGGCAAGTTTTGGCATGTTGTCGCGGTAAGTGGTGCACTTGGCATGTGCACTTGGCATGCCGGTTTGGCGTGTGCGTTTGGTATGCTTTTGGCATGTGCGCCCGACATGCGTGTTTGGCATGTGCGCCTGGCATGCGCGTTTGGCATGTTTGGCATGTGCACCTGGCATGTTTGTTTTGGGCATGTTTGGCATGCCGTTAGCATGTTGGCATGGTTTTGGGAAGCCAACTTAGTATGGCAACCTCTTGACACAATTTCCACCTCTTTTAATGCTGTGGCAGGTTTAGAGCAACGTGATTGGTCAATGAAAGTAGGGAGCCGGACAAGCATGGGCGTGGTTACCCTTTTGGTGCGCGTGGTAGGTTTAATGCTACCTGATTGGTCGATGGGGAATAGGGCCGGAAATTATGGGCCCAGCCACAACTCATGGGAGTGTGGCAGGTTTAAGGCGGCCTGATTGGTCGACAAATGAGTAAGGGATGGTTGGGTAGCATGGGGCGTGGACAAGTGGCGCCGGCAGGCATGGCCATGCTTCCTCTCATTGTTGCTCCTACTCCGCGGCTCCTTTATTCCTTTCTTTCTGATTTTGGGTCGGACTTTGCACCTACTAATCCATGGAGGATCAATTGCTTAGTCTGGGATTGTTGCTACATGCACCAGTCTGGATAAATTTCATGTGAACATATGTGTTGCTCAATAAATACACCAGTGGAGAGGTTTAACACTCATCACTTTACATGGCTCTGTTTCTTTGCAGAGTGACGACACATTAAATGCGATGTTTTACAATTTTAACCCTGAACTAAAAACCACCATCAACATTAAGTCCCCTGCTTAGCACGTAACAGTGGCATTGTTGCGAGGTAAGCACGAGATGGTGATATATGAGGATAAAAATCGAAAGGGAAGACATTAAGAGAATGCCAGGAAAATATTGCAGATAGTGGTAAAAAGTGATTCATTCTCGAACTTGTGAAGGATAACTTTAGACTTAAATTCAAAACTAAATAAAAATCACTAATAATTATAATAAACACTGACAAAGTTGGTATCAATATTAAAAGAACATGAGGCTAAGATTCCACTATTTTCCAAGTTCAAAGTGATTTGGTCCAATATTTATATTCATGCAATTTTCTCGTTTAATTTGATTCTAAAATATTGCAACTAATAGATTTTCAAAAGTAATAATTGTAAATACCAAGTATGAAGCATCAAGAGTCTATAAACTAAGCATACTCCATCAAAATAGATCACAATCACTCAAATAAAAATCATATTCAATAATAGTTCAAGGCAAATAATCATAATAATAATTGCAATAAATTAAATAAAATAGATTGTACCGCTTTTTGTTGGAAAAATAGCTTCCTCTATCGCCTCAGCAATGGGGTTTAGCTCCTCATATTAATCATGATCTCAAAATAATTGTTTATGGCTCAAAAGATGATTAAAAAGATGAAAAGTGATAATACAGACGATTCGCAACAGTTTGTTGGTGTTGCAATGTTACAGGGAGAAATAGTAGCTAAAGACCTAATGCAACCACTGTGATGAACGACACATAGGTACTGTTGTGAAACAACGATAGTTTTTGCGACAGTTGCTTGTGCGTCAATGTTCTTCGTGTTTTCCTCTTCAGCAAGCAACATATATTTATTTTCCTGCAACTCGATCTCTGGAGCTCTATTCTCCTCTAAACTTCTCCTAAGGTTTCGTACCTTATATGACTTATCCTCTCCTTTTATAGGCCACAGCTCGATTAAATCTCCCCCAAAATCTTGGTTTATCTCCACAGCAAGTTTCGGAGTTTTCTTTCTGCCAAACTCTCTTCACGCGTATTTGACCTCTCCCAATACTTCCAAACTCTTTATTAGATAACTACGAATGTTGGGGAAGCTTTTCTAGCCTTTAATCTCCCTGAATTGTCGAAAAATACTCCAACAGCAACCCGTGACCACAACACCTCTGTTTCCTTCTGTCGATCTAACCCAATTCATTCGATCCAATCACATATACCGACCCTGTTATGCTCTAGGAAGTCCAGCCCAACAAAAATCCGAGATTGAATCTCCTTAAATCTTCCAAGAATGCGAACCCTAATCTACATGCATGCTGGTTTGTTTTCCCGCCAAATTTGAAATTTGAATTTGTGAAGAAAGGGGGCGCCCCTATCCAGAGTAGGGGTGCCTTTAGCAGTCCTTAAGGGGTGTCCTGGGGTCCCCTTATCCAACCGGGGGTCCGAATAGCAAGTGTCCTCCGGGTGCTTTCCGACAACTTTTCGAGCCAATTTTTTCCAAAAATGTTTATTGGCCAAAAATACCTACAAATAAATAAAACACCATAATAAGTACAAAAATGAGCCCTAACAATATATAGAATCGAGACAATCGGACACAAAAATGTGTCTATCAAATACCCCCAAACCTATTATTTGCTAGTCCTCGAGCAAAAATAAAATAAATAAAATCCTAACTCACTGTCGCAGGCATCGTCGATTGCATTTAGCGTATGCAATAAGCCTTTAAACCCTACTCTAGTGGCGGAGTGTTGTCTCCGGAGGGCTTACCAGAGATATACCCACAAAACCTTTATACTCCAGACCCTAGCTATCCACACAGAACCTTGGAGGGCTTACCAGAGGTATGCCCTACTTATTGACTACAGGAGGAATTACTCTGATGTGAAATTCCAATTGATGTACACGAGTTCGCACTCAAGCATACTAAAATTCATATAAAGTGACAGAGCTCTACTCAGATAGTCACATCCAAACTCAGAATCAAACAAATCACATGGATAGATTAAGAAGATGAATATAGAAAAACATAGATGGTTTTGATGTTGACTAAGGTGAACGGTGTTTCTCATATCTGTCTGAAGGCCACTGCCATAATGAACCTATCCTAATGGACTGAGATACGGTCTGACTAATATCAACACACTGGCATATACAAGGGTACCAGTGGTGATAATCCTAACTCTAGGTCAACACAACTGGCATATACAAGGGTTCCAGTGGTCGACTTTATTGAATTTATTCCAGTTGGTTGGTCTCAATTCTTCTCTTTTTTTTCTTTTTTTTTTTTTTTTTTATGGCTATCTCAATCACTCTATTTCACCCTAGCAATGGTAACAACTTGAATCGTGAGCCCCACCTAATCACTTAGAGAAACATATTTAAAAAAAAAAAATAAAAAAGAAGTGAAAAGGACTCAATGAGATATGGCGAAACTACCATGTTATTTCTAACACCTGAGCTCTGTGCTTTTATGAATAGACTCTTTAGATGTTTCCATCTAATCAGATTGGTCCTCAACTCCTACAACCAAAATGCTTCCATCCACTTAGATTGGGTAGTGCCATCCTTAATAGGATAAATTTCTAGGCTCTGGAGTTTATTTATTGCAACGAAAAGGTAACAAAAAGTTCTACCCACCCCCAAACTTAAATCTAACATTGTCCTCAATGTTTCTAATTAAAGAACAGTACCAAAAATATAAGTAACATGAGGAAATAGTAAAGAGAGAAGTCGGAAAGATAGTACCTGGGTGAAGTGTAACCAAAAACCTACAAAAATAATATACAACATACAAAATCGCCTCGATGGTCAATCAAGGTAAACAGGGTCCTCCAGAGGGACCTCCTCAACATCACCTGTAGGAAAAGGCTCTAAAAGGGCTTCAATCGCTGACCGTTAACCTTCGAAGAACTACTACCATCTGGTGTCTCAATCTCAACAGCCATGAGGAAAAACAGTACGGACCACAAAAGGACCGGTCCATCGAGAGCGCAACTTCCCGGGGAATAGATGCAACGAGTGTCATATAGAAGAACTTTTGACCTGGAGAAAATGACTTTCGTAAAATATTCCTATCATGCACAAGTTTCATTTTGTTCTTATACTCCTTAGCACTATCGTATGCATCTCTACGAATCTCGTCCAACTCATTGAGCTGGAGCTTTCTTTGAGCTCCTGCCTTGTCAAGTGAAAAGTTTAAGTTCTTAATAGCCCAATAGGCTCGATGCTCTAACTCAACAGGCAGGTGACATGCCTTGCCAAATACTAAACGATAAGGTGACATTCCAATGGGTGTCTTAAACGCAGTACGGTAAGCCCATAAGGCATCAGTAAGCCTCGACGACCAGTCTTTCCTATTTGGATTAACTGTTTTCTCTAGAATACGTTTAATTTCCCTATTGGAAACCTCTACCTGACCACTAGTCTGAGGGTGATATGGGGTTGCTACTTTATGGGTAATACCGTATTGTTTCATTAAAAGAGCAAACGGTCTATTACAAAAGTGTGAACCTCCATCACTAATTATAGCTCGCGGCGTACCAAAACGTGTAAGTATATTCTCTTTCAAAAACTGGACTACGACCCTGTGGTCATTCGTTTTACACGGAACCGCCTCAACCCACTTAGACACATAGTCTACACGACAAGTATGTAAAGATAACCAAACGAAATAGGAAATGGACCCATAAAATCAATGCCCCACACATCAAAGACCTCAATCACTAAAATAGGGTTCAAAGGCATCATATTTCTACGGGAAATGGTTCCTAACTTCTGGCAACGCTCACAAGAAACACAATGACTATGGGAATCTTTAAACAACGAAGGCCAGTAAAATCCACACTGCAAAATCTTAGCAGCAGTCTTCTTAGCACTAAAATGACCCCCACATGCATGTTCATGACAAAAGGAGATAATACTAGACTGGTCACTCTCAGATACACATCTCCTAATAATCTGGTCCGGACAATACTTAAACAGATAAGGATCGTCCCAAAAGAAATGCTTAACCTCGGCTAAAAACCTAGAACGATCTTGCTTACCCCAATGTTGAGGCATTCGACCAGTAACAAGATAATTCACTATATTTGCATACCAAGGTGATTGGGAAACAGAGAACAATTGTTCATCAGGAAAACTATCCCTTATAGGAAGGGAATTATTAGGGGAACTAACAACTAGCCTAGACAAGTGGTCTGCTACCACATTCTCTGCACCCTTTTTGTCTCTAATGTCTGGACAAAATTCTTGTAACAAAAGGATCCATCTAATCAATCTAGGTTTGGTATCCTTCTTAGACAAAAGGTATTTCAAAGCAGCATGATCAGTATAGATTACGATCTTAGAACCTAATAAATAGGATCTAAACTTATCCAAGGCAAACACGATGGCTAGCAATTCTCGGTAGTTGTATAGTTCATTTGGGCATCATTCAGAGTTTTGCTAGCATAGTAAATCACATGGAGTAATTTTTTCTCGCTGACCTAGCACAACGCCTATAGCATAATCTGAAGCATCACACATAATTTCAAAGGGTAGGTTCCAGTTAGGTGCCTGGACTATCGGGGCAGTAGTGAGTAAAGTTTTAAGCTTATCAAAAGCCTTTAAGCAAGCATCATCAAAGACAAACTTAACATCTTTTGCAAGCAAATTGCAAAGAGGTCTAGAAATCAAGCTAAAATCCTTAATGAATCGACGGTAAAAACCTGCATGCCCTAAGAATGACCTAATATCTTTTACGGTTTTTGGGACCTGTAGAGTCTTAATAAGGTCAATTTTGGCTTTGTCTACCTCTATACCCTTTGAAGAAACGATGTGCCCTAAGACAATTCCTGATTCAACCATGAAATGGCATTTTTCCCAATTAAGCACTAAATTCTTTTCCTTACACCTAGTCAACACTAATGTCAAATGATGCAAGCACTCATCAAAAGATGAACCAAACACTGAAAAATCATCCATAAAGACCTCTAAAAACCGTTCTACCATATCAGAAAATATGCTCATCATACGCTGAAAAGTCGCAGGGGCATTACATAACCCGAAAGGCATGCGTCTATACGCAAAGGTACCAAAGGGACAGGTAAAAGTGGTTTTCTCTTGGTCTTCTGGGGCAATAACGATCTGATTATAACCGGAGTAGCCATCTAAGAAAATAGTGACTATGTCCAGCTAATCGCTCTAGCATTTGGTCGATAAAAGGAAGGGAAAGTGATCCTTCCTTGTGACCTTGTTCAATTTCCTATAGTCAATACACACACGCCATCCCGTGGTCACTCGGGTTGGGATTAATTCATTATTATCATTCTGGACTACAGTGATACCTGATTTCTTGGGGACAACCTGAACAGGGCTGACCCACTTACTGTCTGAAATTGGGTAAATAATACCCGCATCTAACAACTTAAGCACCTCTTTTCGAACTACCTCTTTCATGTTAGGGTTCAGTCGACGTTGCATCTCCCTAGAAGGTTTGGAGTCTTCCTCTAAATGAATCTGATGCATACACACAGTAGGACTTATACCCTTAATGTCTGCTATAGTCCACCCTAAAGCTTCCTTATTGTCTTGAAGTACTTTTACTAGCCTACTTTCCTGATCACTATCCAAATCGGAAGCTACAATCACAGGTAAAGTCTCAGATGGGCCTAAAAACACATACTTTAGAGTATCGGGTAGTGGTTTAAGGTCCAACTTTGGGGGCTCTTCTAAAGAAGGAATTAGGGTAGTCTCAGAAACTGGTAACGGTTCGAACCTAGCTTTCCATCTATCAGTGTCTAACACAGGGGTAGAATCTAATAGAGCATTCACTTGTTCAATAGTGCTATCGTCATCAAAATCTAAACCAAAATGGGATAGACAACTTTCTAATGGGTCTTCAAATAAAATGTTTGGTAATGACTTCTGAACTAAGGCTTCTATCATGTTCACCTCTTCAACACATGTGTCATCTAGCTCATAAGGTAGCTTACTGACATTAAAAATGTTCATCTCTATAGTCATATTACCAAAAGATAAATTCATCACACCATTTCGACAGTTAATGATCGCATTCGACGTAGCTAAAAACGGGCGACCTAAAATCACAGGTATCTGGTTCTCTGGGTCAGGGACAGGTTGTATCTAGGACCACGAAATCCACTGGATAGATAAACTTGTCGACCTCAATAAGGACATCCTCAATAACACCTCGAGGAATTTTAACAGACCTATCAGCTAACTGCAGTGTTATCTGAGTAGGTTTCATTTCACCAAGTCCTAGCTGTAAGTACACATGGTACGGAAGTAGGTTCACACTGGCTCCTAAGTCAAGTAAAGCTTTTTCTACCCGGGTTTACCTATTGTACAAGCAATGGTAGGGGAACCTGGGTCTTTGTACTTTGGGAGTTGTAGTGTTTTGAATAATTGAACTTACGTGACTAGCTAAAAAGGCTTTCTTATGGACGCTAAGTTTTCGCTTTCGCGTACACATATCCTTAAGGAACTTGGCATAAGCAGGAATTTGCCTAATTGCATCTAATAAAGGAAGGTTTATGGTAACTTGCTTAAAAACCTCCAATATGTCATTAAAGTTCGATTCCTTCTTTGTTGGTACTAATAGCTGAGGAAATGGGGCTCTAGGCACAGAATCAGACCTCTCAGGAACTGAGTTGGCATCATCAGAAATTTTATCAGTTTCCTTAGCTAGTGGTCCTGAGGGGTGAACTACAGTATGTTCACTATCGGGCATGGTTACCTGATTGTCTACTATTCTACCACTCCTAAGGGTTCTAATAGCATTCAATTGATTCGATGGTTTTGTACCTACTTCATGAACTCCTCTAGGATTGGGATTAGTCTGACTAGGGAACCTACCATTATCTCTCTCACTTAAGGTCTTAGCTATTTGGCCGACTTGAAGTTCTAACTTAGCAAGGCTCTGAGCATTAGTTTGAAAATTCTGCTTGGTTTCCTGTTGAAAACTAACATGGCTCTGTGCTAACATTTCCTGAGTTTTTGCTAACATCTTAATAGATTCCTCTAAGCTAGTCTTTTATTTTCTGGGCCTGATGTATTCCTAGTGTAGCCAAAACCTGGGGGAGCATTAGAATTATTAGACTGACCCTGACTCTGGCCCTTAGACCATGAAAAGTTCGGATGGTTCTCCAACCAGGATTATAGGTTTCTGAATATGGGTCAAACTTCTGACGATTATCAAACCTAGTGTTATTATATAGAGCATTGGCTTGCTCTTCATTATTCTGGCCTTCCCAAAAAGGCTCCAATCTACCACTAGTGTTACCCACTTCTAAAGCTTCTAACCTTTTCGCTATAGCAGCAATTTTGGCATCTGATTCATAGCCTCCTTCTACCCTATTAACGTTTCCTCTGCCGAGAAGAATTGTTTTCTGGGGTCCCCTACTACTTTCCCATTGTTGGGTCTTTTCGGCGACTTCATGCAAATATGTCATCGCGTCATCAACTGTTTGGTTCTCAAATCCACCAGTACACATAGATTCTACTGTGGTTGTGGTGGGATAATCTAAACCCTCATAAAGGATCTGAACTAACCTAACCTTCTCTAAACCATGATGAGGACATTGGGCTAATAAATCATTGAACCTTTCCAAATACCTATACAAAGTTTCTCCCTCCTGTTGAGAAAACGTGCAGATTTGCGTCCTAATAGACGATGTTTTGTGCCTAGGGAAAAACTTGTTCAAAAAGGCAGATGTAAGTTGTTCATACGTTTCGATTGACCCGGAAGCCAAACTATATAGCCACGATTTAGCTTTATCTTTCAGGGAAAAGGGGAATAACCTAAGTTTCAAAGCATCATCATCTAGGTTTCTAATCCTGAGGGTACTACAAATTTCCTCAAAGTCCCTAACATGGAAATAGGGGTTTTCATTTTCTTTCCCTAAAAAGATTGGGAGCAGCTGTAAGGTCCCAGGTTTAAGTTCATAAGTTGCTTCCGTCTCAGCTAACCTGATACATGAGGGACGAGTAGTCCTAGTTGGATTCAACAAAGCTTTCAAAGTTGCCATTTCTGGCGCTATCGGAGCAACATGGATTCTCTCCTCAGTCAAAGGACGTTCAAAAACAGACTCTTCAAAAGTCGGACTCTCTAGATTAAGGTAATCGAGACGCTTCGAACTACTAGGTTTCTCTTTAACAAATCTACCTAGTGCGTCTCTTTTACGTTCAGGCATACAATAGAATTTTCTAAATTGGAAGGGTAAGCAAACACAGATCAAGGCCGACTCAACCAAATCAAACCTATTGATTTCTAGCAAACAAAAAGCATGATGGCTCCACTTAGATTGTTTCTAGACCAGCTTCTAATCCTTCGAACGGGAATTCGTTACAATTTAAGCAAACCCCTCTGGAATCAATCCGAGTTAAGTAAGTTGAATAGAGGCGAGGGAAGCTCGGTGGAGCTTTGATACCCAAGGCCTCACCGGTATTACAAGGCGGCGCAGTCACGCATTCAACTTACAGAAACCGTCAAGAACTTCGAAGTATGCTTAAAAGAGTAACCAATATTTTTCGAATGACTTTCCTGTTAAGCTCGTTACCCTATCGGTCTCGTTCTAGTCAAAATTTTAGGCTTAGGTTCGCGTAGGTTACGTGTTCCTAAAGCGGGCAAGAAGAGAACGGTGATGAAATCCGAACCCTTATCTTGTATGGCCAGGCCTTGCCCTTTACTAGAAAAATAAATGTCCGTATTCAGTCCTCAACATATATGCATACGAAGGAGTCCAGTAACTCGCTGACAGGGGATTCGAGTGTTTAGAATCTTACCTCCCGTTCCAGACGGGGGATGAATCGGTTGTAGTCGACTCGGGCCACTGACTCCGATGTCAAGTGTACGAACCCAAGGTGCAGAGACAATATCGTAATTGTCCTCCTTCTCTGCAAACAGTTTATATTTAAAGTACCCTTCCGTAGGGTAATAAAAAAATAATGTCCCAAAGTCCAAAAGTCCAAAAAGAAAAATTACAAAAATAATAAACCCTAATACAGTTTTTTTTTCTAAAAGAAAATAAACAAACCCTAAACTAAAATTGTCTAAAATAAAATTGTCTTCTTTTCTGTTCTTTTTGCTTTAATCTTTAGCTCCAAGTCTTTATGAAATCACCAAACTCTTTGGCTCAATTTTCTTTATGATCCAGAACCTGTAGACACAAGATAAATACCCAAAAACATAAAAAAGAACAAAATATATAAAAAAAAAAAAAAAAAATCTAAAACCCTAAAAACAAGTCCGCGTCGGCGGCGCCAAAAATTGATGTGATTTGTAGAGGGAGAAACTTAGAGTTTTGATCACTAACATTGATAAACATGCTTGAGATAGCAACGCATGTGAGTTCGACAGAGTAGTGCTCTAACAATCTCCCCCTTTGTCAATTTTAGTGAAAAAACTATTAATACATATGGAATACAAAAATAGATAAATAAACTTTTGTAGCTCCTACTCCACATGCCTAATCTTCAACATTACTCGAAATCTTCGTCACTTCCAAGTACTCCAATGATTCCAAAGGTTGTAAGTTTAGCATCATCATTGTTGAAAATCCGTAGCTATAGCAATGAGAAAACAAGAATTCTCAATCATTGTTATACAGTGTCATAGTATTATTATACAATATCAAAGTTCAATTGTATCACAACTTCGAGAACAATGCTATGGTGATATGTATTACTCCCCCTTAGTCAATACTCCACCTCACATGGAAACCACTCCCCCTTACATAATGATCCGAAAACCATATGTATTTGTAGTGTGAACTACACATTAATTCTCTCCCTTTTTGTCAATAAAATTGGCAAAGGTACGAAAACGGGATCCTAATGAAATTTCCAAAGAGACATTTCATGACCAAAATCAAGCACATATCAACTTATTTAGATGAAATCATAAAGCTGAAGCTAAATGCTTTCATCAAGAAGTTTATAAATATACAAGATAACTCCTATAATATTCCACAGCCGCACCCCACAAAGATTTGGCAATTAAGCACAAGTTCAATTAATAACTCTCCCACATAAAATGTCATTCCCGAAAGAACAACAAGAGCAACCATTAATTTCATAAGAAAAGAAGGATTTCTTTGGACATAAAAATCACATACGAATATGAATTTGAATCCAAAAATACTATTAAATTAACCACAAGAAAACCCATGATTAATTCAATCGGAATACACAACTAAATTACCACAAGAGTGTGATCAATTCAATTGGTCATGCCCGACATAAGAGAACTTACGGAGCCGCAGTATAACATAAAAAATGGATCAGGGAAGATCAATACTGCGGAATAGACAAAGATTCATTCTATTTCATCATTATTTGCATAACGATATATATAGACATGGTTTTTGTAGACAAAAATTCATCCTATCTTCCATAAATTATTTGCATAATGACATAATAAGTTCAATTTTTGTTTGTCAAAATTTCATTCAATCTTTTATCAATACTTGCATATCGACGTATGAAAGAGATAACTTTTGACCACGTATGGGACAATCATAGTTCACGGACGCAAACACACATATCCCATAACAAATTGCAATATATAAAACCAATAAAGATTAACACTGCCAAAACAATCTTTGCCCTTGAAGGTAGGATCAATTTTTTTCGCACGGATTTACACCAAGAGTGGTTACCAAAGGCGTAAAAATATTTTCTTAACATAGAATAACATACAAATTCATTAAACCATGCATCATAGTGTTTGTGGGTGAAAACTGCTTCTGCCGGTTTTGGTAATTTTGTATGTGTGGATGAGAAACGAGTCTATACCCTAAACAATGCACTGCACGTGAGTACTTTTGATTCGAGAGATCAATCTGTACAATCCTGGACTAAACCAAGAAATGGCCGTTCCAGGCTTGCTTCGGTCACAAAGTAAAGGAGAAGGGTTGGTCTTAGGGAGGGAAGCGAAGAAAGTATTGAGACCAGAATCGTTGATCCTGAAAGTGTGCTTATTTATGACTTGTATCAGAAAGTAGAACTGGCTAGCAGAATGGAAAACTACCAGGTGATTTCTGGATACTATATTGTTCTCCAACCGAAACTTGTTTTTTGGTGATAAATAGGTGAAAACTATTTATACAAGTCGTAATAAAACGTAACCTGGTCTCGTAGGAAGTGAAAACGATTGATTGAGTGTTGGAAGAGTAAAGTGTAACGTCAGGAATTATGCTTCCATAATGAAGTAGGTGGATCTGTTTACACCATTACTTCTTGCCATTACTAACCGCCCCACTTTATGACACTTTCTTGTAACGGGCGTATTGCACGCCGCACACTGTAAACCGCCAGACCAATACCCTGATGAGCATCCCCCAGTTTGTGACATGTTTGATGTCTCGAGTGTTTTCGTGGAAAAAATGTAGAAATTTACTACGTGTGGCAAGTTAAAATCAAGAGGCTTACCGCAAGAAAACAGCATGTGATGCTATTAGGCTCGTCTTGGCTGGTCGCCTAAAACTTGCCACAAGTCTGTCAGTTCGGTGGCGAACTCGATGGCTGAGATCGCATCTCATGAGGAAGGGTAGCCGTTGATTATGGCAACCTTGTGTTGGCGCATGATAATGGAGCAGTGGCGTTTTGGTGTACGCCAGTGGCAATGTGGCATGGATGGCATGGCTCGTGCATGCCAGTGGCACGGTGGTGCAAGTGGCGCCTGGCGTAGCCATGGCCACTAGATTTAGGCGGCTGGTCTCCTAAAACTTACCATCAGTCTGCCAGCTCGGTGGCGGACTTGGATGGCTGAGATTGCATATGATGAGGAAGGTAACCGTTGATTATGGCTACCTTCTGTTGGCGCCTGATAATGGTACAGTGGCGCCTTTAGCGCACGCCAGTGGCATTGCGACATGACCAGCATAGTTCGTGCATGCCAGCGGCGTGTGGTGGAGTGACTGGCGTAGCCATGGCCAATGAAATTTTGGCACGTTGGGTTAGACTCAAACGTGGGTGGCAACATCAGTTTTAATGGCCACATTGATCCCCATGTTCCGTGGAACATTTTTGGCTCGGTTGGCGCGGTAATTTTTCCTAAATTAGGGTTTGGCATGTCGAAACCCCATTAGCATATATGGCATGTAGCATGCGGTAGGTGGAAGCGGTATGGAATTTTATACAAATGATGACTCTGTGATGCCAGAGTCATGTCGGAGGAGCCATAGGCAGGCCACCATGTAAAAACGGTCAAAGGTTCAAAATTTCCACGAGTGGCCATGTGTGTGGCGCCTTTTTTTAGGATTTACTAAGCCCATGCGACTTGCGGCATGTTGCGGGCCGGAGATGGCATAGTTTTGGGCCATAATTAGAAATTAGGGTTTCATCCACCACCATTAGATCATGGACGTGCCTAGGGTTTAGGCTAGCCAAATTGAAATCCATTGTGAAGCTGGTCACGCTCGGAGAGTGGGTTGGCAAGTTTTGGCATGTTGTCGCGGTAAGTGGTGCACTTGGCATGTGCACTTGGCATGCCGGTTTGGCGTGTGCGTTTGGTATGCTTTTGGCATGTGCGCCCGACATGCGTGTTTGGCATGTGCGCCTGGCATGCGCGTTTGGCATGTTTGGCATGTGCACCTGGCATGTTTGTTTTGGGCATGTTTGGCATGCCGTTAGCATGTTGGCATGGTTTTGGGAAGCCAACTTAGTATGGCAACCTCTTGACACAATTTCCACCTCTTTTAATGCTGTGGCAGGTTTAGAGCAACGTGATTGGTCAATGAAAGTAGGGAGCCGGACAAGCATGGGCGTGGTTACCCTTTTGGTGCGCGTGGTAGGTTTAATGCTACCTGATTGGTCGATGGGGAATAGGGCCGGAAATTATGGGCCCAGCCACAACTCATGGGAGTGTGGCAGGTTTAAGGCGGCCTGATTGGTCGACAAATGAGTAAGGGATGGTTGGGTAGCATGGGGCGTGGACAAGTGGCGCCGGCAGGCATGGCCATGCTTCCTCTCATTGTTGCTCCTACTCCGCGGCTCCTTTATTCCTTTCTTTCTGATTTGGGTCGGACTTTGCACCTACTAATCCATGGAGGATCAATTGCTTAGTCTGGGATTGTTGCTACATGCACCAGTCTGGATAAATTTCATGTGAACATATTGTGTTGCTCAATAAATACACCAGTGGAGAGGTTTAACACTCATCACTTTACATGGCTCTGTTTCTTTGCAGAGTGACGACACATTAAATGCGATGTTTTACAATTTTAACCCTGAACTAAAAACCACCATCAACATTAAGTCCCCTGCTTAGCACGTAACAGTGGCATTGTTGCGAGGTAAGCACGAGATGGTGATATATGAGGATAAAAATCGAAAGGGAAGACATTAAGAGAATGCCAGGAAAATATTGCAGATAGTGGTAAAAAGTGATTCAATTCTCGAACTTGTGAAGGATAACTTTAGACTTAAATTCAAACTAATAAAAAAAATCACTAATAATTATAATAAACACTGACAAAGTTGGTATCAATATTAAAAGAACGATGAGGCTAAGATTCCACTATTTTCCAAGTTCAAAGTGATTTGGTCCAAATATTTATATTCATGCAATTTTCTCGTTTAATTTGATTCTAAAATATTGCAACTAATAGATTTTCAAAAGTAATAATTGTAAATACCAAGTATGAAGCATCAAGAGTCTATAAATAAGCATGCTCCATCAAAATAGATCACAATCACTCAAAAAAAATCATATTCAATAATAGTTCAAGGCAAATAATCATAATAATAATTGCAATAATTAAATAAAATAGATTGTACCGCTTTTGTTGGAAAATAGCTTCCTCTATCGCCTCAGCAATGGGGTTAACTCCTCATAGTAATCATGATCTCAAAATAATTGTTTATGGCTCAAAAGATGATTAAAAAGATGAAAAGTGATAATACAGACGATTCGCAACAGTTTGTTGGTGTTGCATAATCGTTGTTACAGGGAGAATAGTAGATAAAGACCTAATGCAACCACTGTGATACGACACATAGGTACTGTTGTGAAACAACGATAGTTTGTTGCGACAGTTGCTTGTGCGTCAATGTTCTTCGTGTTTTCCTCTTCAGCGGAAGCAACATATATTTTATTTTCCTGCAACTCGATCTCTGGAGCTCTCTATTCTCCTCTAAACTTCTCCTAAGGTTTCGTACCTCGTATATGACTTATCCTCTCTCCTTTTATAGGCCACAGCTCGATTAAATCTCCCCCAAAATCTTGGTTTATCTCCACAGCAAGTTTCGGAGTTTTCTTTTTGCCAAACTCTCTTCATGCGTATTTGACCTCTCCCAATACTTCCAAACTCTTTATTAGATAACTACGAATGTTGGGGAAGATTTTCTAGCCTTTAATCTCCCTAAATTGTCGAAAAATACTCCAACAGCAACCCGTGACCACAACACCTATGTTTCCTTCTCCTGATCGATCTAACCCAATTCATTCGAACCAATCACATATACCGACCTTGTTATGCTCTAGGAAGTCCAGCCCAACAAAAATCCGAGATTGAATCTCCTTAAATCTTCCGAAGAATGCGAACCCTAATCTACATGCATGCTGGTTTGTTTTCCCGCCAAATTTGAAATTTGAATTTGTGAAGAAAGGGGGCGCCCCTATCCATAGTAGGGGTGCCTTTAGCAGCTTCCTTAAGGGGTGTCCTGGGGATTCCCCTTATCCAAATCGGGGGTCCGAATAGCAAGTGTCCTCCGGGTCCTTTCCGACAACTTTTCGAGCCAATTTTTTCCAAAAATGTTTATTGGCCAAAAATACCTACAAATAAATAAAACACCGTAATAAGTACAAAAATGAGCCCTAACAATATATAGAATCGAGACAATCGGACACAAAAATGTGTCTATCAAATACCCCCAAAACCTATTATTTGCTAGTCCTCGAGCAAAAATAAAATATAAATAAAATCCTAACTCACTGTCGCAGGCATCGTCGATTGCATTTAGCGTATGCAATAAGCCTTTAAAATCCTAACTCTAGTGGCGGAGTGTTGTCTCCGGAGGGCTTACCAGAGATATACCCACAAAACCTTTATACTCCAGACCCTAGCTATCCACACAGAACCTTGGAGGGCTTACCAGAGGTATGCCCTACTTATTGACTACAGGAGGAATTACTCTGATGTGAAATTCCAATTGATGTACACGAGTTCGCACTCAAGCATACTAAAATTCATATAAAGTGACAGAGCTCTACTCAGATAGTCACATCCAAACTCAGAATCAAACAAATCACATGGATAGATTAAGAAGATGAATATAGAAAAACATAGATGGTTTTGATGTTGACTAAGGTTAACGGTGTTTCTCATATCTGTCTGAAGGCCACTGCCATAATGAACCTATCCTAATAGACTAAGATACCGGTCTGACTAATATCAACACACTGGCATATATAAGGGTACCAGTGGTTGATAATCCTAACTCTAGGTCAACACAACTGGCATATACAAGGGTTCCAGTGGTCGACTTTATTGAATTTATTCCAGTTGGCCTGGTCTCAATTTCTTCTTCTTTTTTTTTCATTTTTTTTTTAAACTTTTTTTTTATGGCTATCTCAATCAATCTATTTCACCCTAGCAATGGTAACAACTTGAATCGTGAGCCCCACCTAATCACTTAGAGAAACATATTTTAAAAATAAAAAAAATAAAAAAGAAGTGAAAAGGACTCAATGAGATATGGCGAAACTACCATGTTATTTCTAACACCTGAGCTCTGTGCTTTTATGAATAGACTCTTTAGATGTTTCCATCTAATCAGATTGGTCCTCAACTCCTACAACCAAAATGCTTCCATCCACTTAGATTGGGTAGTGCCATCCTTAATAAGGATAAATTTCTAGGCTCTGGAGTTTATTTATTGCAACGAAAAGGTAACAAAAAGTTCTACCCCCCCCCAAACTTAAATCTAACATTGTCCTCAATGTTTCTAATTAAAGAACAGTACCAAAAATATAAGTAACATGAGGAAATAGTAAAGAGAGAAGTCGGAAAGATAGTACCTGGGTGAAGTGTAACCAAAAACCTACAAAAATAATATACAACATACAAAATCGCCTCGATGGTCAATCAAGGTAAACAGGGTCCTCCAGAGGGACCTCCTCAACATCACCTGTAGGAAAAGGCTCTAAAAGGGCTTCAATCGCTGACCGTTAACCTTCGAAGAACTACTACCATCTGGTGTCTCAATCTCAACAGCGCCATGAGGAAAAACAGTACGGACCACAAAAGGACCGGTCCATCGAGAGCGCAACTTCCCGGGGAATAGATGCAACCGAGTGTCAATAGAAGAACTTTTTGACCTGGAGAAAATGACTTTCGTAAAATATTCCTATCATGCAAGTTTCATTTTGTTCTTATACTCCTTAGCACTATCGTATGCATCTCTACGAATCTCGTCCAACTCATTGAGCTGGAGCTTTCTTTGAGCTCCTGCCTTGTCAAGTGAAAAGTTTAAGTTCTTAATAGCCCAATAGGCTCGATGCTCTAACTCAACAGGCAGGTGACATGCCTTGCCAAACTAAACGATAAGGTGACATTCCAATGGGTGTCTTAAACGCAGTACGGTAAGCCCATAAGGCATCAGTAAGCCTCGACGACCAGTCTTTCCTATTTGGATTAACTGTTTTCTCTAGAATACGTTTAATTTACCTATTAGAAACCTCTACCTGACCACTAGTCTGAGGGTGAATGGGGTTGCTACTTTATGGGTAATACCGTATTGTTTCATTAAAAGAGCAAACGGTCTATTACAAAAGTGTGAACCTCCATCACTAATTATAGCTCGCGGCGTACCAAAACGTGTAAGTATATTCTCTTTCAAAAACTGGACTACGACCCTGTGGTCATTCGTTTTACACGGAACCGCCTCAACCCACTTAGACACATAGTCTACAACGACAAGTATGTAAAGATAACCAAACGAAATAGGAAATGGACCCATAAAATCAATGCCCCACACATCAAAGACCTCAATCACTAAAATAGGGTTCAAAGGCATCATATTTCTACGGGAAATGGTTCCTAACTTCTGGCAACGCTCACAAGAAACACAATGACTATGGGAATCTTTAAACAACGAAGGCCAGTAAAATCCACACTGCAAAATCTTAGCAGCAGTCTTCTTAGCACTAAAATGACCCCCACATGCATGTTCATGACAAAAGGAGATAATACTAGACTGGTCACTCTCAGATACACATCTCCTAATAATCTGGTCCGGACAATACTTAAACAGATAAGGATCGTCCCAAAAGAAATGCTTAACCTCGGCTAAAAACCTAGAACGATCTTGCTTACCCCAATGTTGAGGCATTCGACCAGTAACAAGATAATTCACTATATTTGCATACCAAGGTGATTGGGAAACAGAGAACAATTGTTCATCAGGAAAACTATCCCTTATAGGAAGGGAATTATTAGGGGAACTAACAACTAGCCTAGACAAGTGGTCTGCTACCACATTCTCTGCACCCTTTTTGTCTCTAATGTCTGGACAAAATTCTTGTAACAAAAGGATCCATCTAATCAATCTAGGTTTGGTATCCTTCTTAGACAAAAGGTATTTCAAAGCAGCATGATCAGTATAGATTACGATCTTAGAACCTAATAAATAGGATCTAAACTTATCCAAGGCAAACACGATGGCTATTCCTTCTCGGTAGTTGTATAGTTCATTTGGGCATCATTCAGAGTTTTGCTAGCATAGTAAATCACATGGAGTAATTTGTTTTCTCGCTGACCTAGCACAACGCCTATAGCATAATCTGAAGCATCACACATAATTTCAAAGGGTAGGTTCCAGTTAGGTGCCTGGACTATCGGGGCAGTAGTGAGTAAAGTTTTAAGCTTATCAAAAGCCTTTAAGCAAGCATCATCAAAGACAAACTTAACATCTTTTGCAAGCAAATTGCAAAGAGGTCTAGAAATCAAGCTAAAATCCTTAATGAATCGACGGTAAAAACCTGCATGCCCTAAGAATGACCTAATATCTTTTACGGTTTTTGGGACCTGTAGAGTCTTAATAAGGTCAATTTTGGCTTTGTCTACCTCTATACCCTTTGAAGAAACGATGTGCCCTAAGACAATTCCTGATTCAACCATGAAATGGCATTTTTCCCAATTAAGCACTAAATTCTTTTCCTTACACCTAGTCAACACTAATGTCAAATGATGCAAGCACTCATCAAAAGATGAACCAAACACTGAAAAATCATCCATAAAGACCTCTAAAAACCGTTCTACCATATCAGAAAATATGCTCATCATACAACGCTGAAAAGTCGCAGGGGCATTACATACCCGAAAGGCATGCGTCTATACGCAAAGGTACCAAAGGGACAGGTAAAAGTGGTTTTCTCTTGGTCTTCTGGGGCAATAACGATCTGATTATAACCGGAGTAGCCATCTAAGAAGCAATAGTGACTATGTCCAGCTAATCGCTCTAGCATTTGGTCGATAAAAGGAAGGGAAAGTGATCCTTCCTTGTGACCTTGTTCAATTTCCTATAGTCAATACACACACGCCATCCCGTGGTCACTCGGGTTGGGATTAATTCATTATTATCATTCTGGACTACAGTGATACCTGATTTCTTGGGGACAACCTGAACAGGGCTGACCCACTTACTGTCTGAAATTGGGTAAATAATACCCGCATCTAACAACTTAAGCACCTCTTTTCGAACTACCTCTTTCATGTTAGGGTTCAGTCGACGTTGCATCTCCCTAGAAGGTTTGGAGTCTTCCTCTAAATGAATCTGATGCATACACACAGTAGGACTTATACCCTTAATGTCTGCTATAGTCCACCCTAAAGCTTCCTTATTGTCTTGAAGTACTTTTACTAGCCTACTTTCCTGATCACTATCCAAATCGGAAGCTACAATCACAGGTAAAGTCTCAGATGGGCCTAAAAACACATACTTTAGAGTATCGGGTAGTGGTTTAAGGTCCAACTTTGGGGGCTCTTCTAAAGAAGGAATTAGGGTAGTCTCAGAAACTGGTAACGGTTCGAACCTAGCTTTCCATCTATCAGTGTCTAACACAGGGGTAGAATCTAATAGAGCATTCACTTGTTCAATAGTGCTATCGTCATCAAAATCTAAACCAAAATGGGATAGACAACTTTCTAATGGGTCTTCAAATAAAATGTTTGGTAATGACTTCTGAACTAAGGCTTCTATCATGTTCACCTCTTCAACACATGTGTCATCTAGCTCATAAGGTAGCTTACTGACATTAAAATGTTCATCTCTATAGTCATATTACCAAAAGATAAATTCATCACACCATTTCGACAGTTAATGATCGCATTCGACGTAGCTAAAAACGGGCGACCTAAAATCACAGGTATCTGGTTCTCTGGGTCAGGGACAGGTTGTATCTAGGACCACGAAATCCACTGGATAGATAAACTTGTCGACCTCAATAGGACACCTCAATAACACCTCGAGGAATTTTAACAGACCTATCAGCTAACTGCAGTGTTATCTGAGTAGGTTTCATTTCACCAAGTCCTAGCTTAAGTACACATACATGGTACGGAAGTAGGTTCACACTGGCTCCTAAGTCAAGTAAAGCTTTTTCTACCCCGTTTACCTATTGTACAAGCAATGGTAGGGGAACCTGGGTCTTTGTACTTTGGAGTTGTAGTGTTTTGAATATTGAACTTACGGACTAGCTAAAAAGGCTTTCTTATGGACGCTAAGTTTTCGCTTTCGCGTACACATATCCTTAAGGAACTTGGCATAAGCAGGAATTTGCCTAATTGCATCTAATAAAGGAAGGTTTATGGTAACTTGCTTAAAAACCTCCAATATGTCATTAAAGTTCGATTCCTTCTTTGTTGGTACTAATAGCTGAGGAAATGGGGCTCTAGGCACAGAATCAGACCTCTCAGGAACTGAGTTGGCATCATCAGAAATTTTATCAGTTTCCTTAGCTAGTTCCTGAGGGGTGAACTACAGTATGTTCACTATCGGGCATGGTTACCTGATTGTCTACTATTCTACCACTCCTAAGGGTTCTAATAGCATTCAATTGATTCGATGGTTTTGTACCTACTTCATGAACTCCTCTAGGATTGGGATTAGTCTGACTAGGGAACCTACCATTATCTCTCTCACTTAAGGTCTTAGCTATTTGGCCGACTTGAAGTTCTAACTTAGCAAGGCTCTGAGCATTAGTTTGAAAATTTGCTTGGTTTCCTGTTGAAAACTAACATGGCTCTGTGCTAACATTTCCTGAGTTTTTGCTAACATCTTAATAGATTCCTCTAAGCTAGTCGTTTTATTTTCTGGGCCTGATGTATTCCTAGTGTAGCCAAAACCTGGGGGAGCATTAGAATTATTAGACTGACCCTGACTCTGGCCCTTAGACCATGAAAAGTTCGGATGGTTCTCCAACCAGGATTATAGGTTTCTGAATATGGGTCAAACTTCTGACGATTATCAAACCTAGTGTTATTATATAGAGCATTGGCTTGCTCTTCATTATTCTGGCCTTCCCAAAAAGGCTCCAATCTACCACTAGTGTTACCCACTTCTAAAGCTTCTAACCTTTTCGCTATAGCAGCAATTTTGGCATCTGATTCATAGCCTCCTTCTACCCTATTAACGTTTCCTCTGCCGAGAAGAATTGTTTTCTGGGGTCCCCTACTACTTTCCCATTGTTGGGTCTTTTCGGAGACTTCATGCAAATATATCATGGCGTCATCAACTGTTTGGTTCTCAAATCCACCAGTACACATAGATTCTACTGTGGTTGTGGTGGGGTAATCTAAACCCTCATAAAGGATCTGAACTAACCTAACCTTCTCTAAACCATGATGAGGACATTGAGCTAATAAATCATTGAAACTTTCCAAATACCTATACAAAGTTTCTCCCTCTTGTTGAGAAAACGTGCAGATTTGTGTCCTAATAGACGATGTTTTGTGCCTAGGGAAAAACTTGTTCAAAAAGGCAGATGTAAGTTGTTCATACGTTTCGATTGACCCGGAAGCCAAACTATATAGCCACGATTTAGCTTTATCTTTCAGGGAAAAGGGGAATAACCTAAGTTTCAAAGCATCATCATCTAGGTTTCTAATCCTGAGGGTACTACAAATTTCCTCAAAGTCCCTAACATGGAAATAGGGGTTGTCATTTTCTTTCCCTAAAAAGATTGGGAGCAACTGTAAGGTCCCAGGTTTAAGTTCATAAGTTGCTTTCGTCTCAGCTAACCTGATACATGAGGGACGAGTAGTCCTAGTTGGATTCAACAAAGCTTTCAAAGTTGCCATTTCTGGCGCTATCGGAGCAACATGGATTCTCTCCTCAGTCAAAGGACGTTCAAAAACAGACTCTTCAAAAGTCGGACTCTCTAGATTAAGGTAATCGAGACGCTTCGAACTACTAGGTTTCTCTTTACCAAATCTACCTAGTGCGTCTCTTTTACGTCAGGCATACAATAGAATTTTCTAAATTGGAAGGGTAAGAATACACAGATCAAGGCCGACTCAACCAAATCAAACCTATTGATTTCTAGCAAACAAAAAGCATGATGGCTCCACTTAGATTGTTTCTAGACCAGCTTCTAATCCTTCGAACGGGAATTCGTTACAATTTAAGCAAACCCCTGTGGAATCAATCTGAGTTAAAGTAAGTTGAATAGAGGCGAGGAAAGCTCGGTGGAGCTTTGATACCAAGGCCTCACCGGTATTACAAGGCGACGCAGTAACGCATTCATCTTACAGAAACCGTCAAGAACTTCGAAGTATGCTTAAAAGAGTAACCAATATTTTTGGAATGACTTTCCTGTTAAGCTCGTTACCCATCGGTCTCGTTCTAGTCAAAATTTTAGGTTTAGGTTCGCGTAGATTACGTGTTCCTAAAACGGGCAAGAAGAGAACGGCGATGAAATCCGAACCCTTATCTTGTATGGCAAGGCCTTGCCCTTTACTAGAAAAATAAATGTCCGTATTCAGTCCTCAACATTTATGCATCCGAAGGAGTCCGGTAACTCGCTGACAGGGGATTTGCGAGTGTTTAGAATCTTACCTCCCGTTCCAGATGGGGGATGAATCGGTTGTAGTCGACTCGGGCCACTGACTCCAATGTCAAGTGTACGAACCCAAGGTGCAGAGATAATATCGTAATTGTCCTCCTTCTCTGCAAACAGTTTATATTTATAGTACTCTTCCGTAGGGTAATAAAAAATAATGTCCCAAAGTCCAAAAGTACAGAAAGAAAAGAAAAATTACAAAAATAATAAACCTTAATACAGTTTTTTTTTTCTAAAAGAAAATAAACAAATCCTGAACTAAAATTGTCTAAAATAAAATTGTCTTCTTTCTGTTCTTTTTGCTTTAATCTTTAGCTCCAAGTCTTTATGAAATCACCAAACTCTTTGGCCCAATTTTCTTTATGATCCAGAACCTGTAGACACAAGATAAATACCCAAAAACATAAAAAAGAACAAAATAATATTAAAAAAAAAATTAAAAAAAATCTAAAACCCTAAAAACAAGTCCGCGTCGGCGGTGCCAAAAATTGATGTGATTTGTAGAGGGAGAAACTTAGAGTTTTGATCACTAACATTGATAAACATGCTTGAGATAGCAACGCATGTGAGTTCGACAGAGTAGTGCTCTAACAATCTCCCCCTTTGTCAATTTTAGTGAAAAAACTATTAATACATATGGAATACAAAAATAGATAAATAAACTTTTGTAGCTCCTACTCCACATGCCTAATCTTCAACATTACTCGAAATCTTCGTCACTTCCAAGTACTCCAATGATTCCAAAGGTTGTAAGTTTAGCATCATCATTGTTGAAAATCCGTAGCTATAGCAATGAGAAAACAAGAATTCTCAATCATTGTTATACAGTGTCATAGTATTATTATACAATATCAAAGTTCAATTGTATCACAACTTCGAGAACAATGCTATGGTGATATGTATTACTCCCCCTTAGTCAATACTCCACCTCACATGGAAACCACTCCCCCTTACATAATGATCCGAAAACCATATGTATTTGTAGTGTGAACTACACATTAATTCTCTCCCTTTTTGTCAATAAAATTGGCAAAGGTACGAAAACGGGATCCTAATGAAATTTCCAAAGAGACATTTCATGACCAAAATCAAGCACATATCAACTTATTTAGATGAAATCATAAAGCTGAAGCTAAATGCTTTCATCAAAAAGTTTATAAATATACAAGATAACTCCTATAATATTCCACAGCCGCACTCCCCACAAAGATTTGGCAATTAAGCACAAGTTCAATTAATAACTCTCCCACATAAAATGTCATTCCCGAAAGAACAACAAGAGCAACCTTAATTTCATAAGAAAAGAAGGATTTCTTTGGACATAAAAAATCACATACGAATATGAATTTGAATCCAAAAATACTCAATTAAATTAACCACAAGAAAACCCATGATTAATTCAATCGGAATACACAACTAAATTACCACAAGAGTGTGATCAATTCAATTGGTCATGCCCGACATAAGAGAACTTACGGAGCCGCACAGTATATACATAAAAAATGGATCAGGGAAGATCAATACTGCGGAATAGACAAAGATTCATTCTATTTTCATCATTATTTGCATAACGATATATAATAGACATGGTTTTTGTAGACAAAAATTCATCCTATCTTCCACAAATTATTTGCATAATGACATAATAAGTTCAATTTTTGTTTGTCAAAATTTCATTCAATCTTTTATCAATACTTGCATATCGACGTATGAAAGAGATAACTTTTGACCACGTATGGGACAATCATAGTTCACGGACGCAAACACACATATCCCATAACAAATTGCAATATATAAAACCAATAAAGATTAACACTGCCAAAACAATCTTTGCCCTTGAAGGTAGGATCAATTTTTTTCGCACGGATTTACACCAAGAGTGGTTACCAAAGGCGTATAAAAATATTTTCTTAACATAGAATAACATACAAATTCATTAAACCATGCATCATAGTGTTTGTGGGTGAAAACTGCTTCTGCCGGTTTTGGTAATTTTGTATGTGTGGATGAGAAACGAGTCTATACCCTAAACAATGCACTGCACGTGAGTACTTTTGATTCGAGAGATCAATCTGTACAATCCTGGACTAAACCAAGAAATGGCCGTTCCAGGCTTGCTTCGGTCACAAAGTAAAGGAGAAGGGTTGGTCTTAGGGAGGGAAGCGAAGAAAGTATTGAGACCAGAATCGTTGATCCTGAAAGTGTGCTTATTTATGACTTGTATCAGAAAGTAGAACTGGCTAGCAGAATGGAAAACTACCAGGTGATTTCTGGATACTATATTGTTCTCCAACCGAAACTTGTTTTTTGGTGATAAATAGGTGAAAACTATTTATACAAGTCGTAATAAAACGTAACCTGGTCTCGTAGGAAGTGGAAACGATTGAGTGTTGGAAGAGTAAAGTGTAACGTCAGGAATTATGCTTCCATAATGAAGTAGGTGGATCTGTTTACACCATTACTTCTTGCCATTACTAACCGCCCCACTTTATGACACTTTCTTGTAACGGGCGTATTGCACGCCGCACACTGTAAACCGCCAGACCAATACCCTGATGAGCATCCCCCAGTTTGTGACATGTTTGATGTCTCGAGTGTTTTCGTGGAAAAAATGTAGAAATTTACTACGTGTGGCAAGTTAAAATCAAGAGGCTTACCGCAAGAAAACAGCATGTGATGCTATTAGGCTCGTCTTGGCTGGTCGCCTAAAACTTGCCACAAGTCTGTCAGTTCGGTGGCGAACTCGATGGCTGAGATCGCATCTCATGAGGAAGGGTAGCCGTTGATTATGGCAACCTTGTGTTGGCGCATGATAATGGAGCAGTGGCGTTTTGGTGTACGCCAGTGGCAATGTGGCATGGATGGCATGGCTCGTGCATGCCAGTGGCACGGTGGTGCAAGTGGCGCCTGGCGTAGCCATGGCCACTAGATTTAGGCGGCTGGTCTCCTAAAACTTACCATCAGTCTGCCAGCTCGGTGGCGGACTTGGATGGCTGAGATTGCATATGATGAGGAAGGTAACCGTTGATTATGGCTACCTTCTGTTGGCGCCTGATAATGGTACAGTGGCGCCTTTAGCGCACGCCAGTGGCATTGCGACATGACCAGCATAGTTCGTGCATGCCAGCGGCGTGGTGGAGTGACTGGCGTAGCCATGGCCAATGAAATTTTGGCACGTTGGTGTTAGACTCAAACGTGGTGTGGCAACATCAGTTTTAATGGCCACATTGATCCCCATGTTCCGTGGAACATTTTTTGGCTCGGTTGGCGCGGTAATTTTTCCTAAATTAGGGTTTGGCATGTCGAAACCCCATTTAGCATATATGGCATGTAGCATGCGGTAGGTGGAAGCGGTATGGAATTTTATACAAATGATGACTCTGTGATGCCAGAGTCATGTCGGAGGAGCCATAGGCAGGCCACCATGTAAAAACGGTCAAAGGTTCAAATATTTCCACGAGTGGCCATGGTGTGGCGCCTTTTTTTAGGATTTACTAAGCCCGTGCGACTTGCGGCATGTTGCGGGCCGGAGATGGCATAGTTTTGGGCCATAATTAGAAATTAGGGTTTCATCCACCACCATTAGATCATGGACGTGCCTAGGGTTTAGGCTAGCCAAATTGAAATCCATTGTGAAGCTGGTCACGCTCGGAGAGTGGGTTGGCAAGTTTTGGCATGTTGTCGCGGTAAGTGGTGCACTTGGCATGTGCACTTGGCATGCCGGTTTGGCGTGTGCGTTTGGTATGCTTTTGGCATGTGCGCCCGACATGCGTGTTTGGCATGTGCGCCTGGCATGCGCGTTTGGCATGTTTGGCATGCCATTTGGCATGTGCACCTGGCATGTTTGTTTTGGGCATGTTTGGCATGCCGTTAGCATGTTGGCATGGTTTTGGGAAGCCAACTTAGTATGGCAACCTCTTGACACAATTTCCACCTCTTTTAATGCTGTGGCAGGTTTAGAGCAACGTGATTGGTCAATGAAAGTAGGGAGCCGGACAAGCATGGGCGTGGTTACCCTTTTGGTGCGCGTGGTAGGTTTAATGCTACCTGATTGGTCGATGGGGAATAGGGCCGGAAATTATGGGCCCAGCCACAACTCATGGGAGTGTGGCAGGTTTAAGGCGGCCTGATTGGTCGACAAATGAGTAAGGGATGGTTGGGTAGCATGGGGCGTGGACAAGTGGCGCCGGCAGGCATGGCCATGCTTCCTCTCATTGTTGCTCCTACTCCGCGGCTCCTTTATTCCTTTCTTTCTGATTTTGGGTCGGACTTTGCACCTACTAATCCATGGAGGATCAATTGCTTAGTCTGGGATTGTTGCTACATGCACCAGTCTGGATAAATTTCATGTGAACATATTGTGTTGCTCAATAAATACACCAGTGGAGAGGTTTAACACTCATCACTTTACATGGCTCTGTTTCTTTGCAGAGTGACGACACATTAAATGCGATGTTTTACAATTTTAACCCTGAACTAAAAACCACCATCAACATTAAGTCCCCTGCTTAGCACGTAACAGTGGCATTGTTGCGAGGTAAGCACGAGATGGTGATATATGAGGATAAAAATCGAAAGGGAAGACATTAAGAGAATGCCAGGAAAATATTGCAGATAGTGGTAAAAAGTGATTCAATTCTCGAACTTGTGAAGGATAACTTTAGACTTAAATTCAAAACTAAATATAAAAATCACTAATAATTATAATAAACACTGACAAAGTTGGTATCAATATTAAAAGAACGATGAGGCTAAGATTCCACTATTTTCCAAGTTCAAAGTGATTTGGTCCAAATATTTATATTCATGCAATTTTCTCGTTTAATTTGATTCTAAAATATTACAACTAATAGATTTTCAAAAGTAATAATTGTAAATACCAAGTATGAAGCATCAAGAGTCTATAAATAAGCATGCTCCATCAAAATAGATCACAATCACTCAAATAAAAATCATATTCAATAATAGTTCAAGGCAAATAATCATAATAATAATTGCAATAAATTAAATAAAATAGATTGTACCGCTTTTTGTTGGAAAAATAGCTTCCTCTATCGCCTCAGCAATGGGGTTTAGCTCCTCATAGTAATCATGATCTCAAAATAATTGT
Organism: Papaver somniferum; assembly: GCF_003573695.1. Lineage (NCBI taxonomy): Eukaryota > Viridiplantae > Streptophyta > Magnoliopsida > Ranunculales > Papaveraceae > Papaver > Papaver somniferum. Next base: position 9,306,820 of record NC_039368.1, on the reverse strand, counting down.
TTATGGCTCAAAAGATGATTAAAAAGATGAAAAGTGATAATACAGACGATTCGCAACAGTTTGTTGGTGTTGCATAATCGTTGTTACAGGGAGAAATAGTAGCTAAAGACCTAATGCAACCGCTGTGATGAACGACACATAGGTACTGCTGTGAAACAACGATAGTTTGTTGCGACAGTTGCTTGTGCGTCAATGTTCTTCGTGTTTTTCCTCTTCAGCGGAAGCAACATAATATTTTATTTTTCCTGCAACTCGATCTCTGGAGCTCTCTATTCTCCTCTAAACTTCTCCTAAGGTTTCGTACCTCGTATATGACTTATCCTCTCTCCTTTTATAGGCCACAGCTCGATTAAATCTCCCCCAAAATCTTGGTTTATCTCCACAACAAGTTTCGGAGTTTTCTTTTTGCCAAACTCTCTTCATGCGTATTTGACCTCTCCCAATACTTCCAAACTCTTTATTAGATAACTACGAATGTTGGGGAAGCTTTTCTAGCCTTTAATCTCCCTAAATTGTCGAAAAATACTCCAACAGCAACCCGTGACCACAACACCTCTGTTTCCTTCTCCTGATCGATCTAACCCAATTCATTCGAACCAATCACATATACCGACCTTGTTATGCTCTAGGAAGTCCAGCCCAACAAAAATCCGAGATTGAATCTCCTTAAATCTTCCGAAGAATGCGAACCCTAATCTACATGCATGCTGGTTTGTTTTCCCGCCAAATTTGAAATTTGAATTTGTGAAGAAAGGGGGCGCCCCTATCCAGAGTAGGGGTGCCTTTAGCAGCTTCCTTAAGGGGTGTCCTGGGGATTCCCCTTATCCAAACTGGGGGTCCGAATAGCAAGTGTCCTCCAGGTGTTTTTCGACAACTTTTCGAGCCAATTTTTTCCAAAAATGTTTATTGGACAAAAATACCTATAAATAAATAAAACACCATAATAAGCACAAAAATGAGCCCTAACAATATATAGAATCGAGAGAAATCGGACACAAAAATGTGTCTATCAACATACTTCTGGCTTGGCCACAAGGTGCTGATGCCATGTAGTGTTGGTACAACGATCCTTGAATACAAAGATGAATGTTGATGTGATGGAGCCGAAAACACTATAATGTGTTGAGTCAATATGCATGACAGGGCAGCTGTGAGTGTTGAGGAATTTGCATGTCTCAACACTAAAAGGAGGATGTGTTGAGGCAGTATGCCTGACAACAGAGTAGTGAGTGTTGAGGAATTTACATGTCTCAACACTAATAGGAAGGATGTGTTGATGCAGTATGCCTGGCAACACAGTGGTGAGTGTTGAGGAATTTACACGTATCAACGCGAATATGAAAGATGTGTTGAGGAAGCATGCCTGGCAACACAGTAGTGAGTGTTGAGGAATTTACATGTCTCAACACTAAGAGAAAGAATGTGTTGAGGAAGCATGCCTGGCTACACAATAGTGGGTGTTAAGTAATTTACACGTCTCAACACTAAGAGAAAGGATGTGTTGAGGAAGCATGCCTAGCAACACAGTAGTGAGTGTTGAGGAATTTACACGTCTCAACACTAAGAGAAAAGATGTGTTGAGGCAGCATTCCTGGAAACACAATAGTGGGGTTGAGGAATTTGCACGTCTCAACACCAAGAGGAGGGTGTGTCGAGGCAGCATGCCTGGCAACATAGTAGTGAGTGTTGAGGAATTTGCACGTCTCAACACTAAGAGGAAGGATGTGTTGAGGAAGCATGCCTGGAACACAATAGTGAGTGTTGAGGAATTTACACGTCTCAACACGAATAGGAAAGGTGTGTTGAGGCAGCATGCCTGGCAACATAGTAGTGAGTGTTGAGGAATTTACACGTCTCAACACTAAGAGGAAGAATGTGTTTGAAGAAGCATGCCTAGAAACACATAGTGAGTGTTGAGGAATTTACACGTCTCAACACGAATAGGAAAGGTGTATTGAGGCAGAATGCCTGGAAACACAATAGTGAGTGTTAAGGAATTTACACGTCTCAACACTAAGAGAAAGGATGTGTTGAGGCAGCATGCCTGGCAACACAATAGTGAGTTTTGAGGAATTTGCACGTCTCAACACTAAGAGGAAGGATGTGTCGAGGGAGCATGCCTTGCAACACAATAGTGAGTGTTGAGGAATTTACACGTCTCAACACAAATAGGAAAGGTGTGTTGAGGAAGCATGCCTGGCAACACAGTAGTGAGTGTTGAGGAATTTACACGTCTCAACACTAAGAGAAAGGATGTGTTGAGGCAGCATGCCTGGCAGCACAATAGTGGTGTTGAGGAATTTGCACGTCTCAACACCAAGAGGAGGGTATGTTGAGGCAGCATGTATGGAAACACAATAGTGAGTGTTGAGAAATTTGCACGTCTCAACACTGAGAGGAAGGATGTGTTGAGGCAGCATGCCTGTCAACACAATAGTGAGTGTTGAGGAATTTACACGTCTCAACCCGAATAAGAAAGGTGTGTTGAGGAAGCATGCCTGACAACACAGTAGTGAGTGTTGAGGAATTTACATGTCTCAACACTAAGAGAAAGAATGTGTTGAGGAAGCATGCCTGGCTACACAATAGTGGGTGTGAAGTAATTTACACGTCTCAAAACTAAGAGAAAGGATGTGTTGAGATAGCATTCCTGGAAACACAATAGTGGGGTTGAGGAATTTGCACGTCTCAACACCAAGAGGAGGGCGTGTCGAGGCAGCATGCCTGGCAACATAGTTGTGAGTGTTGACGAATTTGCACGTCTCAACACTAAGAGGAAGGATGTGTTGAGGCAGCATGCCTGGAACACAATAGTGAGTGTTGGGGAATTTACACGTCTCAACACGAATAGGAAAGGTGTGTTGAGGCAGCATTCCTGGCAACACAGTAGTGAGTGTTGAGGAATTTACACGTCTCAACACTAAGAGGAAGAATGTGTTTGAGGAAGCATGCCTAGAAACATAGTAGTGAGTGTTGAGGAATTTACACGTCTCAACACGAATAGGAAAGGTGTATTGAGGCAGCATGCCTGGAAACACAATAGTGAGTGTTAAGGAATTTACACGTCTCAACACTAAGAGAAAGGATGTGTTGAGGCAGCATGCCTGGCAACACAATAGTGAGTTTTGAGGAATTTGCACGTCTCAACACTAAGAGGAAGGATGTGTTGAGGGAGCATGCCTTGCAACACAATAGTGAGTGTTGAGGAATTTACACGTCTCAACACGAATAGGAAAGGTGTGTTGAGGCAGCATGCCTGGCAACATAGTAGTGAGTGTTGAGAAATTTGCACGTTTCAACACTGAGAGGAAGGATGTGTTGAGGCAGCATGCCTGGCAACACAATAGTGAGTGTTGAGGAATTTACACGTCTCAACACGAATATGAAAGGTGTATTGAGGCAGCATGCCTGGAAACACAATAGTGAGTGTTAAGGAATTTACACGTCTCAACACTAAGAGAAAGGATGTGTTGAGGCAGCATGCCTGGCAACACAATAGTGAGTTTTGAGGAATTTGCACGTCTCAACACTAAGAGGAAGGATGTGTTGAGGTAGCATGCCTTGCAACACAATAGTGAGTGTTGAGGAATTTACACGTCTCAACACGAATAGGAAAGGTGTGTTGAGGCAGCATGCCTGGCAACACAGTAGTGAGTGTTGAGGAATTTACACTTCTCAACACTAAGAGAAAGGATGTGTTGAGGCAGCTGTTGTAGTTTGGAAAGTGGTAGTAAAAGTTCGTTGCTCGGACTTGTAAAGATTTAAAATAAAAATATATACAAAAAATATTAACAATATGGACAAGAGGTACTGGGACTAATGATTCGGCCAATATTCATAACATAAGGCTCGATGATTTATTCTCAACAATAATCGCTCAAAACTTATATGGACTCTTATTTTTCCAAAGTCGATTCTCAAAACATTGGTTGTAAATGTTAAGCATGGAACATCAAATCACCTAAGCTAAGCATGACCCATCTAATCAAATAACACCCAATTTAATCAAATCATATTTCAATTAATTTTTAATGCAAAAGTCTTAAAAAGAATTAATAAAACCCATGTATGAGGCTAGGCCTCCTCCGTCGTCCCAGTGTTGGGGTTGAACTCATCATAGTAAAAATGCTCTTAGAATAATTTATTATGGCTCAAAAATGGTTTACAAATGATGAGAATATGAGAAATACAATTAAACCAGAGAACTACGACCCTCAGTGACAAAATAAGACTGCTGCAGCTCTGTCGCAAATGCTGTGGAAATAAACTGCCTGATGTACGACCCGCATGTGTGAGTCGTTAACACTGTAGAAAAACGACTGCTCTGGCTGGTCCGTTCTTCGTGTTCTTGGTGTTCTTCATCATCAGCAGCAGCAACAACAAAGTTTCATCAACTCTTGATTTTTGCTTCTATGGACCTCCTCTCGACCCCAAACTCTCGACAACCTCTCTATAGCACATTAGGAATATATTTATACGTAATTTAACCATTGAATCTCCTCCATTAACTCCAAATAATCTTCATTTACTCGGCCATTGAAGAAAAATATTTCGGAATATTTTCTTCCCTGAATTATCTCTATACGCGTCTGGAGCTGTAAATGGTGAGTAGATTTTCTTTGTTTATCTCAAACACACTTCAGAATATAGCCAAGCCCCATCCAAACACGAGCAGCACACTTCCAACTCATCAAAACACCGTGAAATATTTTCCATGCACGCGTCTGCTCTGATTTCATCTGATGGATTTTCCAGCCAAATTTGATCGCATCCAACACCCATATCCTTCCTGTCTAGCCCAGCAGAAGATACCCAATGAGTTTCAGCCATTGAATCGGCCTGAAACTCCTTCAAAAATCGATTGGCAAATATGCCAGTAAATAACCAAATTTTCCCGCCAATTTTGGAATTTGAATTTGGGAAGAAAACTGGCCTCCCCCTAATCCAGTTCTGGTGTCCCTTTAGCAATTGAGGCTGAAGTAGTAATTTTTGGGTGGAAATAGTAATTTTACTTGGTTCCTCCGGGACATTTCTGTGACGTTTCCAGTGCATTTCTGGGGTTCCTTTAATACTTTATCTTGGGGGTGTAAAACACCACTTTTTGAGCCCATTTCGCCGCAAGGGCTGATTTCTCTAAAATTTCCTACAAGAACACAAAATAACACAATAAGTACTTAATCGAGTCTAACAATACAGAATATTGAGAACAAAATAGACACATAAATGCGTCTATCAACAGCATGCCTGGCAGCACAATAGTGGTGTTGAGGAATTTGCACGTCTCAACACCAAGAGGAGGGTATGTTGAGGCAGCATGCCTGGAAACACAATAGTGAGTGTTGAGAAATTTGCACGTCTCAACACTGAGAAGAAGGATGTGTTGAGGCAGCATGCCTGGCAACACAATAGTGAGTGTTGAGGAATTTACACGTCTCAACACGAATAGGAAAGGTGTGTTGAGGAAGCATTCCTGGCAACACAGTAGTGAGTGTTGAGGAATTTACATGTCTCAACACTAAGAGAAAGAATGTGTTGAGAAAGCATGCCTGGATACACAATAGTGGGTGTTAAGTAATTTAGACGTCTCAACACTAAGAGAAAGGATGTGTTGAGGAAGCATGCCTAGAAACACAGTAGTGAGTGTTGAGGAATTTACACGTCTCAAAACTAAGAGAAAGGATGTGTTGAGGAAGCATGCCTAGCAACACAATATTCAGTGTTGAGGAATTTACACGTCTCAACACTAAGAGGAAGGATGTGTTGAGGAAGCATTCCTAGAAACACAATAGTGAGTGTTGAGGAATTTACACATCTCAACACTAAGAGAAAGGATGTGTTGAGGAAGCATGCCTAGCAACACAATATTGAGTGTTGAGGAATTTACACGTATCAACACTAAGAGGAAGGATATGTTGACGAAGCATTCCTAGAAACACAATATTGAGTGTTGAGGAATTTACACGTCTCAACACTAAGAGAAAGAATGGAAGCATGACTAGCAAAATAGTAGTGAGTGTTGAGGAATTTACACGTATCAATTTTAAGATATTTAAAACTTATTTGATATGCCTAATAGATATAAAACATTAATTTATGGATAATTACTTAGCTCTGTCTCCGTTAGGCATGTCCTTCGCTCACGATTGGGCTTTAGGTGTATCAGGCTGTCCCGTGAGTATGCTGCGTGACAAAAGTCCCCATACGTAATTATCCTAAGATTATTTCCTCGTGGAAGATGTGCTTCCATTGTATTCGCTGGTAAGGCGGTGACTGCGTTTAAACTTCTAATCTTGAAGGAGGCTTCAGTCCCCAAGTGTATCTTACTTTGATTGTACCACCTTGAATCCACGCCTGTGTGATTTGATACAAGTTTATCGTACTCCTAGATGGGATGCTTGGAACATCACGTGGACGAAATATTCTTTGTAGTGGTTGCTTCTATGGTGAAGCTCAAACGAGCAGCAGCAGTTCTTGGCAGCTGTAGTGATCAGAAGAGATTTTGCTGGTTGCGATCACAATCCTTGACAGGGAGGAGTGGCGTCTAAGGGAATGAACCTTGGTAGGAAGGAGTGGCGGCTTCTGGAGCGAAACGTTGAAGAGGAGCGGCTTCTGGAGGTGAGACGTTGAAGCGGCTCCTGGAGCGAAACGTTGAAGTGGAGCGGCTTCTGAGGAGAACGTTGAAGCGGCTACTAGAGCGAAACGTTGAAGCGGAGCGGTTCTAGAAGCGAAACGTTGAAGCGGAGCGGCTTATGGAGCAAAAATTTGAAGCGGCTCCTCGAGAGAAACGTTGAAGCGGAGCGACTTCTGGAGCGAAAAGTTGAAGCGGCTCCTGGAGCGAAACGTTGAAGCAGAGCGGCTTCTGGGGAGAACGTTGAAGCGTCTCCTGGAGTTAAACGTAGAAGCCGAGCGGCTTATGAAACGAAACGTTGAAGCGGAGCGGCTTCTTGGGAGAACGTTGAAGAGTCTCCTGGAGTGAAACGTGGAAGCGGAGCGGCTTCTGGAGCGAAAAGTTGAAGCGGCTTCTGGAGCAAAGTTCGAAATGCCGACGCAACATGGATGAAATATTGAAAATATATCTCGGCGCTGCACCTTGGAGAAATAAAAAATCTCGCACACATACTCCATCATAGATTACATGGTTTCATGAACAGAGTCCCCAGAAAGCATTAATGCACAACTCCACTAATTGATGTTCGGTCACATTTGGTTTATGGCAATCTAACGCCCTAATTCTAAATCCCTTGAATAATCATTCGGATGTTTATTATTTTGATCCTTTTAAGTTGTGGCCATGTCTTTCTGAGCCTTTGCAAAAACTTCTTATATTTCCATCAAATCAGCAATGGTAATAGGGGTCTGGCTTCCTCTGGCTCCTCCGGTCTCTCGTCTTGATGGTGGAGTGACAACAGCTCTGGTGACGACTGGGAGCGTCACACTTTAAGAAACAATGGGGTGGCGGCAGCGGCTCTGGCTCTGGTGTTCGGAGGCGTAACTCCTGAAGGAACATTTACCGCGCCGCTGGTGTTGACAGGTGTTGTATTAATACCACTGGAAGGAACGTTAATACCGAGTATGATTTCAACGCTAGTGTTTTTAGGGTTTGTTGCTGATCCGGACCTGAGTTCTACCATCTTGAGATCGGGATTGAAAAATGAAATTGGAAATTGATATTGCAACCGAGGGTTTGTTTCTGATCCTTCCTACTGTGGTCGTTAATTGTTTGTGGGTGAAAACTGCTTCTGCCGGTTTTGGTAATTTTGTGTGTGTGGATGAGAAACGAGTCTAGACCCTAAGCAATGCACTGCACAGGAGTACTTTTTATTCGAGATATCAATCTATAAAATCCTGGCCTAAACCAAGAAATGTCCGTTCCAGGCTTGCTTCAGTCACTAAGTGAAGGTGAAGGGTTGGTCTTAGGGAGGGAAGCGAAGAAAGTGTTAAGACCAGAATCGTTGATTCTGAAGGTGTGGTTGTTTATGAATTGTATTAGAAAGTAACACTGGCTAGCAGAATGGAAAGCTACCAGGTTATTTCTGGATACTATGTTGTTCTCCGACCGAAATTTGTTTTTTGGTGGTAAATAGGTGAAACCTATTTATACAAGTCGTAATAAAACGTACCCTGGTCTCATAGGAAGTGGAGACAGATATGAGAAACACCGTTCACCTAGTAAACATCGAAACCATCTATGTTTTTCTATATCCATCTTCTTGATCTATCCATGTGATTAGTTTCGACTCCGGATATTGATGTCCATAGTGCAACTATCTGAGTAGAGCTCTGTCACTTATATATGAATTTTAGTATGCTTGAGTGCAAACTCGTGTACAACAATTGGAATTTCGCATCAGGGTACTTCCTCCTGTAGTCAATAAGTATGCCAACCAAGGAAATTCTTTAGTGCCTTCCAAGGTTCTGTGTAGATAGCTAGGGTCTGGAGTATAAAGGTTTTGTGGGTATACCTCTGGTAAGCCCGGAGACAACACTCCGCCACTAGGGACACCTATGTGTTTAAAGTCTTATTGCATACGCTAAATGCAATCGACGATGCCTGCGACAGTGAGTTAGGATTTTATTTCTGTTTTATTTTTGCTCGAGGACTAGCAAATAATAGGTTTGAGGGTATTTGATAGACACATTTTTGTGTCCGATTTGTCTCGATTCTATATATTGTTAGGGCTCATTTTTGTACTTATTATGGTGTTTTATTTATTTGTAGGTATTTTTGTCCAATAAACATTTTTGGAAAAAATTGGCTCGAAAAGTTGTAGGAAAGCACCCGGAGAACATTTGCTATTTGGACTCTCACTTTGGATAAGGGGTAACCTAATTACTAAGGGGCATCCCATTTCCAGGAAGTTGCTAATCGCACCCCTACCCTGGATAAGGGGCAACCATCTTCAACATTTCAAAAACCAGGTTTTGACTGGAAAATAGGTACAGTGAAGAACAGTTTTGACAATCGTGATTTGGAGGAGTTTGAGGTCGATTAAACCTCTGATTTTCATATGATATACTCCTTATGGGTCTAGGAATCTGATATGGGTGTTTAAATCGATTAGACTGGGCTCAATATGCTTCCATAATGAAGGAGGTGGATCCGTTTACACCATTACTTCTCGCCATTACTAACCGCCCCACTTTATGACACTTTCTTGTAACGGGCGTATTGCACGCCGCACGCTGTAAACCGCATACCAATAACCTGATGAGCATCCCCAAGTTTGTGACATATTTGATGTCTCGAGTGTTTTCGTGGAAAACATGTAACACTTTGCTACGTGTGGCAAGTTAAAATAAAGAGGCTTGCCGCAGGAAAAAAACATGTGATGCTATTAGGCTCGTCTTGGCTGGTCGCCTAAAACTTGCCACAAGTATGTCAGTTCGGTGGTGAACTTAGATGGCTGAGATCGCATCTCATGAGGAAGGGTAGTCATTGATTAGGGCTACCTTGTATTGGCGCCTGATAATGGCGCAGTGGCGTTTTGGTGTACGCTAGTTGCAATGTGGCATGGATGGAATGGCTCGTGCATGCCAGTGGCACGGTGGTGCAAGTGGCGCCTGGCATAGCCATGGACACTAGATTTAGGCGGCTGGTCGCCTAAAACTTACCACAAGCCTGCCATCTCGGTAGCAGACTTGGATGGATGAGATTGCATCTCATGAGGAAGGGTAGCCGTTGATTATGGCTACCTTCTGTTGGCGCCAGATAATGGTACAGTGGCGCCTTTAGCGCACGCCAGTGGCATTACGGCATGGCTGGCATAGTTCGTGCATGCCAGCGACGTGGTGGAGTGGCTGGCATATTTTGTGCATGTCAGCGGAGCGTTGGTGTTAGACTCAAACGTGGTGTGGCAATATCAGTTTTAATAGCCACATTGATCCCCATGTTCTGTGGAACATTTTTTGGCTCGGCTGGAGCGATTTTTTTTCCTAAATTAGGGTTTGGCATGTCGAAACCCTAATTAGAATATATGGCATGTAGCATGCGGTAGGTGGCCGCTGCATGGAATTTTATACAAACGATGCCAGAGTCATTCCGGAGGAGCCATAGGCAGGCCACCATGTAGACACGACCACAAGAACAAATATTTCAACGAGTGGCCATGGTGTGGCGCCTTTTTTAGGGTTTCCTAAGTCCGTATGACTTGCGGCATGTTGCAGGCTCGAGGTGGCATAGTTTTGGGCCACGATTTGAAATTAGGGTTTCATCCACCGCCACTAGAGCATGGCCACTCCTAGGGTTCAGGCTAGCCAAATTGAAGTCCGTTGTGAAGTTGGTCACGCACGGAGAGTGGGTTGGCAATTTTTGGCATGGTGTCACGGTAAGTGGCGCGTTTGGCATGTGCACTTGGCAATGCCGGTTTGGCATATGCGATTGGCATGTTTGGCATGCCGTTTGGCATGTGCGTCTGGCATGCGCGTTTGGCATGTTTGGCATGTGCGCCTGACATATTTAATTTTGGCATGTTTGGCATGTCGTTAGCATGTTGGCATGGTTTTGGGAAGACAACTTAGTATGGAAACCTCTAGACACAATTTCCACCTATTTTAAGGTTGTGGAAGGTTTAGAGCAACCTGATTGGTCAATGAAAGTAGGGATCCAGCCAAACATGGGCGTGGCCACCCTTTTGGTGCACATGGCAGGTTTAATACGACCTGATTGGTTGATGGGGAATAGGTCCGGCAAGTATGGGCCCATCCACAACTCATGGGAGTGTGGCAGGTTTAAGGCGACCTTATTGGTCGATAAAAGAGTAAGGATCGGTTGGGTAGCATGGGGCGTGGCCAAGAGGCGCCGGCTGGCATGGCCACGATTTCTCTCATTGTTGATCCTACTCCGCGACTCCTTTATTCTTTGATTTATGATTTTGGCTAGGACTTTGCAACTACTAATCCATGGTGGATCAATTGCTTATTCTGGGATTGTTGCTACATGCACCAGTCTGGATAAATTTCATGTGAACATATTGAGTTGCTCAATAAATACGCCAGTGGAGAGGTTGAACACTCATCACTTTACATGGCTCCGTTTATTTGCAGAGTGACGGCACATTAAATGCGTGGTTTTACAATTTTAACCCTGAACTAAAAACCACCATCAACACATAGTTCATATAAGATGATTGTGAACATTCAAGAATCCCATAGCAATGCGTACTACTGCATATTCTTGAACTTCCTTCTTTGTGATTCACCAACATCATTCTTGTAAAATCTAAAGATGATATTATAAGATAATTACTCCAAGAATACAAGTGCCCAAGTCCAACAGAAGTAGAACAAGTGAGATCAAACGGAGCAAAACACTCAAAAACAAGATACGCGACAAAGACCAACCTCAACTCATCCAAATTTAGGATTTATCATCACCATTTTGAAGAGAATTCAGAGACGAAGAGAGTGCAAAAAGATTGAGGTCATTCCGAATTCAGACGAAGAAGTTACGGCCAAAACAAATTTACCGAATATCGACATCAAGTATGCATATGGGTTTGCAAACGAATTTTCGTATCCTGGAGCAGTATGCAAACGGGTACGCATACTTAAATCCTAGGATTTTGATTTTAAATGATGTTATGCATACCTGGTATGTGGACCATGTAGTCCAAACATCCCGAACTATTATTTTCAAACATCAACATTTAATAACCTTAAACACAGATCAAGTTAGGTATAAATGAACGATAAGAAAGGTACGTGATTCATTATAAGTTCTCTAAGCAAATAAATAAAAGAAAAAATCTTGCTCAAGTTTATAGACATACCTTTTTAGATGAATCCAATTGAATTCTACAGCCTTACCGAACATAATCGGTGCGCCCAAATTCTTTTGCTTCCCTCACCGTGTACATAACAGGGCCATCCTTGGTGAGGATGCACTTACAACACACTCAAGTTGTGTTAAGGTGAAAAATGTCTTGCTCACCACAAGTGACTTTTGGATTATCATGAAAGAGATCGCTTTTAGAACCTTTCACATCCAAATTCATCTCTCCAAAGAATTTTTTAAGTTCCAACATCATGGATACTGCCTTCTCCATAGTTACGGAATTTTCTGGGAGATCATTCCTTTTCAAAATCAAAGCATCATTGACTTTATTTGGCATCCACTTCTGAGTATGTTTAGGAACAACCAGAACCTTTTTCCCATTACTCTCTTCTTGGAAGAGAATTGGATTGACTATCCTTTTGCAAGTTAGTCTTTCTCCAATTGGGAGCATCGGATCTTGTCTTCTTATTTGCAAAGTTACCCTTTCGATAATCACTACGATTGTGAAAAGGCATCTTATGACGTTTATAGGCAAAAATAGGTTTATCACATCATTGATTCCTTTGTTTAAAGGTTGGACAGTTACAACCTGTAGCATTAAGGGGATTAGCCTTAACATATGGTCTTGGTTTCACAAATTCTTATGATGCCCAAACAAGAACATCATGAAGTTTCTCATTCCTTATACGGAAACGACATCTCCTTTCCAAGTGACCTTTATTTCCGCAATAGTGACAAACATAAGGAATGTTCTTACCTCGATCTGTATATGCTGACTTTGGAGGTTGATACACTTTGCTCTTTCGAACCTTAACTGCCGGTGAAGGTATTTCACTTTTGCCATCAGCGGAAACCTTTTGTTGAGAAGAATCACTAGCCTTGAAAAATTTTACCTCTTTGATAATATTTGGAGCATTTATTCCCTCATAGCCCAATCCTCGTGTATCACGATGATTTTTACTTGCTCCTAGCATAGTGGTTAATTTTCTTGAACTAGTATTGAACTTTTTCAAGTCATCTTCCAACACCTTGATTTTATCAAGAGGAACAGCTAAATCAGCCTCAAGGCTTTTTTCTTGAGTGAGATAAGCACTTTCTCTGTCATCAAAACTTGTTTGCTGGGAGTTAATCCTTGCTTCAGATTTTGCAAGTTTCTCTTCCAACAAAAAATACATTTGATAAAGATTATCACATTCAAGTGACTTTTTACGTAGGTTTTCCTCAGAATACTTGAGGATCAATTCATAACAATGATTCGAAACATAAACACCTGCGTAACATCTTCTAATTTCTTGTTTTCTCGACAGAGAGGAGTCAGAAGAGGTGTGACATGAGAAGTTGTCATCTTCTTCTTTTCCAATGAATTCAAAACCTTAACATACTCTGAGACTTCCTCATCAACATCTCTATCAATATCTAAATCACCTTCATCCCAAACTTCAACAGGTTCTACATTAAGAGAATGTTTAGATACTGACCTAGAGGTGACAGTTCTATCAGGTGAATCCAAGCTTTGAACATCGTCTGGTAATTTATGAACTGGTACGTTATTAGAGATAGACTCGTCCATAAAAATCAGTTTGCTTCATACACAGACTTATGAAGTCTTAACGTGTTTGCCTGCTCTAACACCAATTGAAAAAGCGGGGGTCTAACAACCACACCCAATATTTTGATTAACAATCTGTATGGATTAAATCCAATATACTTTTAAGAGAATCAACTAGACTCAATCTTAATAAAGTATATCAAAGAGTTATATCTCTCTTTCTCGATCCAATACTTACTCAAGCAAATAGAAATCTGCGAGTCTAATTGAATACAAGAGAAATCACTTGAATGGTACCAAAAACCAATGTTCAAGTATCAATCAATGTAAATAAACAACCAAAGGTTGGATATTATCATTGACTGATTCAAACGCACAACCTGTGAAATTTCAATTATATAAAAATATAATGCGGAAAAGAAATAACACAGAAACCAGAAGTTTTGTTAACGAGGAAACCACAGATGCAGAGAAACCCTGGGACCTAGTCCAGATTGAACACACACTGTATTAAGCCGCTACAGACACTAGCCTACTACAAATTAACTTCGTTCTAGACTGTAGTTGAACCCCAATCAATCTTACACTGATCCAAGGTACAGTTATGCTCTTGCGTCTCTGATCCCAGCAGGATACTACGCATTTGATTCCCTTAGCTGATCTCACCCACAACTAAGAGTTGCTACTACCCAAAGTTGAAGACTTTAATAAACAAATATGTATCACACAGAAAAGTCTACGATAATAGATAAATATGTCTCCCACTGAAATACCTACGAGTTTTGTTCCGCCTTTTGATAAATCAAGGTGAACAGGAACCAATTGATAAACCAGACTTATATTCCCGAAGAACTGCTCAGTATTACTAATCACCTCACAATAATCTTAATCGACGCGGTGAAAGATATTGTGGAATCACAAACGATGAGACGAATATGTTTTTGATTACTTTTATATCTTTCCTATCAGAGATATCAATCTCAAGCCAATCGTTACGATTGTACTCAACACGATTGAATTAGCAAGATCAGATCACACAACTACAAGAAAGTAGTATCGATATGGTTTCACAATCCTAATGTAGTCTTCAAGTCGTTAACCTACATGGTATCAAAGAAACCTAAGGTTAAAGGAGAATCGACTCTATCTAATACAACTAGTATCACACAGGAGGTGTGGGGATTAGGTTTCCCAGTTGCTATAGTTCTCCCTTATATAGTCTTTTAAATCAGGTTTTGTAATCAATATTAACTTAGTAACAAAGCATTCAATATTCACCATTAGATGAAAACTTGATTAGATTCAAGCTAATATCTTTCAACCGTTAGATCGAAAAGTTAGCCTGTTACACACAAATGAAATGCATGATTTTAGGTTTGTGTAACCGTACCCAAACATGTACATTCGTTGGTTCAACAATATTTAACAAAATGGTTAGTCATATGAGCACTTTCATATCAACCATATTCTTCTTCATCATAACTAGTTCAAATGACTCAAATAAACTAGTTAGAGAGTTGTTCAATTGCTTAGATCTTATGGAAGTATACAAGACACAATCGAAGCAAAAACGATTTGATTCACTCGAATCGATTCATGAACTTTATAGCCACGGTTTGCAAACTTGCATTCCTTAGCTTATATAAGTATAAGTTCACGAATAATCGCTTTTAGAAATAACCAACTTAAGTACGCGGACTGAGTTCGCAGACTTAAGTACCTGGAATAAGTTTGTAAACAATTCACAATCTCCTGCAGATTTTCTCGGGACGAGAACCTCCGACAGTTGGCGGACTGGGTTCACAGACTGGGTTCGCGAACTTTATTCTGGTTTTCCTGATCAGCAAAGTATGCATACTTTGGTTGAAGGAATAAGGACTTGTACATATATGTGTTACCACATAATGCTTATATCCAACAATGGTTATATATTCTAAACTCTCATTTCAATCATTAAAACATTCTTAGAGGACGTTCTATAGTTGTTATTCACAAACCATTTTTCTTCAAAGCCATTTTCAAGTGATTTAAACTTAACATGAATTTCGTCACTAGGTAAAGATGAACTTGGCCAAAGCGAAAGCTTACCAACATATATTTCGATAAATAGATAGGCGAGATAAACTCGGCTCGAAATAGCAAATGTGTATAATCAAAGTCTAGATAGTAAAACGACTTTTGTATCAAGATAAGAGATAGAGTAGATAGAATTTTGAGTGATAGATAGTTCAAGTCTCCACATACCTTTTAGTCGATGAAGTTCCACCAACTCTTTGAGTAGTTTTTCGTCTTGTATGATGATCTCCATGGAATTCTTGAGCTCAACTACACTTTCTATCTTAGTCAGATACTTAGATATAATAGACTAGAAATAAAGACTTATATTTTTGATCACTAACATTGACAAACATGCTTGATATAGCAACGCATGCGAGTTCGACCGAGCAGTGCTCTAACAACCCTGAGAATTTCAATTCTCGGGTCTGATACCATGATAACTCTCTACATTGTATTGAGAGTGTTTGAATCGATGCTTTTATTAAGAGAAAAGATAGATTTACAGAGAGTTGAAGTCAAGTTTATATACTCTAACTGATTGAACAAATAACAACACTCTCACGTGTGGGAAACACACTGACACAACCTGACCAACTCTCACTACAGACTTCTACATACCTGACCTGAACTATCTATGCTATTGCTTAGCACATCTAATGGTATCGAATTGTCAATCTCATCTAGCCAGGAGCACAAACCAATCAACATCTCTGTAAACGAACAATACCTCTCTAAGAGAGCCATTCTTAGCAACTCTAGCCTCAGCTACTGGTTTTGAAAGGATAGGGTTAGCTACCGACAGCCTGGGTTGCGCGTTAATTTCTCGGGAGTGATGAGAACGAAATTGCGAAGCATTTTCACCCATAAATATATTAGCTGGGACTCATTTTATCACTAATAAACTTGTTTGTAGGTGTTTTTATGAAATAAGCTCTTATGGAGAAAGTTGCTCGAAAAGTGATTTTTGTACCCCATAGAACACATGTTATTCGGACTCTCAGTTTCGGATAAGGGATACCCAATTACTAAGGGGCATCCTAATTGCTATTCGCACTCCCGGATTGGATAAGGGAAGGATCGGTGATTGCCTTTGATTTGTAAAAGGAAGGATATATTCTCGGTTTGAAGAAAATAGAGGTGAAGATATTGTTTGTGCTATTACATGCTGATTTGGAGAAGATATGTTGTGGGAGTATATTCTGCAATGATCGAAGGATTTATATGGAAGGAAATGGAAAGAAGATATTCTGTTTTGATTTGTTATTATCCTGAAGATAGTTCAACAGCTCATATACACGTAACAGAAAAGGGAAGGAGAATCAAATCTCCATGATTTGGCAGAGAAGTCAAAAGAAGATATTTTCGGGTTTAAGTGATTTGATTCTCTGAGTTATAGTAGGAAGTTTCGTAGGATATTCTTTTAATATTTGTGGATGTCTAATGTGGGATGAATCAAACAACTTAGAATCGCGTGATAATAATGGAAAATATTCCCGTGGAGAATAATGGAGTAAAGAGAGAATATTTGCGCATTGAACAAGAGATATTGGGTCATAGATGGGTATCGATAGTTGGGAGGGTTTGTAACGCCTGTTTAGCGGTTTATGTTATTTTTCTCCTTTTCTTCGTTGTAAACACCATTTGAGCTATATAAAAAATATTTTGAGAGTGTCTACATCATGAGTAGCTAAACCCCAACACTGAGACGATGGAGGAAGCCAAATTTCATACATGGGTAAAATTATTTTATTCTCTATATGACTTTTGCACTAATTAAAATAGAATTATGATTTTGATTAATTAGTTGTCATTTCATTTGATGGGTCATACTTTCTTAGATGTTTTGATGTCCCATACTTAGGATTTACAACTAATGTTTTGAGAATCTATCTTGGAAAAAAATAAGAGTCCATGTTTTTTATTTATTGAGCTAGAATTGTTGAAGAATAAATAATTGAACTTGATGATACGAATTCGGTGAAATCCTAGTCCCAATAACTCTCGCTTTTATTTATCATTTTCATTAAATCTTTAAATTTAATCCTCACAAGTCTTAGAGTTCGAATCTTTATTACTACAACAACAATTAAAAATCACATCAGGGAGTTACCGTATCGTATGTCCATATGTATGGACACAACCACATACTAGGACACATCTAAAATAATTCTATGTTACTATAAACTAGTAAAAAATTGAGAACTAAAGGTCACCTACCTCCAAGGAAGATTATAATCGAATACATGCATGTGCTAGCATAAATACACTTGCGTGATTGTAAATAAGTGTAAAACAAATACATTTGTGTGGTTTTCTTGTTTACATTTATATATAAATGTATATCTAAAAATTTAAAGGTACTTATATGCATACCGGTGTGTCCCCGTATTATGGTTTTTCAGAATTGCCGCATTGGACACGGACACGCCTCCGTGTGGGACACCCGTGGAGGTATTGGTGCAACCCAACCGCAGGCATAAATATTTCCCACATATTTGCTAGAACCGTCATAATTGATTTTTTTTTATTTTTGAAGCATAAATCATCATAATTGGTATTAGTTCAAATTACCTTCTCTGAAACATATTTGAAAGTGTTCGCTTTTAAATTCAGCTTGACCCAGGAAAAATCCAAATAAAGTTATCGTTTATCATTTATTAACCATTTGCACAAAATGACAAAGAAGTTGTGCACAAGAAAATAAAAAAAGATGTCTGTGCAGTCATATATATTCAAGATAATCACCTTGTTTATCAAACTTAAAGTTTGATAGATACGATAACCGGTGAGGCTGGATTTCACATGTTTGCCACGACGAACGACTGGGAAATTCCATTTGCTCCTGAAGAAAGCTTGGTTCTCGTAGGGAAGATTTTGTTCACTCGTACAGAGAACTCGAACATCCACCTATCTGATGAGTCCACCACTAATCGTGAAATATTCATTTCTTAAATGTTCTCTTTCGGCTCTTTGAGCATTTCAATTTACTCCAACAACTCATTCAGTTTTCTTAAAGGCGACTGAATGAATACGAAGCAAAAATTAACCTGATCAAAATACAAACTGCAATGAGTATTTGATTTGAAGTTGGGTAAATAAAAAAACTTGGTAACTTCTGTTAAATGAGTAAACTTAAAGTCGAGCTATAGATATGGACGAATAAGCAACGACGCATATATCGTACCTATTAATACATAGTATCATGCAAGGAGAAAAGGTTGAGCATGCTCATGCAAAAAACTCAAATGTTAAATCTTGACACCGATTCGTTGAGCTTTCCGCAATGTTTAGTATGACTTTGATATACGTTATGGTGTGAATCCTAACCAAATCACAATGACACAATCATGGACTAAGCCAGACATTCTTTCATGTGGAGGCAAAATTCATACGATAGAAATCAGCGCATACATGGATCAGCAGTCGGAGGTCGCACAATTTTTTTTCTCCCCATTTTAATTAATGTTTTAGTATAATTTGAGTGATTATTAGATTATGAAACATTTAAATTAAGCTAAATATGGTGTTTATATCGTTCTTTTATATATAGGTCACACATCCTATGTCTTTTTATTTATTTTGTACCAGTTTTTATAATTTAGAGCCTACTATAAGTCAAATTTCATTTTTATCGTACATATTTACCCCCAAAAGACATGTAAATTTCAAAATTAGTAAGCCTTCATTAGTCAAAAATTAAAATCAACCTCACTTGTCTCTACATCCCTCTGTCCCTGGCCACAATGGAGAGAATTCGAGCCAAAAAATAATACAAGATGTAAAAAGATGCTTGATTGGGATGAAATTGATTTTGTTTCTCTTTTAAGGTTCATAACGCTAGTACTTCTCCAAGATTTCTATTTGGTTTTGAGTTTTGGATGAAATTGTTAGCTTTGTAGCATGGCCCAAGATTGATTTTGAGTCGTGGGATGAAATTGTTATCTTTGTAACATGGAGGAATTATTGTTAATTAGATCATCTAACAAGAGGTTAAATTGTTCTCGGATGATAGACGATTCATCTATTTTGATCCTCAATGTTAGTAAACTACATAATGTGGTAATTGTAATGCGAGTGACATTGCAAAATTGTTGAATGACCGCTAAAGCAACAACTTCTTGTGAACTATAAACCTTTCATGTAGTATTGAAGATTCAATATTTGCATTCCTTACGTAACCTTCTATGGCATTGTGGAAGGTAAAATAGGAAAGTGGTCATTCGGTGGTCAGTGACCTGCTGAAGTTGAAACTCGTTTATATGGATCCTAATTGACCGGTTAAGACTTATGTCTTTTCCTTTTGTAGGCGGTAGTGCATCTAAGGGTATTGACACCCTCCAGGATCTCCAACGGACTTTAGTTCAAAGAATTCTATGTATAGGGGAAGCTAATTGTGGGTTTGGATGTACAATTTTAAAGGTAGGATTTATGGGTCCATAGGATTTGGTGGAATTACATTTCTTTCGGTATGTTTGGTTGTCCAAATCCATGGAATCACGTTTCCAACGGGAATCAGTTTTCCATTAAATCCTCCATATGGAATTCGATCCCTCCCCCTTAAAATTTGTTGAGAAACTTATCAAGGGATTTATGGACTCATTTTTTTAAACTTTGAATCTCATATATGTACAATTTTAAGATTCTAAGAGTAATACCAAACAATATATGGACTTTAAAACAAAATAATTCTATGCATCCTATGATTTTAAACGAGTTACCAATCACACGATTGAGAGATTTACATGAATCCCATAATTTGTAATCCCATGGAATTATTCAATTATAAATCCTAGAAATCATAAAATCTGCAAACAAACCCACCATAAAAGTCTTCTCATTATATCTACAACTTAACAAAAGAAAAAACAAAGAAACTCGGATGTGAAAGTTTACCACGGCACACTGTAGGACTTGTTTTTAGCAACTTTAGCCTCAGCTGTCTTATCATGAACTTTTGGTTTGGAGAGGATGGGGTTAGCTACTGGCAGACACAATTATTTCCCACATATTTCTGCTAGAATCTGCATTATTGACATTGGTTCAAAAAGACCTTTTTGAAACATATTAGAAAGTGTTGGTTTTTCTAATAAAACTATTTTGTAATTTCTAAAAACCTTCAATAGTGAGCCGTCTTTCTCAGCTTGAAATCGAAATATAACTGGCATTATCATTTTTGGGATCATAATATGTCAATCATTTGGAATACTTTTAAGAAAATAGAATATTTCTTGCAGTCATACAGATTCAAAATAATCACTTTGTGCATCCAATTTAAAGTTTGACAAATAACCGGTGAAGCTTGTTTATATATATATATATATATGTTTTCCATGACAAAAGCTTCGAAAATTCCATTCCCTATTAAAGAAAGCTTGATTTTCGATGTTTCTTGTGATGTTTGCTCGAACATTGTAGGAGCTGGTTTAGAAGGAATTTCAAATGTTTTGAACGCTTCCAATCCATCCACCTATCTAATGAGTTCATAACTAATTATGAAATATCAATTTCGCAAATGTTTTGTTTTGTTTTGTTTTGTTTTGTTTTGTTTTGGTTTCAATTTACTCCAACATGTCATGGTTATCAGTTGAATGTGTATTTGATTTGAAGTTGAATGGGTATTTTAACTTTGTTGAATGAATAAACTTAAAGTCTAGCTACAGTTATAAATGAATAAGCAACGACGTACATACATATCTATTCATGTTATAAACGAATTAACAATGATGATATATAATGCCAGTCATGGAAAAGGGCGTGCATGCAAATGTTAAATAATCTTTGCACCTTCTTTAGTTGAACTCTCTGCAATGTTTAGTAGATGACTTTGATATACGTTATGATGTGAATCTTACCCAAATTATGGTGTGAATCTTAACCAAATCACAATCAAGCCAAGAACATAGCACAAGATGTAAAAAGATGCTTATGTTGGGATGCTAACTTAAATGGGACTTTGACCCATAAAAACCATCACAAATTCATGCCTATAAGACTCTGTAATGTCACATGTAAAATCGACACTAAAATTTTGGTCAGTCGCATATGACCTCTCCTGGATTTTCTTGTAATCCCATATCAAAACGTATTTGTACCTCAAATATCCATACATGATAACATAGCAATTGTTGAAGAACTATTTTACCAAATCAGATCATTTTTTTCTCATAAATTATCGAAAAATAATGCTTAATTAGCAAAAGGCTTATGATAGTTTAGAATGGGGTTTTATTAGAAGAGCTTATATTAAATAGGGATTCGCGACCACTTTCGTGGACTATATTATGCTCTGCATCTTTACAGTTACTTACTCGATCAACATTAGTGGCACATCACATGGGAAAATCACTCCAACTAGGGAAATATGGCAGGAAACCAGTATCTTCCTATGTATTTATCATTTGTGCTAAGATTTTTCCGATAAACCTAAGAAATTTAGAAATCAAAGAAGCATATAAAAGGAATTCACATCTCACAAAAAGCTACACCAATTCTCCATCTTATGTATGTGGATAACCTCCTTATCATAATACAACTTCTGTACAAAGTAGTAGTTAACTCAAGCAATTACTTCAATCTTACAGTGCCTCGGTCAGTCAGCTGATTAACACAACAAAATCTACAATTATACCATCATCCACAGCTAAATTAACATGGAGTATGTAAATTTCATTATTTTTTCAAAATGCCAACCACCTCGAACCGACCTATCCATGGGAGCCCACTTCAAATAAGTCATAGCCTCTCGAACGCTACATCTTTGTGCCTCTGCTTCAGCGTTCGACACGAAAAGCGAAAGTATGGATGATGAAATTCCTAACACTAGCAGGATGGTTAGTACTCATAAACGCTTCTCTCACCCTTATGGATAATCACCTTATGCAAACACAAATTCGCCCCACCCACGTGCATAAAACACATGAACTATATGACCATAATTTTTTTCTGGGATAATTAACCAAGCCTAAAACCGAATAGGACATCTGAAACTGTAGTGATTACAACAAAGCTCTACTAACAAAAAGAGTTTGGAGCATACATGAATAATCTGGTTCATAATCTGACTCCATCTGGGCTAGTCATGCAAAGAGAAATATCTTTGGGAATAACCCATCTTAGAAGACACATTACCCAAGACATCTTCACCCAGTCCACAATGAAGGTAGCTAACATCTCTCATACACACAATTAATTAAGCTAACACCACTTCCATCACAAAACCAATCTAGGTGAGATGGACCACGATTCCCAAGCCTTGATCTTATGTAATTGTACCCTATCCAGATAGTGGCAGACATCGAAGATCTTACATCCCATAACTGAATACACGATAAATTAAGCCATCTCGGTCTTTTAGTTTCCCAACGAATCATAATATCCCTGTGTCCAAATGCAATTCTGATTATAAAACTGCCATGCACATGATTCTTCACTGTCAAGTTGCTATAATTGAAATACCCTTAACACCAGCTAGCATATCAAATTAGCCAAACATACCCTTTTTCTCCCATCCACCTTACTCGCCAAACCATAATCTCACAACTTTTACAAACAAAAGTCCATACCTCTATCATTACCTCATTCTATTTTTTTCCCCAGTCGTTGTGGATATCCAGGAAAAAAAATGATGCATCACCAGAAGAAACCAAACCCAGAAAACATTATATAGATGTCACTCAAATTCCAATAAGAATTCACTTAGCACAAAAGACCCTTCCTCCTGCTGTACATGGTATCCCACCGTCCGTAAACCCAATAACCCCCCAAAAATAAACAATAATCATCTCGGTAAGTCGAGTCAACCCAAACTTTGACTGGATCAAGATAAATTCAGATAGAATAACAAGGGGACATTCTGGAATTACAGGTACATGTTTTATATGTAGGGTTTTAATGGCAAAAACAGTGGTTACGTTAGACATCAACACCTACTAGATGAATGTGATGTGCTAATAGCATCAAAAAAGACGATAAAGAGGCTTGTCCAAATTTACAACTCGAAACAGACTCAAAAAACCTCGCAGCAAATCATATAAAACCTCGCAGCAAATGAATTATATGATTGAGAGATTTCATTCACTCTTAAACAACGCTTGCTTTCATATGTTTTTCTTATGGTACCTCTTCTAAGAAAGAGTGTTCTATCAGGTGGTGGTTATAAAAAATGTTCTTATTTTGAGTTGTGAATCTTGCCTCATCGATTCAAGTTATCAAGTAAAGGCTGGTGTAGTTCTGTTCTTATGTTATGTTCTAATGGTTTGATGAAGATTCTGGATACGGGATTCAGGTTACATGATTCGAGTGGGAAATTATCTAGTTTTACGCCTTGTATGTTTCGGATTCTTATTGTAACATCGGGGTTTCCCTTGTTTATCTATTAAAAAAAAAAGGAAGTCTTACAAATTCAAAATAATCACTATGTTTTTCAAAGCTACAGTTTGGAAAATAAACCCTGAAGCTTGCTTTCATATGTTTGCTACGAATAATAAATCGAGAGATTTCATTCCCTCTTAACAACGCTTTCTTTCATTTCTTTGTTATGCCAAAATTCTGGAAGATTTCATTCGCTCTTAAAGAAAACTTGAATGTGGTGGGAGCTATTTTAAAAGGAAGTATAATGATTTGAACACTTCTAAATTCATCCATTAATTCGATGAGTCCATAACTAATCGTGAAATATCAATTTATTAGTTATTTTTTTTTAGCTCTCCAACTATTTCAATTAACTCCAACATCTCATGGGTTTCGTTCAAAATGCATTTCAAAAATATAATTGAACCAAAACTTAAAAGAACCTGAAAATACATACCAACAAAATTCAAAAGCTAGCAAATGTGAGCGACATATCATACCTATTCATATACAAAGTCACTTAAGGAGAAGAGGTTGCACACTTCATAAATAAGCTCACGCAGAAAATCAAATGTTAAATCATCTTGACACCTTATTTACTCAAGCTTTCCACAATGTTTAGATGATTGCTTGACATTATTATGGCGTGAATCCTAACCAACCGGAATGCCACAATGGAGAGAGTTCAACTTCAAGCCAAAGAACATACAAGGTAAAAAAAAATGCTTGGGTTGATGCAAATGGGGCGTTTGACTGGTCAGAGGGAGGATTGTGTTGACCGCCACAAAGGCACAAGCGAATGAATTAGGGTTATCTTAGTCATTTACTCAACCACCAATTCTAGGGTTTCGACGCTACCCCCATATATAAACATAGAGAATTCCCTTTTTCAAGGTTTCTTCTTCTCTATCTTGCAAGCCTCTCTCAGTCATCTGGTAAGTAACCCTAGAACCCATTTCGCGGCGGCCAGTGTAATCAAATGTTCTTTGCCCTAGTTTCAGTTTCTTAATAGCTCAATGATCTTTAACTCTTTATATGTTTTGTTTTTCAGCTGTTGATTCATATAGTTATTGTTGAGAGTTTTACAAAAAAAATCTTGCCAAGATGATGAACGAAGAAGGACAAAACATGGATCTCTACATCCCAAGGAAATGGTATGTGTCAAAATCTCTGTTCTCCCTCCTCTTCTCTTTTATTTGACTATTTGGTTAAGATTTCTGGTGGTGGGTTTTGACGAGAATTGTGTGTTTTGTTGGATATGTTTGCAGTTCTGCTACAAATAGAATTATTACTGCAAAAGACCATGCTTCAGTTCAGCTTAACATTGGTCATCTTAATGAGAATGGTGTTTATATTAGAGAGTTCTCCACTTTTGCCCTTAGTGGTTTCGTTCGTGCCCAGGTAATTGATTGTTATGTTCATCTCTTGCTGATTGTTTTGATGTTAATACAGATTGAATTACTCGTTATTAGACTTCGATTGCTGTTATTACTCTTTATGGTGAATTTATTTTCGAATGTGCATTGTGAGGTTTGGTGGCTTTAAACTGCTATGGAATGGGCTAGTTTAGACTACCAATCAGAAACATTTGCTAAATTATGGTGTTTGCGAGGTTTTCGGCCTCAGGTTGTAGGTTAAAATTACATTGATCTTTATTGTGGTTAAATGAGATGGAAGGTTATTGGGCAGGCAATAATGTTTAGTGGTCATATTGGCTTTTAGCATTAGAATGGTAGCACAAGTTGAAACTTAGCAGTTAACAGACGTAAGACTCGGTTTACCTACTCATGCACAATAAGGAATTTAACAATGTTTAGTTTCAATTTGGATTGTTGAAAAGAACAGTAATGTACATGTGCTATGAAGTCTGCTTTACTACTGGTATTGAACTATTAAACCTGTATTTTTGAGAAGGCATAACCGTTGATTATTGAGTTTTGAATTTGTTTTTAAGCATTGAGTTCTAAATGAAATAGAACATCACAACTACAAACAGAAAAAATTTAGGAAAACTTTACCTCAAAAACAGTGCTTGCAAATCGTCTGATATGGCTTTCATGGATGATGATTTTTCTTGAGCGCAAGTCCTATAGAAATATATGGGCTATGAAAAAGAGAAAAAAAATGATGTGCATATCAAATTTGTGTATGTTTTATTTAAAAAAAATGTTACGAAGTTCAAGTTGTGGTATGTAGTGTATCCAATCAAACAGCGAGCTAGTAGTTGTCCCATCAAATGGACATATCTTCATCTAATGAGGCTTAAAAACTGTAGACTCTTGACTAATCCCTCAAAGCTTGTAAGCTTTTCTATGTTTCTGTTTTTCTAATTTTTTTGATGTGTAAAGGCCTAAAGGGGTAGAAATTCCTTGAGCATATGATTCTAGTAGAGGCTTGTGTTGGCAATGATGACCTCTACCATGCATCAACCATAAGCTGTTGAACTTAGGGAGAACAATAGCCAATTTTTCTGAGTTGATTTTGTTGTGTTTTGTCTATGAAAGTCTGTGGACTGGACTTCCTAGTTCTCATTAACTCTGTTTTGTACTCTCTTGTTCTCTATATGGCTCAGTTGCTTATGTGATTCAGTTTGTCAGTTTGATTGGTCATCTACATCACTCCGGGACACACATTTTTGTTTATTTAATATTTTGCATCCCCAAGATTGCACTAATACCAGTATAGAATAGGGTCTCTGAGATTAAGTAAATTAGGACCACTGGGCATGTGTAAGGTTACCCAGTGCATTGAATTTTTGTGTTCCATTTTATTTGTCACCTTGTTGAAAGCATGTTACTGTTAAAGTGAAAATATGTTCGATTAAAACTGTGCGGATACCTAGTTTATGCCTTTTTTTGTGTGGAAGCTATAAATAAATAAATTTTCTTTGATTTGTTATGTTGCAGGGAGATGCTGACAGTGCAGTCGATCGGCTATGGCAGAAGAAGAAAGTTGATGTAAAACACTAGTAGGTGCATGTCAAGATCTATGGTCGTGGGTATGTTGGCAGGAGAGGTGTAATGTCACGAGTACTGCAATATTTAGTATCTTTACATTTAATCTGTTATTGCTAAACCAGTTGTGAAATTGAACATCTTTTCGTGATTTTGTGTAAGTTTTCATTTCAAGAATCATGAAAGTTAGTTTGATCTTGTGGTGCAAAACCTAATTGATGAACTTTCCAGTTCTCCGAGGGGTTACGTCTTTTATTGCCTTTGCTTGCCTTACTTTTTGTTAAACAGAGAATGTAGTAGTATTTTCTTTTTGAAGGCAGTTGCATGATATGTCATGGCACTAATAATATTCCACTTCTCCGGCCTCAATCTTAACAGGCTTAACTTGCATGACATGTCATGGAAATATTGAACCATGCCTGACCAGAGACTATCCATCATCTGAGCATCTGACATTCATGGGTACAGAGATGAGGAATATAGGGAGATGAAGTTATGTTTGTTTTTTTTGTGATGAAGGTGTGTTGCTGTTAGTTTTTTCTGGACGAAACTGTTAGTTTTGTGACATTATAGATTTGTTAAATCAGTTGACAGCAGGTTTTTAGTAGCAGCTTCTTCATAGGTCAATTTACGAAGTTGAAGTTGCAACTTCTAATTGACCGATTTCAAGCTTAAAGCTTCCTTCGTAGGCCACAGCACGTCCGAATTCCAACGGTATGGAATTGTCATTCGCATTTACCCAGGAGCACAAACCGATGAAGGAATCATACCTCTCTAGGGGCGCCAACGATTTTTCCATTCGAATGGTTCTTTATACATATATTAAACTAGTAAACTTGGATGTTTAAGTTTACTTTTTACCACAGCATCCTTGACAACTCTAGCCTCAGGCACTGTTGGTTTTGAGAAGATGGGTTGATATTGGATCACAAACCTTTTGGAACGGATTTGAATGTTCTTGATTTGAGATACAGCTGTTTTGGTTTTGAGAAGATGGGTTGATATTGGATCACAAAACCTTTTGGAACGGATTCGAATGTTCTTGATTTGAGATAAAACTGTTTTATACTACCTCCGTCCCACTATTAGTTGACCTACTTTAGAACTAAATAAGAGTATTCTCTCAGTCCAATTATTAATTGACCTAATTTAGAACCTACTTTATAACTAAATTAGGTTAATTAATAGTGAAATGGAGAGAATACTTTTTTATAATTACGTCCCCCAGCAATCTAACTCAATTAGATCCAGGAAATTTGAGGTGAAGTTGTCATTATGATTTATTAAAATGACGCGATCCTTGGAAGTAATGTCAATCATTTCCAATGAATGAAAATGAAGTTGTACAGGTGAACACAAAATATGTATCTTGATGTAACAATTTTTTTTTCTTCTGAAAGAGCAATCGTTGGGTTATAGAGATGCAAACAACTTCAAAATATCAAATTCAAAGTTGATAAATGTCCTGAAGCTTGCTTTTTACGTTTGTTGTTAGGATATCCGCAGCTTTATATTAAGGAATGACGGGAGATTATTAAAAACCTAGAGGAGACCTACAGAATTGTACTAGAAGCTGTTTTTTTTTTTTTTTAATCTTGAGCATAAGAGAATTTTTTACAATTTTATCTCTGATACCAACTTGGTATCAGAGCTCAATATAGAAAAGAACTAGGAAATATATTAAATAAGATGAGTATTTATCCTAAAATAGAATGCAACACTTCGTACATTTTATTAGACCATCAGCATAATGGAATATCCCTTTCTTTATTTTTATCTTTTCACTCTCCCACTGTTTTCAATTTACTCCAGCACCTCATGGCCATAGATTTCGCTTATTTTCCTATAAACACCTGAAAATATACTTGAACCAAAACTCACCGAACACCTTAATTTGTCGTGACATAGTGCGAGAACAATGATGTCAAAAGATATTTGAAGTAAAACGGATAACAAAACCCTGGTAAGTTCGGTTTAATGAATATACACTTTATAGTCGAGCTATCTTCGAGATGTTGAATCATTTTCACACCTCTTGTTGAATCATATACAAGGTAAGTAACGTTCACCCTCGTTTATGCAGGTAAAGTACACGTTCTTCATACATGACAGGCAACCAAAACATTCCCACGTGGAACCGTGACAAAGCAAACATTTTAATCCACTTTAGTTGTTTCTAGAACTGTCGGACACGTGTAAGTCACCCAGAACAGTCAACATATGTGTCAATATGTTGAGAGCTTTCTACATTCATCACTATCCCATCCCTTCCAAAATCTAGTTTCTTCGAGTGACTAGTATAAATGCCCAACACCTATCACTTGAATTTTCACGGTATACTGCCACGTTTATAGAAATAAGTAGCGAGATTGTTGAGAGAGTATCACGACTGCTAGCACCATGAAGGCTGAGAAGGAAACGGTGACACTTGATGAAGGAAAAGAAAGTGTGGTAATCGTAGGAAGAAGCAAAGATGAAGCTGGAATGAAGAAAGTGGAGAAGACAGAAGTAACCACACATAATCCAGATACCTTAAGGTACATAGAGAAGAAAATGAGGGATAAAGGTGTACAAAGAATGGATAGACATCCGGTGGATGGAAGAGGACTACACAAAAACCCCAAATCTGGTCATGGTGGTAAGTATACATGGGAAGGTCCTCGTGATTTGGTAGATGAAGAATTGTCAATGGGTCAAGATGTACCAGCAGCTATCGATGAAGGTGATCCAAATTATGTTGATGAAGAGATTGAAGAGAAGATTATGAGAGGTGATAGTGATGTTGTTGATCCTGATATGAAAGGATTTGTTGTAGGTGAAGTTGATGTTGCTAAGACCGCTAATGATGCTCATGGTGGTGTTTCCTGGGTCGATGTGCAACCTGAACTTAACGTCTGATATGGATTTTCATTTAAATTCTGCTTTGTATTTATGGTAATCTAGGCTCTAGTTAACTTGGTTTATTGTAAGGTGGTAGTCACAGTGAGGTGTAATCAACTCTATATTCAATAATGGATGCATTTGTTTGTACGTCTTACTTTTTGTTTCCCATACGGCGTTATTCTAAACTTGCTGTAGTGCAACTAGCATTGTCTTCCGGTCGGCCATGAGACCACAGTGGCTAAGGTGGCAATTTTTCAAACTCACCAGAGCTGGCGATCAGTTGATCGAGTTGGTGTGTGAATTTTACAAAACTAGATCACACAATTGGTGCGTACACTCCTTTTGCATAGGGAGAATTGAGCAAAATGTGTTGATTGAAATGACATGAAGACGGTATAGATCCTTGTGGTGTGCCAAATTCGCATGCCAACGAATGAAGTATGCGTGAGAGGAAAATTCCGTAGTATTCTTGTGGTTCGGGTGTAAAGGTAATAAATAACCACTAGCTAGCTCCAGTTGAAGCGAACTTTTGTTTGGTGATGCATTTGCCAATTAAATACTACTAATCCATCTGAAACCTGAGATTTTGATGAGATGTTGGAGAAAACCGGAAAAATAGCAAACCGTAGATTTATATTCTTTATTTGAATTGTAAAGAAGATTTTGACATTTATCGCACTTATATATTTTATTGGAAGTCTTGCTCAATCGATTTAATGCTGGAATCTTGATTTTATTGTAAAGAGCAACGGGACAACAGAACTTGGTTTTAGTTTCCGCTGCTTCAAAAGTACCACCTTCTTCACCTCAATGTTTTCCGGTCATACTTCTCTTTTTTAAGCGTTATATATTCATATAAAAATTCAACCTATTCTCTCTAATCAAGAATTAATCAAAATACAAGAAAAATATGATCACGTTCTGCTCAATTTTTTTTTTTTTTTTTGACTTAATATGTCACATACAATCATTTGATATATGGTAGGTTAACAATGTTGGAAAACAATTAATACGAGTACAACGGTTGTCGCGGTAGGAGGACCGACCGAAAGAAAATCTGAAGATGGAGTTTGCCTGCGATTATTTTCGTCCCGTTTCAGAAAAAATGATATTTTTGTCTTGTTTCAGAAAAAGTAATAGTTTCGCACAATTTTAGAAAAAAGTGATATTTTCGAGAATTGTGTCTAAAGTGAAAGTATCATTTTTATTGAAACAGAGAGAGTACATCGTTTTATTAGTTGCAACTTGCAAAGGAAAATTAGTTGTGCATAAACCAAAATATGATTATATAAAATATTATGTATCTTTTGTGGTGGTTTGCATAATGGATATATGATAAATACTATATCATAATATTAGAAGTAAAATATTATGGTTACATTTAATTTTCCTAAATTGTGTCTAAAATGATAAATACTTCCGATTTTTTCGATTTTTTTTTTAAATTTGATACTGTTGCTTGTACTCGTTGCATAGATTTTTTTATAACCTTTCTAACGAGATAAAATTTATAAAATTCCAAGGCACGGATTTTTAGATATGTTATATTAAAATTTGATTTCCAATTATACTCCTAAAAAATAAGATACATAAAGAGTTACAGTAATTTGATTAAAAGGAAGGGATAATTTTGTCTAGTGAAAAAGTAACCAAAACATAAAAATCAAATATTTTTATCGAATTGTTAGGTTTCATTTTACAAAAAAATTGTCATAAAAGGGACTCCTTCCATTCGGGAGGTCGGCCCAAAAAATTTTTTTTAACGTTTTTAAGAAAATAAAAAAATAAAAACTAGTTATTATTTTATTTTGAAAATTTCAAATACTTATTATTATTATTATTTTTTTCTGCAAATGAAAAACTAAATCCTACATCATGAAGTTTCCATTTATTGAGTTGTTTTAAGAGCTTCTTCAATGGAGGTTGTGTGTCTTGCCTATGTGGCACCACAAGCAAGACATCCTCCTTTTTATTTGGCGTTTAATTCTCCGGAAAGTTAGGGGAAAAAAATATCGATCTCCAACCTACTATTCTTTGGCCTCTTCATCGCCTAGTTGTCATCTTGTAAAAAAAATAATTTAACCTAATATTAAAGTTTTATTAGGTTTTTCTCCCTGATAAATTTAGATTTTAGTCGGTAAAATTAAAATTGATTGAAAGAACGTAAAAGGAAAACGATAGAAATAAAAGCAAATGGTTGAAAAGCGTTGGAGTTGCAGAACTATTGCATCACGATTCAATTGATTGAAGAGCGTGAATAATGACTATACTCAAGCTGTGTATTATTCTGATTATGATCTAGTTCCTTAAGTAAATCTTGTCATGTATTATTCTGAATCTGCCTGGAAACTACAAGTCCACAATTGTTTAATAACTGTTGAATTGAACAAAACGAGACTTTAATTTAATATATTTTCTACTGTATCAATAAAAATGTTAGGATAGGATTCAAGACTCGTGCTTAAATTGGAATTTTCGCTTACTCTTGATGCTATCCAAAAATTCCTAAACCTCCATTAATCTCTTTTCTACTGTACCAATAAAAATGTCTGTATAGGATTGAACTACCAAAGACGTGATTATAATTCGGAAAATGGGTTATTTGTCCAAATATTTTTAAATCACGGTTCAAAGAACGAGTAAAAAATAGTTTGGGTGAAATGGTCAAAAAAAAAAAGTTTCATCCGAGCTTAAATTTAAAAAATAGCAAGGATGAAACTGGATACATCCTGTGTAAATCAAAAATAAGAAAAAATATTTGAAAATGGGCACGATGAAACTGGTTACATCCTGCCTATTTTTACATTTTTGTCCATTTAAACAGTATCAAAATCTAACTGTTCATTTCACCCAGAAATTGTTGATTTTGATCTTTTTAACCAATTTTGTGATTATAATCGGTCACGACTAGGATGTACAGATCAAATATGGTTGATCCAACTTAGTTATATACTTGTATGATCTCGATTTTGTAACCCTCGGTGGCTTGTTTGTTCTGGTTCTAATTTAAATTGAAATTGTTATTTATTAAAATATAGCTGACTAGGATGAGTAGACATCCTCTATGTGAACCTCTAGAACAACAGGTTGAGCAAGAGGATGTCTTCCCATAACTATGCCATGTCACCTACACATTGATCATAGAGGTAACGGTTGGAGAAAGATTTTAGGAATTTTGGATGTGTATCCTACGTGTATTAAGACTTTTTTTCTCACACACATCCCATTGGGGAAGCTCTAAGATTATATAAACTTTTTAATCCCATATCGGGAATTTCGATTATAAAAACAAGTTCTTCTCAATTTTTTGTGTAATCAAGGAAAATGGATTCTCTATATTTTTTTACAAAAACCCAAAGAACAATATTTTTCGATTATTTTACTAAGCTTTCGCAATTTTCCTTGATGAGTTTTTATCGGAATTCCCAAACTGAAATGGAGCATCTATTACATATGCTAGTATCCAATAGGTTAATCACTATATTGAGATGACATCCGAAAAATACTTGTGCTTTTCTCTAGTTTAGTGATCAAACTAAAATAAAGTCGTTAATAAGCTTGGCTAACAACGCACACACGGCATAACCACCAGAATGCCATTCAGACACTCATTTACCCCAATAGCGTGACTTGATCAAGTAGGCATGCCCCAAAAAAAAAAGTGACTTGAGCAAGTAGATGGAATATCACTACACAAAACCCCGAAGTCAGGCCATGGTGGTAAGTATACATGGGAAGGTCCTCGTGATTTGGTAGATGAAGAATTGTCAATGGGTCAAGATGTGCTGGCAGTTATCGATGAAGGTGATCCGAACTATCTTGATGAAGAGATTGAAGAGAAGATTATGAGAGGAATACCAATCCATGGGTTTTTAATAGACTGGGTTTTTTCGGAGACTGTGAAGACAAATATATGGGAATGGAGGAATACCAAAAGCAATTTAATGGTGAAAAAACTTTCGGATTTGATTCCTTTTGCAATTTGGTGGAATATATGAAGGAGAGGGATTCTAGACTCTATAACAATAAGAAGAGAAGCCTAGATCAACTTATTGTCTCTGTAAAATGCACCTTGTATAATTGGTCTGTGCATACAAAATCGTTTGAGGGCTATGATCTCAGTACTTTGATTTGTAACTGGAATGCTGTTGTGCACAGCTAATTCCTTTGTTTTCTCAAGCTTCTTTCATCTTCCTGGTGAACCAAGCTTCTTTGAATCAAATTTTCCCTTTACCTGTCAAAAAAAAAAAGATTATGAGAGGTGATAGTGATATTGTTGATCCTGATATGGAAGGATTTGTTGTTGGTGAAGTTGATGTTGCTAAGACTGCGAATGATGCTCATGGTGGTGTTTCTAGGGTCGATGTACAACCTGAACTTAATGTCTCATGGATTTTCTTAAAATCTTACTTTGTGTTTATGGTAGTCAAGGCTCTAGCTAACTTGCTTGATTGTAAGGTGTAATCAACACTAGTCAATAATGGATGCATTTGTTTGTTTGTACGTCTCACTTTTTATGTCCCATATCGCGCTGTTCTAAAACTTTCTGTACCTCCCAATTCCTGAATGCAACTGATATTATCTTCCGGCCAGCCATGAGACGTACACAGCGGCTAAGGTGGCAATTTTTCATACTCACCAGAGCTCGCGATCAGTTGACCGAATTGGTACGTGAGTTTTACAAAACTGGATCATACAATTGGTGCGTACTCTCCTTTGCATGGGGAGTTTTGAGCAAAATGTGTTGATTGAAATGACATGAAGACAGTTCCAATGAATGAATAGTTATTTTATTCTCGCGGTGCGCCAAATTCGCACGCCAACAAATGTGCCAACAAATGAAGTATGTGTGAGTGGAAAATTTGTGAAAACTAGTGTTCTTGTGGTTCGTATATAAATGTAATAAATAACCAGTGGCTCTAGTTGAAGCAAACTTTTGTTTGGTGACGCGTTTGCCAATTTAGTACTATTAATCCATTTGAAACCTGAAATTTTGATTAGATGATGGAGAAAACTGAAAAGAATAGCCAAGCATGGAATTTGATTTTTTATTTAAACTTCCAAGAGGATCTTGGCAATTTGATAAAATCACACTTATATTTTTTAAAGGATGTCCTTGGTTTAATGCAGAAATAAGAACAGGGAGACATACACTAGGTTTCTAAATTTAATGCAATATAGTTTTAGTTTCGGCTGCTTCAGAAGTACCACTTTGATCAACAACAAATTTGGCATTCAACAGAGTAATTTCATACTTTAGAAGGACACCTGTTCAACTCAATGTTTTCCGGTAATAGTAAATAAAGTAATGAGATATACTTCACCAATTTCTTGAACAACTTGTTTGACAACTATTTTTCCCATCCTCTATCGGTCTTATATCCTGTCCAACCAGTTAAACTTTTTTTTTTTCCTGAAACAACAATCACTTGAACTGTTATGGTTTTCTCATATCTTTGAGCAATCAAGGAAAATGGTTTCTCTGTATGGTTAGAGAGACCTATTGAACAATATTATTGTTTTATTAAACTTTCACGATTTTCCTCGATGACTTTTCGTGGTTTCCAAGTTTAAGTTGAACATTTACAACATATGGTGGTTGCGAAGTTTAAGTTGAACATTTACAACATATGCTAGTAATAGGGTATTCTTAACCTGGAGGCATCCGTCCCGTGAAGATTATATCATCACTCCTGAGTGTAGCCGGCCGGTAATGTCTTGAGAACAACTAGTTGAACACGCGACTCATTCAATTTTTTTCCAAAGTTTTGCCGTGTTGTTGTTGCGGAGGTCTAGGGGCTCATTTGTTTCGTCAAATTAATCACTTCCGTTATAAAGGAGTTATGTGTCAATAACTTTTGTTTATGTGATTTTTCCTTGTTTTTGATTATTACACACAACAATCTTAAGACATTAGTTAGATATTAATAATTGACACTACCCCATTTTTCCGGATATGCAACTAAAATTCGTAACGGCTCAGCAGTCGTTATTAATATTCCTACTACAAAAATTCGTTACGATTTTTTTCTTACGTAACATGTGCTATCCTTTAAGAATCGTAACATGTTAATTTGTTACTCGTGCTACTCACACGCTTAGTCACACTAGATCTGGTAACAGGGGTTAGTTGCACGTGTGCCATGCACCCGTGTGCCATGCTTTTCCATCCAACTTTGGTTGTGCTAGAGGATAATTCATCCACTGAAGAGATGAGGGATATTTCATATAATCATCGAATAAACTCACAATTTCTCTTTCTATTTTCTCTTCGCATCGCCTCCTCTGAAGAGATTAGAGATTAGGGTTCTTCAGTTTCGATCCGTTAATTCAGTCAAAGAGAATAGAGATTAGGGTTCTTCAGTCGATCTGTTATTTCATGTAAGTTTTTTCGATTTAGGGTTTTTCCATTAATCGTTTTAGGGTTAAAGAGATTTAAATCGTTTGTTCTCTTTCATCTAAAATCTAATACGATATCTTTTTTCTGATTTCATTTAATTAGGGTTTTATCTGTTGAAGAACTGAAGAACTTTGAAGAATTGATACGAAATCTCAGCTTATAAGGTATTATTTTTTTCATCATATGTTAAATCAAATTTTAGGGTTTGAAGGATATTATGGTTTCAAGGATATATACTAACTGATATAATCTAATTTTCAGATTTCATTTTAGGGTTTGGAAGACTAAAGAACTTTGAAGAAACCTGAAGAACTGAAATTAAAGGTATATGAATTGATTTATTTAATTTCAATTTTAAGGTCTCAAAATATCAAGTGATTTGGGTTTGTTGTTTTATCATAGTTCGGACTTGGAAGAACTGGTGAAAGTTTGGATTTAGAAGAACCGATCAGATTTGAACTTGGAGGAACTAAGAAGGTGCATGTTTCTATTATTTGAAGGTGCATGTTTCTATCATTTGAAGTTATTTTATTGTTTTGATTGTTTTGGTTGTGCCTGGTAATAGAAGCATGATGAGATTTTAGTGTTTGCTGAATTTCTATTTTGATTGTTTATAACATAAGTTTGTGAGCTTGATGATATTAGTCCTAGTGGTCATTCGGAAAGCTACTTGTAGCTCATTTTCTCTTCTTTGAGAGGATGTTTCTGTCGTTAACTTGTAGGGCTTCAACAACCATGTACCCACTAGGACTAGTTTGCTTACTGATAGACACATTTTTGTGTCTAATTTGATCTCAATACTATATATTGTTGGCACTCGATTTTGTACTAATTTTGTTATTTTATGTATTTGTAGGTATTTTTTGGAAATAAATATTTTAAGAAAATTCGGCTCGAAAAGTTGATTTTGGCACCCGGAGGGCACGTGTTATTCGGACTCCCAAGTTTGGATAAGGGGTAACCTAATTACTAAGGGGCACCCCCAGGTCACCCCCAAGGCATCTGCTATTCGCACCCCAGTCCAGGATAAGGGGCACCTTCTTCAACAATTCAAATTCTCAAAATTGGCGGGAAAAATGTTCACACACAGGAGAATTTTCGATCAAAGAAATGAAGTAGTGGTAGGTCGATTCAATGGCTGAATTTTGGTTTAAAGATGTGATTTAGCCTAAGGAAGATAGTTTGGGTGTCTAATTTGATCGGAATTGGCTGGAAATATCGATTTGATTCTCGAGCTCAAAACAGAGCTACACGGAGTGAACACGACCTGTACACGGTGTTGTGTGTGTTTTGGTTGTGCATGGAAGTGTTTTGGAGGAGTTGGATGACTTATGAGGCATGTATAAGCCTTACTAGAGCGTGCAGGATCCAAGTTTACGTGTGAAATTCTAAATCTGGTAAGAAAATATTCAAAAATAATGTTATTCACTGCCGAGTAAAGACGAATTATTTGGAGTTATGGCGAGGGATTTCAGCGTGTCTTTGAGTATAAATATGATCTTTGGGTCTACTAGAATGGTGGTCGAGAGTTGGGAGTCGAAAGGAGGGCCAGAGGAGCAGAAATCAGAGTTTTCAGAACTCTGTTGCTGCTGCTGCTGCTGCCCGTGAAGAACAAGGAATCGGCCACGGTTCCTTCATCCATTTGCAACTGTTTCTTCAACTGCTCTGCAACGTTTATTTTCATCGCAACAGTTTCTTAATCATATTTTGCAACAGAGAAGTAAACCACAGCATGTAATTTTCCGTCACCATTTGTTTCTCTGTAACAGTCCAACATCGTCTTCGCAACAGGAACTGCTGTTGCGATTTCTCTGTTGCATTGTTTACTCAATTGTAATCAACTTTGGAGCAATAATAAAACATTTTGAGATTATGATTAATATGAGGAGCTAAACCCAACATTGGGACGACGGAGGGAGTCTATTTTCGTCATTGTGGTAAATTTAATTTATTCTTTTTATGACTTTTGCACTGATTAAAAATTGAAAAATGATTTTAATTAATTAGTTATCATTTTATTTGATGCGGCATGCTTGCTTAAATGTTTGATGTCCCATGCTTACGATTTATAACTAATATTCTGAGAATCTATTTTGGCAAAATAAGAGTCCATATATTTATGTTTTGAGCAGTAATTGTTAAGAATAAATAAAATATACCACATGCATGAAGAATTGGCCAAGTCCTTAGTCCCAATACCTCTCGAACATCTTGTGACAAATTTGTACATATATTTTCGTTTTAAAATCTATTCAAGTCCGAGCAACGAACTTTTACTTACCTCTTGAAAAGTATTATAACACTTACCTATAACATTTTACACGTTTCTTTGCTTATAAGATGGTGTTGTAAATGGTTCAGTTGCAGTTGAAGCTAAATGGAAGTTGTGGTACTTGATTATGTACATTGATATCTCAAAGGCAAAGACATCAATGTAAATGATTATTCTGTTTTGTTTACAAGTTTTGAAAAACTGAAGTTAAAAAGTTTGTAAGTTTGTTTTGTTCTTGATTGATTCTCAGTGAACATGATGATTATAGTTCTAGTGGTGAACTTATGGCTCATTCTCTCATCTTTGAGAGGAGATTGCTGTCGTTATTGTACAGGGCTTCAGGAACCTTGAACCACTAGGACTATTCAGTTTAATTTGTTAACTTAGGAATCTCTATAAGTTTGTATGAACTGAACTTAGTAAGTTTTGTAAGTCTTCTTTTGATTTTTAATGGAATCTCTGTGAGCATGATGATAGTAGTCCTAGTGGTGTTTAGCAAAAGCTAGCTTATCCTCTCTTCTTTGAGAGGATGTTCCTGTCGTTAACTTGAGGGACTCGACAACCCTACCACTAGGACTAAGTACTTGGTTTTATCTTGCAAAATATATTCTGAAGGGTAGTATGTCATCTGATGAGAACAAGAAATGGATGAAGCGTGACTGTAAGTCTAGTGAATAAGTACAATTTGTGAGGTCATTTATACAGCTTTCCAAGAATAATGGTGGTGGGAGGATTGTAATTTCATGTCCTCTTCCACATTGTATGAATGGTAAAGGTTTATTTTCACTTAGTGAGATATCATTACATTTTCTCAAATATGGTATTTGTTTGGCGTATACAACATGCTGTCATCATGGGAAAAGTTCAGGAGAAGAAGCACGGTCAAGACATAGGTATAACATTACATGCAGAAGTTGTGAGTGTGGATTGAAATGTTACAACAACTGTGGTTGTGGATGGAAATGTTACACCAGGTGTGGATGTGGATGCGAATGTAAGAGCAAAGATGGATGTGGATGAGAATGTAGGAACCAACAGGTTTTGTAAGAAAAAGAGATCAGTGTCTGAGCGGGCAAGAAAACCATTGTATCCTACGTGTCCTAAAGGAAATTCATCATTGTACGATAATGGTGAACAACATAAAGATTCAATTTGGGATTTCAGATAATGGTATCACTACAATGTTAGGTTGGATAGCAACTGCAAATTTTGTAAGTTTCTATGTATATTCTAAGTTAGCTGAATTTGTGAACATATGAATTTCTATGAACTAAACTTAGTAAGTTCCTGTGTATTCCCTTGGTATTTGATACTTAACAAAAAAAAATTGTACTTAGAAAAAATTTATGTTCTTTTTTGTATGAATGGATTTGAATATGACAAGAATTGATTGATGGTGAAATGAATTTGATCGAAGAAGATATTGTTAATTATGGTGGATGAAATGAAAACCGTATCCTGGTTATTTGAAATTTCGGCGTATTTCCAGCCGAATATGAGTTGTCGGTCAACATTGACCTGGTTAAAATTCGTCATTACTGAATGATTTTGACCAGATCAATGTTGATTGCCAGTAATTTTTTCGTAACGACTTAAGGTTGTTACCACATAATTTCGTAAAGGCTCAGGCTTGTTACGAAAATACCACATGGTAACGACCGCTAGCCAGTACAACCTCCGTTGCAAAAAATTTTCGTAAAGGCTAGTGGGCCGTAGCAAAATTTTTGTAGCACTTCGTTTCGTAACAGCAAAGAACCGTTACAATCCAGATTCATAACGCTC
Source organism: Papaver somniferum (assembly GCF_003573695.1). Taxonomy (NCBI): domain Eukaryota; kingdom Viridiplantae; phylum Streptophyta; class Magnoliopsida; order Ranunculales; family Papaveraceae; genus Papaver; species Papaver somniferum. The sequence continues at coordinate 9,266,800 of NC_039368.1, read as the reverse complement.
AAAACCGTTTCGAATCGGGAGAAATGATAGTGTAAAACTGAATGATTGATTTATATATCATTGATGTTGATACTATATTGGAAAATGGATGTTGATTGTGAAGTGAAAAACAAAATTGAGTTTTTGGCCAGCCGTAGAGTTTCGATGTCATCTCTTAAATTAGAAGAAATTTTGGTAAATCATTATTTTAACTGAATATAATATACATTTTAATAGTTACTCTGGTCAAATTTCAGAATCTTTGGAATTGTAAAAATGATGTTTTTTTTAAACTAATTTTTTTTCTTCTGCTAGAGCGATCTTTGGGTTACAGAAATGCAAATACCTTTAGAGGACTCATCTAGTTTGTCTTGACAAACAACCATGGAACTTGATTTCTATGTTGGTTGTTAGGATCTCGAAAAGGATGATTTCTTCGTATCCTCTGCAAGTTAGGAATCATGCATTTAGAGAACTAAACTATGGACGGACCTTCTTTAGAAAGAACTCAAATGTTTACGACTCTAATTTTTTAAACTTTCCTTCGTGCATTTTATAAATGCATAACCATTATTGAAATATCCATTTCTTTACTGTTATCTTATAGCTCTCCCAGCTTTTCAATTTACTCCAACATATGATTGATTGGTTTCATTTAATTTTCCTAAAACCAACTAAAAATATGCTACCAAAACTCAAAGGAACTTGAAAATACATAACCAACAAACTTCAAATTGGATAGATAACAAACCACAAAAGTCGGTAAGTTCTGTTTAATGAATAAACTTTCTAAGTCATTTAAGGAGAAGTCATATGCTCACGCGAAAATCATTTTCACACCTCAATTAGTTGAGTTTTTCTCAATGTTTAAATGACTTTATTATGGTGTGAATCCTAACCAAATCACCATAGAGAGTTTAAGCCAAAATCGTACAGAGCAGTAAAAAGATGCTCGGGGATGTTTGACTGGTCAGAGTACGATTGCGTAGACCACTAGACCTTAACAACATACAACAAGCGTCAAAACCGTCAATGAATAATAAGTAATGTTCACCTCCACTTCATATAGGTCAACCACGCCTTTAACTTCGGAACAGGTAAGCGACCAAAAGACTCCCACGTGCCACACCATGAAGATCTGTAACCCGTGGGCTAACATTTGGACCGCTCAAGTTGTTTCTAAAAATCTTAGACACGTGTAAGACACCGAGGACTGTTGAAATATGTGTCCATACGGTAGAACTTTCTATATTCATCACTGTCCCTTCCCAAAATCTAGTTTCTTCTAATGACCTGTTTAAATCCCGAACGAATCCGAATTCGTGCACACTCCTTAATGAGTGTATATTTTACATTTCAAACTCTATCCTTGATTTAATTTAGGGGTTATATAACCTCGTTTAATTGGGAGCCCCGAAAAACAATTAGGAACCCTGCACTACAGGAAAAAAAGGGTCATGAAATAGCAAATAGGGTTATCTCTTATCCCATTTTTTTTGAAATGGCTAAACTATCCCTAAATGATTAGTGTTAATGATTAGTTAAGTTAAGTTAATTAGTTTGTTTAAGTTAAAATCAGATTTAAGAGTTAAAATTTGGAGGGAAAAAAAAGGTAGTGTTTTTGTATGTTGAGAAGAAGAAGAGGAGTTTTTGTGGGGAAATTAGTGTTTTTAGAAATGAGTGATTGTAGTGAAGGAAATGATGTTGATTAAGCTTCAAATAATAAACATGATTGTGTTGAAGGTGAGATTGTCTCAACTGTTGGATGTTTGATGAAGAGATGTTAATAGAGGAAGCCATGAATATTGGTGCAAATGAAGATCTCATTGATCAAAATGAAGGAACCAACCCTCAAAATGAGGAACCCCAAGCTCAAAATAATCATGTAAACATCTTATACCCTTCGATTTGTGTGTTTGTTGCTCCAAGTGGTCAAATCATCCCCACTATGGAACAACTCAGTGTAAGGGTCGTCAGAGTCGGAGGGTGTATATCCAAACGACTCTGTGAGGTCGTCAATATATTGACACTACTAATAACGACTCAAACCTGCAACTTTTCCAGGTTATGAAAAATCGTTAGGGTAGTGTGATATAGATTGGCGACCCTTTTTAGCTAGGTCACCCAGAGTCGTTATGTTTTTTGGTTAACACATGAACGACTCTAAAACCAAAACTACATGTAAAATGTAAAACTTAGGGTCGTCATACTTGTAGTCATACGGTCTGGATCAGACCAGGGACATACACAAAAAAGGAACATACACAAAAAAGGATCAAATCAGTTGAGTATTTCATGCTATCAGAACAAGGGTCTTCACCTTATTCTTTAAGACAGAAACGACTCTAATGGACAACATGACGACATTAACAAATAATGTGACGACCCTATCAATATTTTGGACAGTGAGTATTTTGGTTTTGCAACTAGGGTCGTCAACTAAGAGTAACGACTCTAATCCAAACCATAAGAGTTCAATGACGACTCGAATATATATATTGACGACACTTCTAATTTTTAAGACAGAGAGACTGTTCTTAGTAGAATTAGGGTCGTCAATAGATTCGATTACAGAGGTAACGACCCAAATCTAGGGCAAAAAATTGTAGTAGCAGAATTAGGGTCGTTAACTTAAACATCATATAGCTTAACGATTTTTCATAGAGTTAACATGCATATGAAGAATCGTTAGGGTTTAAGAAAATACATAGTAACGACCCACTCACCGTAACTGAAAAAAATCGGTTCCAGATCTCAATTTCACAATCAAAACTCAAGAAAAAATCAAAACAAAGGAGGGTCTTAGTTCACTTACTTTCTAATCGGTGTCATTTCTTCTTCTAATTCTCTTCCCGGGTTAAAGTTTTTCGTATCGACGATTACGACGATGAATCGACGAAGATTTTTTTTTTTTTTGTGTCGTTAATGGAGGAGAGGGGGAGAACTCGGGTGGGATAGGAAGGGAGGGGAGGATAGGTTTTTAAGTAGTAAAGGTAAAATAGTATTTTCACCACCTTTTGGAACCCTCCTAAAATTTTTGGTGTGGGTATAAATTGGTCAGGGCTCCTAATTGTTTTTAGGGTCCCCCAATTAAACGAGGTTATATAATGAGGGTCGTGATTCTAAACATGAAGGGTAATGAGACCATCAGTTAAATAATCTATCAATCAGAAGAATATGTGAAATATACACTTGTTAGAGGTGTGTGAACATATTTGGACTCATCCCGAACATCCATCCCTTGAATTTTCAGGGATGTCCCTTCACTATTTTGATGAGTCTTATTTTTAATTTGATTTTGCCCTTTGCTTTCGGGAAAAAAATAATTATGAGAGGTGATAGTGACGTTGTTGATCCTGATACGAAAGGTTTTGTTGTATGTGAAGTTGATGTTGCTAAGACTTATGCTCATGGTGGTCTTTTTAGGGCGTCCGGGTTCGCTTGGATTTACAAGAATTTGGACAAATAACTCCTTTTTTACAGAAGTATCTCTTAATGAAGAATAAGAAAATCAGATTAAATGGTCGGAACCGATTCCGGATTATACCATCATCCTTGCCTACTACATTTATAAAAATTGGGTATCTTTACGGTATATGGCTCTTTCTCCTCGCGATTTACTTGTAATTGATATCTTCATTTGTATTAGGGTTCTTATTATCTTGTATTTTTATGTTTTTGTTATTCTTGTAAGCGATCATGTAATCACATTTTGATTTGAATAAATTGAAATTGTTGATTGACCCAAAAAAAAAAGACTATTAAGCAAAATGAATTTACGGTGTTGTGGTGCGGTGAATTTGCATCCCAAAGAATGAAGCATGTGTGAGAATTAAATCTATTTGGGATGTAGAGGGGTGGGACTTTAGGGGCTTAAATGACTAAGTGGAGACCAAAAGGTATAGAGAGAGATCATGTTAGTATAAAAGTTCAAAAACACCCACAATAATTTTTTTTGTTACCCTTCTACCCTCCCATTAACTATGTAATCTAAGGAAAAAAAAACTGAAAAAAGCATTAAAAGAAAAAAAAAAAAAAAACCGTTCCCTCCCCTCCTCTTCTTCATTTTTTTTCATCTTCTTATTCATCTCTTCCTCTTCTTCTTCTCTTTTTTTCTTCTTCTTTTAGAATTCTTCGTTTTTCAATGATTCATCTTCGATTCAAAAAAGTTTCGTCGTCGATTAAACCCATTCTATAAAACCATGAAAGCAAAGGAAAATCTAGGTCATTCTTCTTCGAATCAACCTCTTCCTGAAGCAGAGAAACCAACTTCAACAAATGAAGTTGAAAGTGAAGGTGAAGAGGAAGTGAATGAAGGAGATGCACCAGCCGCCGAGACTCCTGATATGACATGACAACAATAAGGTACGAATTGAAATACCCACTCTTTATTTGAGCGTTTTATTGATTATTCAGTTGGTTTCGAGAATTTTAGGTCTGAAAAAACAGTTTCTGAAAATGCTTACGGATGGGAGTTCTTGCATTCCCTACCGTAAATAGGTCTCACGGTTGGGACCTATTGGTTTCCCATCCGTTTGTATGTATCACGGTTGGGATATCTAAGAACTCCCAGCCATTTATAAGTGTTGCGGTTGGTATATTTTAGAACTCCCAGCCGTTAAATAGTCGATGCGTACAGTATTGATAAATCCTATCCACAACAAGTTATTTACGGCTGGGTTTTTCCTAGCCGTATATTGTCATGTGTTCAAATTATTTTTCAGCGGTGGTGGTTATGTCTAGGTTGTTTCTATCCGTAATTCGTTTTCCAAACCGTAAAGCTTACTAACCTAGCCGATACGTATAGGTTGTTTCTATCCGTAATTCTTTTTCAAACCGTAAAGCTTAGTAACCTAGACGATTTTGTATGACAGATAGGCTTTCCTATCCGTAATTTGAGTTACGTCTTGGTCGATAACTCAAAATCCCATCCGTTATCGTTGTTGCATCTGAAATTTCCATATCCTAGACTTTTTTTTTTACGTCTCCGGTCGATTACTAAATATCCCATCTGTAATTCTGTTTGCGTATGGGACTATCCATATTTCCTAGCCATTATCATTGTCATGACTTGTTTTTGTCAAGATTTCCCAGCCGTTTTTAATTATCTTCTTTTGGTTTTTGGTCTTGTTTGTCTTTGAACAGAAAAGAAAAGAGGAAGAAAACATCAATACAGGTAACATCTTCTAGTGATCCCACTTCGCAACCTCGTCACACAAACCATTGGGTGCAAATATAAGGAATACAAGTGAAGTTAACACAAGTGAAGTTGGAGTTGGTGGAGGGAGTGAAGGTGTACTTGTTACTGGAGGAAATGAAGTTGGAGTTGCTGTAGGAAGTGAAGGTGTACTTGTTATTACCGGATGAACTGAAGTTGTCACTTCTAGTGGTGCTGCTATTGATAAAGGTAAATCTGTAGTTTAGGAGGACAAGAATGAGGGAAATAAGAAGTATGCACCAAAAGAAAATGCAAGATAAATCATTGATGCTATGGTGCCTTTACCTCCCAAGAAGAATGGGAGACCTTAGGGTGAGCCAAGAGATCGTTCCGTCTTGATTGGTTACCCGTCTTCATGGGCTACTAGAGTTTGTGGAACAAAGGTAATAAATAAAATTATATATATATTTCATTTTATTATGGATATTTAATCATAACAACCAAAATTTTATATTATTTGTAGTTTCCTAATAAAGCGGTCCCTAAACTAAAGCACCAACAAGAAAAGTTTTGGTCATTGGAGAAAGAGCATCCAGATGTGGTAGATTTGGTAAAAGCTTCGGGTTATGGTCTGGAATCGAGGCTTTTCAAAAGACGTATGATGTTGTGACATTTTGTGGTTTTAGAGAAAGACTTTGGCTCGAAACCATGACTTTTCTACTCCCATTCGGCGAGATGACTATGACTCCGGATGATGCAAAGGAAATCACCGGTCTTGCTTTGGAAGGAAAGGCTGTGTTTGAGGGTTCCAACAATTCTATTCCTTGGGATGAGCTTTATGTCTTGGCGAAAGATTGTATTGGGTGGGGCAAAGATGAAACAGAAGAAGAGTTTGAGATAGGGTATGGAGCCGCGCCTAGAGCTAAAATGGGATTCAAACAGCCGGGTGAACGTCGTGAAACAGTTAACATGTCAAGGAAGTTTAGCCTGGGTCGTTTAAAGGAGAAGTTTGATGAATCTGCTCGTAAGACCGCTAGTGGAGAGATAATGATGGACACAGAAAGAGCTAGACATACGGCTATAGCTTACTTTTTGCACGCTCTTGTGACCGTCTTCTTTCCCGATTTCTCAGAAAATAAGGTAAATGCTTGTTATTTGCAGTGGTTGAATACTCTCAGTCTCTATCCGCAAACAAACGAGGTACCTAGGTACTCATGGGGCACATCCCTCCTTGCTAGTGTGATGGAAAGTCTTTGAAAAGCTTCTAGGTGGAATGAAACACAAAAAGGGCTCCTGGTTCCGGCTACATATCCATGCCGTAATCATATTTCACGGCCAGGAATGCCAGCCATAATTCTGACATATAGTAATAAATCCTATTTACGGCCGGAAATCCCAGCCGTAAATTTGACAGACCACAAACTCTGCAGGTTATACAGAATTACGGCTTTGTCGACCTTGCGATTTCCTAGCCGTAACAACGTATAATTTCCTTTTGTACCACACCAAATCGGCTAGTTTTTTGAAATTTGAAAAATAGATCCGTTTGAAGACTGATCTATAAAAGGTTCTAGCCGTTCAACCACTTATTTAAACTTGAAATAACTCCATATCCATATAACCACCCATTCCAAATCAAAATCACACCTTCTACACTAATAATCTCCACTAAAACTCCTACAAACTCAATGCAATGTACTCAAAGGATAAACCCAACTTTACTTTGTACGAAGACTTATCTATTTGCCAAAATTTTGTGCTATGCTATCCAAAGATGGGTGAAGAACGAAGGAAAGATGGTGTACCAAGTCAATCTTATTGGAGTAATATTTTTGAAAATTTTTGTAGTGAAACAGGTAACACTAACAACCGCGATGGGATTGAATTGTATATTCGATTTTCAGACATACGCAAAAAAGTGGAAGAGTATATGGCTTTACTTTGTATGTGCAAGCAACTTCGACTTAGAGGTGAGACTGATGAAGAAGTCGTAGCTCAAGATAACAAGGAATGGATAAAGTGGAAAGGTTATAATTTCAACTTCGAAGCTCAAATAACCATCATCAAAGATATCTTGATACATCGAAAGGGATGTTATTAAAACCAACTTTGTAATAAGATATATTAAGCATATAATGAGTTTTATTGTGGTCTAATTAATGAAAGTATTAGTAATTTTCAATTGTATTAAGAATTCATGTTGAAACAAAAAATTTCTCAACTTTCAAATTTAATTACGGACGGGAAGATTATGTAAACCCAGCCGTAATACAGATTCAGGTTATTCTGGGAAGTATAATGGCCAGAAGTTCTTAACTTCCCATCTGTTTTATGTGTTCACGGCTGGGAGTTCCTAATATCCCAACCGTAGTTTCGTAGTTACGGCTGGGTCGACACATTTACCTAGCCGTAACGGCAAAGAATTCCAGATTTGTTTTCCAGATTTTTGACGGAGTTGAATTAATAAAATTGATGTTGGGAGTTGATTATAAGGTTATCTTGAATTTTGTAATGAAGGGCCGGTTTCATCATTTTTCTTCAAATTTTTTCAAAAAAATTTCACCAAAATCACCATTTTTCCTTCTTCAAAACTATAAAAAAATGAAGTTTTGATTTGCAAAAGATTAATGATTTGATTAGTCTAATCGATTCACTAAGACTGATTAGCTTAACCAATTTAATTAGTACTAATCAAATTAAGGGTAGATTAGACATAACAAAAAAAGGATATATAAGAGATTCTATGAGTTGTTATTTCATGACCCTCAAGCCCCAAAAAACCCATCATTTTTAAGCCCCAATAATAGAGTTCTTCTTTTATATATTTTTCTTTTCTCTATTTTTAATTTCTTTTATGTGTGTAGCTTTAAAACCTTTAAAAATTCTTAAGAGTTAATAGAGAGGCTAGTAGAGTGCCGTACTTGGGATGTTGGGTGCTCTCTTGAGATGAATCCCGAAATTTATTCCGATGTGTTAAAAGATTATTGGTGCAACTTTTACTACCGATGTTGCATCATGTCCTGTCACAAAGTACATGTTCAAGCGGTAAATCTCTGATCTGATTATCAAGAATTAATCATACGGAAAGAAAAGAAAAAGTTCTAGCACCGCTCAGTCACTTTTGCCATAGTGTCACATTATGTATGGTCAAAAGTCGGTCTTATAGTTTTTTTTTTTAATCGATCAAAAAGAATAAATTAAAATATACATAAGTCGTGTGCGAGCGAATATAACTGACAAAGAGCGAAAAGCCCACAAAAATAAAATTAAAGGTAAAGTAGAGAAGTTTCTACGAACACAAAGAGTCTCAACAGAAAAAGACAACTTGTGAAACCTAAATTAAAACAACGAGAAACTTTCATACCTTAATGAAGACCACTTCCTATTGTCAACTAGCGGACTCGTCAACATCTTGTATAATTAAATCACCGTGGTTTTTTGCGAGGCCGCTAATCATTTCTTCACGATTAGTCTTCAAAGGTGAAAATGCGGGGTCTAACAACCACACCCAACAATTCGTTTGGAAATCTAAGAGGGCTTACTCCAATATACTTTCTAGAGAATAACCTTGACAGTCAGACTCAATCCAGAATAAAGTATATCAAAGAGTGTAATATCTCTAAATCTTAATTCAGTCCGCAATCAGCAAATAGAAATCTGCGAGCCCGATTGAATATAAGAGGAGTAAACTTGAACAGTACCAAAAACCAATGTTAAAGGATCAATCAATCTAAATCAACAACCAAAGGTTGGATTTCCTAATTGATCGATTCAACGCACAACTTGTGATATTTCAAATATATAACAAAATATAATGCGGAAAAGAAATAACACGGACACTAGAATTTTGTTAACGAGGAAACCGCAAATGCAGAAAAACCCTGGGACCTAGTCCAGTTTCAACACCACACTGTACTAAGTCGCTACAGACACTAGTCTGCTACCAATTAACTACGGACTGGACTGTAGTTGAACCCTAATCAACCTAGTATTATCAATCACCTCACAATAATCTAAATCGTATGATGGCGAAACTAGATATTGTGGAATCACAAACGATGAGACAAAGATTGTTTGTGACTACTTTTCTATCCTGCCTATCGGAGATATAAATCTCAAGCCAATTTTACAATTGTACTCGTACGATAGAAACAGTAAGATCAGATCACACAAATACAAGAGAAGTAGTATCGGTCTGGCTTCACAATCCCAATGAAGTTTTCAAGTCGTTAACCTATAGGGTCTCGAGGAGAAACCTAAGGTTAAAGGAGAATCGACTCTAGCAATACAACTAGTATCACACAGGAGGTGTGGGGATTAGGTTTCCCAGTTGTTAGAGTTCTCCTTTATATAGTTCTCAAATCAGGGTTTGCAATCCAAGTTACCTTGGTAACAAAGCATTCAATAATCACCGTTAGATGAAAAACATGATTCAACCAAGCTAATATCTTTCAACCGTTAGATCGAACTTAGATTGTTACACAAAAATGAAATATACCCTCATTTAGGTTTATGTAACCGTACCCAAACGTGTACACTCATGTCGGCTCAAAAATTAGTTAACCGAGGTTAGCCATATCTTAATTTACTCTCATATTAACCTTATTCATCTTATCCATAACTAGTTCAAATGACTCAATTGAAACTAGTTAAGAGTTGCTCAATTGTATAGAAGACACAATTGAAACCAAATAGGTTTGATTCACTCAAATCAATCATGAACATTATAGCCACGGGTTGCAAAGATTGCATTCCTTAGGATTTAAATGTTTAAGTTCATGAACAGACCGATTTGAAAAAATAACCAGCTTAAGTATGCGTACGGGTATGCGCACTTAAGCAACCAGATTTGGGTTTATTAAGTTTCCAAACTCAGCAGAAATTCTCAGTACGAAAACTTCCGCCAGTATGCGTACGGGTACGCCTACTTAAGGTGACTAGTTTAGGAGTTTGTAATTCCCATACTCAACAGATATTTTCGGTTCTAAAAATTCCTCTAGTATGTGTATGGGTATGCATACTTAAGGTGACTAGTTTAGGAGTTTGTAATTCCTAAACACAACAGATATTTTCGGTTCGAAAACTTCTACCATTATGCATACGCTGTCCCCTTCACCAACTTTGTATACATACATATGCATACACTCGGTTCCCGGTTTATGGATTTATACACTAATGTACGAACACACTATATATGCTTATATCCAAGGATGGTTATATCATCAACTCTTAATTTCATTCATGGAAACTTTCTTAGAGGACGTTATATAGTTGTTGTTCACAAACTATTTTTCGTCAAAGCGATTTTCAAGTTATTGAAATTATCATAATGAAACATTCCAAGGCAACATCAAATGATTGTATCACACAAACCATGTTAGATGTAACTCGAAAATTTTCATATGATCTTATTCGGAATTTAGTCACGAATGTAAGATGAACATGGATAAAGATAAAGCTTTCCAACACATATTTCGAGAAAGATATAAGCGAGATAAACTCAGCTCGAAATCTCAAATGTGCATAATAGAAAACTATATCTTAACACGACTTATGTCTCAATATAGGAGATAGAGTAGAAATAGACTTTCCAAGTGATAGATGAGTTTAAGTCTCCACATATCTTTTGTTGATGAAGTTCCACAAGCTCCCCTTAGTATTTCTTCGTCTTCAAATGATGAACGCCGAGAGATCTAAGCTCAACTACACTATCTATGTCCTAGTCTGAGACATATATAAATAGGCTATAAATCAAGACTTATAGTTTTGATCGCTAACATTGACAAACATGCTTGAGATAGTAACACATGCGAGTTCGACCGAGCAATGCTCTAACAATATCCCCCTTTTTCAATTTTAGTGACAAAACTATCAATACATATGGATTACAAAATAAATAAAAATTGAAGCTTCATCCACATGTTTGATCTCCTTGGCATCTTCAACACGACTCGAAATCTTCGTCACTTCCAAGTACTCCAATGATCCCAAAGGTTGTAAGTTTATCTTCATCGTTGTTGAGGATCCATAACTATATATAACAATGAGAAAATAAATGCTCTCAATCATTGTTATACAGTGTCATAGTATTATTACACAACATCAAAGTTCAATTGTATCACAACTTTGACAACAATACTATGGTGATATGTATCACTCCCCCTTAGTCAATACTTTATCTCAACATGAAAACCATTCCCCCTTACATAATGATCCGTAAACCATATGTATTTGTAGTATGAACTACAAATTAATTCTCTCCATTTTTGTCAATAAAATTGGCAAAGGTACAAAAATTAGTGGGATCCTAATGAAATTTTCACGAAGATACTTCATGACCAAAAGTGTATTAACATACCAACAAATTTAGATTCAATTATAAAGCCGAAGCTAAATGCATTCATCAAGGAGTTTATAAAGATACAAGATAACCCCTAAAATATTCCACTGCCGCACTCCCCACAAAGATATGGCAATTAAGCACAAGTTCAGAAGAACTCTCCCCCATAAAATGTCATTCCCAAAGGAACAACAAAGGTGACCTTGCTTTTACAAGAAAAGAAGGATTTCTTTGGATATAACCAAATCACATGATAACATGAATTTGTATCCAAAATATTCAACTGAATTATCCACAAAAGAATTCATGATTAATCCAATCGAAATTCACAATTAAATTAACCACAAGAAAACCCATGATTAATTCTATCGGAAATACACAACCAAATTAACCACAACGTGATCAATTCAACTGGTCACGCTCGACATAAGAGAACTTAGGGAGCAACAACTAAAATGACCACAAGAAAATGATCAATTTAGTTGGTCATGCTAAAACATACGGAACTTTACGGAGCAACACAGTACATACACAAAGATGTGGATCGGAGATCGACCAATACTGCGTAATATACAAGGATTCATTCTATCTTCCATCACTATTTGCATAATAACATATAATAGAGTTAATCCTTGTGAACAAAAGTTCTATCCTTTCTCTTATCAAACTAGTAACATAAAAGAGTTTAACTTTTGTTTGTCAAAAGTTCATTCTATCTTTTATCAGTACATTCATATCAATATAATAGAGATAACTTTTGAACAAGTATGGGAAAATCATAGTTCACGGACGCAAACACTCATATCCCATAACAATTTGAAATATGTAAAACCATAAAGATTAAAATTGCAAACATCATCTTCCAAAAAAACTTAGAATTTAAATTAATAAATCAAAAAAATGAAGATTAAAAACGTTTGGAAATAGCTATGTGTAATCACAATAATGGCTATTCCAAACCCTAGTTATTCTTCTAAACAAAAATAAGAATAAAAATTCTCATAAGAAGATTTACTAGTTATAAAGAAGAAAAACAAAACAAAAAAAAAAACTCTAAAACCCAAAAACTGATCACAAGCGACAATCAGAGTTCACGACTTGAATCTTCATGGACAACAACATCATCAAGCTTGTGATAGACATCATCAGAAGTATCTTCAGAGAAGATATCCTCATAGAGAAGTTCCTTGACCTGTGACTTCATGAGAACAAGGTCAGAATTAACCTTTTTCAACTCAGTACGAAGTAGATTAATATCTTTCACAGAGTCCTCAAGCTTCAGTTGAGTTTTTCCGAGATCAGGGAGAAAACCATGAACCACTTAAGCAGAAACCATCTCAACATTCTCTCGATCTTGGTGGGAGAAAGCATAGTTACATGATGCACATGATTCGAGTTCGTCACTTTCAACAAGAGTTCTTTTCTTCTTTAACACAAACTCCAGATACACATAATCATCAATTGAATCAGCTGGTGGATTCCAAGAGTTTGAAGGAGACCCCATTCTTGAGAAAGACGCAAGACGTATGCGAACTCTTACGAAAGAATTTGGTAGTTAAAAGGTTTCGCAGAGTTTAGGGTTTCTTAGTTTGGTCTGTGCCATGCAAAGTAGGTACATCCACAAACACAACCTTACCCCTATCAAATAAAATACCAGGGGTGACAAAAATGCAAACAAGGAGTTTAGCCAATATTTGCTAGGAGATTAAATCTCACAGAACTTGGCTCAAATAAATTTATTCTCACAAGAGAAACATTTAGAGCTTAGCAATTTTGGCAAAGAAAATTCAAAAAGAATCGCAAAACCAAAAAAAAATACTTATGCAAAAATGTTAATGAAAGATTATCCAGCTAAGAACGATAAGAAATTAGCGTGGAAAATCTGAAGAAACATTTTTTCATTTAATTATACTTGAATACATCTCATTCTTCCAGGATTTTTCTTGAGAGTGAGGATTCAACCTTGTGATTAATCAACACAAGTATGAGCCTTGAGCTCATTAAATGAATATTGTTTACGGTTAAACCTCTTTTTGATCTTTAAAGGTAACCGTTATGATGCGAAAAGTTATCATAGAATCTACTATTATCAATATATGACACATAGTTTTCTTTCTTACCTGAAGGAATTTGACCAGAGGGAATTGACAGCCTGTTGATGATCTCTTGATAACCTTCAATTATCGTTTTTTGGTTCTCTTACAGAACTCCCTTTTTGCTTCCTTCTTCTGGAACCTTTTTCACATCAAGAACAACATTATCTTCCTTTTTAAAAGAAGTTCATGAGTTATTCTTTGACGCAATGGTTTAGGAAGACTGTTTCGATTTTGAACACTTGAGGAGTACCTTGAACTGACTTCCAGGTGCAATACACAGGGTGAGTACTAAAACCAATTGGTTTAGACACACGAATGTCAGTTACACCTTTGAGAATCAAATCTAAGGTGTGTTGAAGGTGAAAAATAGAATTGTCATTGAACCTGGAATTTCTATTTTGTTCAATATATCCTTTTGAATCACAAAAAAGACATACTTTCTGATCACGGGAGTGATTAGAGGGAAAAGTCTTAATACCATTGTTGGGATACTTCTTTCTTCCATGTGATGTGGACATTCCTTGATTAGAGGAATACACAAGCACATATTTCTCAATAGGAAGGGATTTTGATTTTTCTTCTGAACCAGAACTTTTTCAGTTATGTCAGAAGAAGTTGATATGTCGGACTCTTTGGAGCATTCTTGAATAGAGAGTTTACTCAAAAGAAGCTCAGTTTCCAAATAATCCTCAATGCGTTTTTCTCTCTAGAGTCCTGTGAAATACAGACAGAGGTGTTTTCCTCACAAATGATTTTTAGAAGAGAGTCACGCTCATTTACCATACCAACAAGGACATTGACTTTGTGTTTCAATCGATTGACATTATCAGCCTGGATTCTAACAAGTTTCAGAATCACTGCACTCTCCTTGTATGTATTACTTTCAACTTCAGAGTTAGACTCGTTAGTAAGGTAGTCAGGGTAACACTTGTCAATGTATGTCTGTTTCCTTGGAACACAAGGTTCTTCTATATTTGAGATTGACAAATCTTTATCTTTAATAGACTTTATGGAAACAAAATTTTTATTTCTGACAATGCGTTTATCATAGACAATATCGTCCATCCTCAGATCGCTACAAACACAGACTTACAAGGTCTTTAATGTGTTTGCCTTCTCTGATACCAATTGAAAATGCGGGGGTCCAGCAACCACACCCAACAATTCGTTTGGAAATCTGAGAGGACTTAATCCAATATAATTTATAGAGAATCAACTAGACAGTCAGAATCAATCTAGAATAAAGTATATCAAAGAGTGTAATATCTCTAACTCTTAATTCAGTCCGCAATCAACAAATAGAAATCTCCGAGCCCGATTGGATATAAGAAGAGTAAACTTGAATGGTACCAAAGACCAATGCTCAAGGATCAATCAATCTCAATCAACAACCAAAGATTGGATTTCCTAATTGATCGATTTAACACAGAACCTGTGATATTTCAAATATATAACAAAATATAATGCGGAAAAGAAATAACACAGACATCGGAATTTTGTTAACGAGGAAACCGCAAATGCAGAAAAACCCCTGGACCTAGTCCAGTTTAAACACCACACTGTATTAAGCCGCTACAGCCACTAGCGTACTACCAATTAACTTCGGACTGGACAGTAGTTGAACCCTAATCAATCTCACACTGATTTAAGGTACAGTTTCGCTCCTTACGTCTATGATCCTAGCAGGATAATACGCACTTGATTGCTTTAGCTGATCTCACCCACAACCAAGAGTTTCTACGACCCAAACTCGAAGACCTGATAAACAAATCTGTCTCACACAGAAAAGTCTATAGGATTGAATAAATTTGTCTCCCACAGAAGTACCCAAGAGTTTTTGTTCCGTCTTTTGATAAATCAAGATGAAGAGGAACCAATTGATAAACCGGACTTATATTCCCGAAGAACAGCCTAGTATTATGAATCACCTCACAATAATCTAAATCGTACGATGGCGAAATTAGATATTGTGGAATCACAAACGATGAGACGAAGATTGTTTGTGACTACTTTTATATCTTGCCTATCAGATATATAAATCTAAAGCCAATTTTATAATTGTACTCGTACGATAGAAACAACAAGATCAGATCACACAACTACAATAGAAGTATTATCGGTCTGGCTTCACAATCCAAATGAAGTCTTCAAGTCATTAACCTACATCGTCTCGATAAGAAACCTATGGTTAAAGGAGAATCGACTCTAGCAATACAACTAGTATCACACAGAGGTGTGGGGATTAGGTTTCCCAGTTGTTAGAGTTCTCCTTTACATAGTTTTCAAATCAAGGTTTACAATCCAAGTTACCTTGGTAACAAAGCATTCAATAATCACCGTTATATGAAAAACCTGATTCAACCAAGCTAATATCTTTCAACCGTTAGATCGAACTTAGCTTGTTACACACAAATGAAATGTACCCTCATTTAGGTTTATGTAACTGTACCCAAACATGTACACTCATGTTGGCTCAAATAGTTAACCGAGATTAGCCATATGTTTACTCTCATATTAACCTTATTCATCTTACCTGTAACTAGTTCAAATGACTCAAATGAAACTAGTTAAAGTGTTGTTCAATTATATAGAAGACAGAATTGAAATCAAATCGGTTTGATTCACTCGAATCAATCATGAACATTATAGCCACGGTTTGCAAAGATTGTATTCCTTAAGATTTAAATGTTTAAGTTCATGACCGATTTGAAAAAATAACCAGCTTAAGTATGCATACGGGTATGCGTAATTAAGAAACCAGATTTGAGTTTTTTAAGTTTCCAAACTCAGCAGAAATTCTCGGTACGAAAACTTCCGCCAGTATGCGTACAGGTACGCCTACTTAATGTGACTAGTTTAGGATTTTGTAATTCCCAAACTCAGCACATATTTTCGATTCGAAAACTTCCTCTAGTATGCGTACGGGTATGCATACTTAAGGTGACTAGTTTAGGAGATTGTAATTCCTAAATACAACAGATATTTTCGGTTCGAAAACTTCTACCAGTATGCGTACGGGTACTCATACTTATGTTGTCTCCTTCACCAACTTATACACACATATGCATACACTTGGTTCCCGGTTTATGGATTTATACACTAATGTACAAACACACTATATATACTTATATCCAAGGATGGTTATATCATCAACTCTTAATTTCAATCATTGAAACTTTTTTAGAGGACGTTATATAGTTTTTGTTCACAAACTATTTTTCGTCAAAGCGATTTTCAAGTTATTGAAATTATCATAATAAATCATTCCAAGGCAACACCAACTGATTGTATCACACAAACCATGTGATATTATTCAGACTTTAGTCACGAATGTAAGATGAACATGGCTAAAGCGAAAGCTTTCCAACACATATTTCGAGAAATATATAAGCGAGATAAACTCAGCTCGAAATCTCAAATGTGCATAGTCGAAAACTATATCATAACACCACTTATGTCTCAATATAGGAGATATAATAGAAATAGACTTTCCAATTGATAGATTAGTTTAAGTCTCCACATACCTTTTTTTGATGAAGTTCCACAAGCTCCCCTTAGAAGTTCTTCGTCTTCAAATGATGAACGCCGAGAGATCTAAGATCAACTACACTATCTATGTCCTAGTCCGAGACATCTATAAATAGGCTAGAAATCAATACTTATAGTTTTGATCACTAACATTGACAAACATGCTTGAGATAGAAACGCATGCGAGTTCGACCGAGCAATGCTCTTACAAAAGGTAGAAATTCTAAGTCCCATGAGGAGCCAAACTCCAAGAGTTTATCTCTGTTGATACTTTCTTAAGAGATTTTGATTTTGGAGGCTTTTTATTTTTTAAACTTGAAAGAGAGCCATTAGGAAGCATAACTGTACCTTTGGATTTAATACTCAGTTTCGTACCAATTCCTATAATTGGCTTAGACGATGACGGTTTTGTGATGCTTACCTTTGGATCTTCCAAAACTGACTGTGAAGTGGCTACCTCCCCTTCTTCATACTACTTCTTTAATACTATGAAACATGTTATTGGATTTAAAACCAGGGGGAATGTCGGGATCAAAAGATGAGGTGGTTGCACCTTACACGCAACCGGTTGAACTGAAGGAGTCTCTAAGTTGTTTTTTTTCTTCTTTTTGCTAGCGCCTTTCTTCTTTTTGTAAGAATTACACTCACCAAAAACTTTTTCTTGTTCAATTTCCCTCTCAACATTCACACACATATATGCGTGATAGACACATTTTTGTGTCTGAATTGTCCTCAGTGTCTCTATTGCTAGTGCTTGATTTTGTACTTATTATGGTGTTTTTATGTTTGTGTAGGTGTTTTTGGAGAAATACACTTGTGTGGAAAAAGTTGCTCAAAAAGTGCTATTTGGACCCCTGGAGGACATTTGTTATACGGACCCCAGTCTTCTCCATATTTTTCATATCACTTTTATTTAAGTTTCCTATATTTTTTATTTAAAATTAAGTCTAAAATCTGCTTTCACAAGTCTTGAACGAATCTTATTACTACAACAACTTTGAAAACAAATCAAATTTTTGGCGCCGCCGAAGCGGACTTGTCTTTAGATTTTTTTTTTTTTTTTTTTATTTGTTCTTCTTTACGTTTTTGGGTTTTTGTCTTTTTCTTACAGAATTCGGAATTTGGAGCGAAAGAAAATTTTGCCAAAGCTTTTGGTGAATACTTAAAGACTTCGAGTAAAGGCAAAGCGAAAGGAGCGAAAGAAGAAGATTTTATTTTATTTTATAAAAAAGAGAGAAAAAAAAAGAGACATTTTTATTTTTGTAGATTTTTATTTTTTTTTAGACTTTATTTTTCTTTTGCACTTTATATTTTTGGACTTTGGACTTTAAATTTTGGGACATTATTTTTTTAAACCCTACGGAAGAGTAGTTTAAATATAAATTGTTTGCAGAGAAGGACGATGATTACAATATCACCTCGGCCCCTCGGGTTCGTACATGACATAGGAGTCGTGGCCCGAGTCGACTACAAAGGTTCATCCCCCGTCTGGTACGGGAGGTAAGTTTGTCGAAACACTCGCGAATCCCCTGTCAGCGAGTTACTGTCTTCCTTCGTATGCATATATGTTGAGGACTTGAAAACGGCTGCTTTAATTTCCTAGTAAAGGGCAAGGACTGGCCATACAAGATAAGGGTTCGGATTTCATCACCGTTCTCTTCTTGCCCGCCTTAGGAAAACGACACCAAACGCGAACCTAAGCCTAAAATTTTGACTAGAACGAGACCGATAGGGTAACGAGCTTAACAGGAAAGTCATTCGAAAAATATTGGTTACTCTTTTAAGCATACTTCGAAGTTCTTGACGGTTTCTGTAAGTTGAATGCGTGACTGCGCCGCCTTGTAATACCGGTGAGGCCTTGGGTATCAAAGCTCCACCGAGCTTCCCTCGCCTCTATTCAACTTACTTTACTCGGATTGATTCCAGAGGGGTTTGCTTAAATTGTAACGAATTCCCGTTCGAAGGATTAGAAGCTGGTCTAGAAACAATCTAAGTGGAGCCATCATGCTTTTTGTTTGCTAGAAATCAGTAGGTTTGCTGTGGTGGAGTCAGCCTTTGTGTTTGCATAGAACATCCCTTCCTTTTAGGACTTTTCTTTTTGATTTTGTTTTTCTAGTGTATGCCCGAAGTTTTTAAACGGGCTTGGAAAAGAAACACTCTAGGTCGTTTGATTAGTGACAAACCTAGTAGTTCTTCTTGTGAAGGCGGGGAGCTCGAAGACTCTTCTTTTGAGAGCCCCGTTTTTGGAAACTTCAGTTTTGAGAATCTGTCTCTTCGTGAGGAAAGTACCCCTAGTACTCCTAGTCCTTTGGTAGTGCCAGAAATGGCAACTTTGAAAGCTTTGCTAAACCCAACTAGGACCTCTCGTCCGTCTTGTATCAAGTTAGCTGAAACCGAGGCAAATTATGAACTGAAACCTGGGACTTTACAGATGCTCCCAATGTTTTTAGGGAAGGAGAATGAGAACCCCTATTTTCATGTTAGGGAATTTGAGGAAGTTTGTAGTACTCTGAAAATTAAAACCTAAGTGATGATGCGTTGAAACTTAGGTTATTCCCCTTTTCCTTAAAAGATAAAGCCAAATCTTGGCTGTATAGTTTGGACTCTGAGTCAATTGAAACCTATGACCAACTTACTTATGCCTTTATACATAAGTTTTTCCCAAGGCATAAAACATCGTCTATTAGGACACAAATATGTACTTTTGCCCAACAAGAGGGAGAATCTTTATATAGGTACTTAGAAAGGTTCAATGACTTGATATCTCAATGTCCTCATCATGGTTTGGAGAAGGTTAGGTTAGTTCAGATCCTCTACGAGGGTTTAGATTATTCAACAACAACCATGGTTGAGTCCTTATGCACAGGTGGGTTTGAGAATAAAACTGTTGATGAAGTGATGACATTTTTGAATAAAATCGCCGATAAGACCCAACAATAGGAAAATAGTAGGGAACCCCAGAAAACAACTCTTCTAAGTAGAGGAAATGTTAATAGGGTAGAAGGATCTCATGAGTCAGATGCCAAAATAGCAGCTATAGCCAAAAGGTTAGAAGCCTTAGAATTAGGTCGTTCTAGTGGTAGTAGTGGAAGAAATGAGCCTTTTTGGGAAGGCCATGCTGTTGAAGAGCAAGCCAATGCTCTTTATAACAACACCAGGTTTGATAACCGACCGAAGTTTGACCCATATTCAGGAACCTATAACCCTGGCTGGAGAAATTATCCATACCTTTCTTGGTCCAAGGGCCAGAATTAAGGTCAGTCTAGTAATGCTCAGGTTTCCCCGGGTTTTGTCTATACTAAGAATCATTCAGCACCGGCACAGTTTCATAACCCTTCGGATAAGAAGATTATGAGTTTAAAAGAGTCTCTTGCTTTGTTAATTCGTAACACTGTGCAGTTTTAACAATCTGTTGCTCAAGTTTTAGAAGAAAATAAGAGAATAGGTCAGGCTAACTCTCAGGCTATTTCCGAGTTGAAAACCCAGGTTCAGATAAATGAGTCTTTAAGAGAAAGAGGTAAGTTTCCTAGTCAGACTCAACCCAACCCTAGAGGAATTAATGAAATAGGTGAAAGACCATCTGATCATGTGAATGCTATTAAAACCCTTAGGAGTGGTAGAGTGATAGACAACAAGATTTCCATGCTTGATAGTTAACATGTTGTAGTTCACCCTTCCGAACCAGAAACTGAGGAGACTGATAGAGTCTCTAAAAAGACCAATGAGGGTCATATTGAGTCTGACTTTGTCCCTAGATCCCCATTCCCACAGCTCCTAGTTCCAACTAAGAGGGAGTCCAATTTTAATGATATATTAGAGATTTTTAAGAAGGTAACTATCAACCTTCCACTACTAGATGCAATTAAGCATATTCCCTCTTATGCCAAGTTTCTCAAGGATATGTGTACGCGAAAGCGAAAGCTTAATGTCCAGAAGAAATCCTTTCTAGCTAGTCAGGTAAGTTCTATTATTCAGAATACCGCTACTCCTAAGTATAAGACCCAGGGTCCCCTACCTTTTCTTGCATAATAGGTAAATACTGTGTTGAGAAAGCGTTGCTTGACTTAGGAGCTAGTGTGAACTTACTACCATATCATGTGTACCTTAAGATAGGACTTGGTGAGATGAAACCTACCCATATGACACTTCAGTTAGCTGATAGGTCCGTTAAAATTCCTCGTGGTGTGATCGAGGATGTTCTCATAGAGGTTGACAAGTTTATTTATCCAGTGGATTTTGTTATCCTAGATACCCAACCTGTCCCTGACCCAAAGAACCAAATACCGGTAATTTTAGGTCGCCCGTTTTTATCTACATCTAATGCGATCATTAACTGTCGAAATGGTATTATGAAATTGCCTTTTGGTAATATGACTATTGAGCTGAACATTTTTAATATTAGTAAGCTACCCTCTGAACTAGATGAATCGAACATAGAAGAGGTGAACATGATAGGAACATTAGTCGAGGAGTCATTACCAAACACTTTGTTAGAAGATCCATTAGAGAAATGCCTAGCTCACTTTGGGATTGATTCTGATGATGATAATGTGATTAATGAGGTGAATGCTTTGTTAGATTCAACCCCTTTGTTAGATACTAGTAATGGATGGAAACCTAAAGTCGAACCTCTACCAGTTTCTAAGTCTACCCTAGTTCCTTCGTTAGAAGAGCCTCCTAAGTTGGACCTAAAACCATTGCCAGAATCCCTAAAATATAGGTTTTTATGCACGTCTGAGACTTTACCTGTGATTATTTCTTCCGTCTTGGATAGTGACCAGGAAAGTAGGCTAGTAACCGTCCTTCAAAACAACAAGGAAGCTTTAGGGTGGACCATAGCTGACATTAAGGGTATAAGTCCCACTGTTTGTATGCATCAGATCTATTTAGAGAGTGATACCAAACTTTCTAGGGAGATGCAACGTCGACTAAACCCTAATATAAAAGAGGTAGTTCGAAACGAGGTCCTTAAGTTGTTAGATGCAGGCAATATCTACTCCATTTCAGACAGTAAGTGGGTCAACCCCGTTCAGGTTGTACCCAAGAAATCCGGTATTACTGTAGTCCAGAATAATAACAATGAGTTAATCCCGACCCGAGTGACCACGGGTTGGCGTGTTTGTATTGACTATATGAAATTGAATAAGGTCACTAGGAAGGACCACTTTCCCCTTCCCTTCATCTACCAGATGCTAGAGAGATTAGCTGGACATAGTCACTACTGCTTTTTAGATGGCTATTTTGGATATAATCAGATCGTTATTGCCTCAGAAGACCAGGAGAAAACCACTTTTACGTGTCCCTTTGGTACCTTTGCGTATAGACACATGCCTTTTGGGATTTGTAACGCCCCTGCGACTTTTCAGCGTTGCATGATGAGCATATTTTCTGACATGGTAGAACGGTTCTTAGAGGTCTTTATGGATGATTTTTCAGTGTTTGGTTCGTCTTTCGATGAGTGCTTGCATCATTTGTCAATAGTGTTGACTAGGTGTAAGGAAAAAAATTTAGTGCTTAATTGGGAGAAATGTCACTTCATGGTTCGTTCAGGAATTGTTTTAGGGCATATCGTATACTCTAAGGGTATAGAGGTAGATAAAGCCAAAGTTGACCTTATTAAGACTTTACAGGTCCCAAAAACCGTAAGAGATATTAGGTCATTCTTAGGGCATGCAGGTTTTTACTGTCGATTCATTAAGGATTTTAGCCTAATTTCTAGACCTCTTTGCAATTTGCTTGCAAAAGATGTTAAGTTTGTCTTTGATGATGCTTGTTTAGAGGATTTTGAGAAGCTTAAGAATTTACTCACTACCTCCCCCATAATCCAGGCACCCAACTGGAACCTACCCTTTGAGATCATGTGTGATGCTTCAGATTATGCTATTGGTGTTGTGCTAGGTCAGCGAGAAAACAAATTACTTCATGTGATTTACTATGCTAGAAAAACTCTGAATGATGCCCAGTTGAACTATACCACAACCAAGAAGGAACTGTTAGCCATTGTGTTTGCCTTAGAAAAGTTTAGACCCTATCTCTTAGGTTCTAAGATCATCATATATACTGATCATGCTGCTTTGAAATATCTTTTGTCTAAGAAGGATACAAAACCTAGATTGATTAGGTGGATCCTTTTGTTGAAAGAGTTTTCTCCAGACATTATAGACAAAAAGGGTGCCGAAAATGTTGTAGCAGACCACTTGTCTAGGCTAGTTGTTAGTTCCCCTGATGATTCCCTTCCTATAAGGGATAGATTTCCTGATGAACAATTGTTCTTTGTTACCCAATTACCTTGGTATGCGAATATAGTGAACTATCTTGTTACTGGTTGAATTCCCCAACATTGGGGTAAACAAGATCGTTCTAGGTTTTTAGCTGATATGAAGCACTTCTTTTGGGATGATCCTTATTTATTTAAGTATTGTCCAGACCAGATTATTAGGATATGTATACCTGAGAGTGACCAGTCCAGTATTATTTCCTTTTGTCATGATCATGCTTGTGGGGGTCACTTTAGTGCTAAGAAAACTGCTACTAAGATATTGCAGTGTGGATTCTATTGGCCTTCGTTGTTTAAAGACTCCCACAGTTACTGTGTGACTGGTGAACGTTGCCAGAAATTTGGAACCATTTCCCGTAGGAACATGATGCCCTTGAACCCTATTTTAGTTGTGGGGGTCTTTGACGTGTGGGGTATTGACTTTATGGGTCAGTTTCCTAATTCTTTTGGTAACTTATATATCCTTGTCGCTGTAGACTATGTCTCTAAGTGGATTGAGGCGGCTTCGTGTAAAACCAATGACCATAGGGTTGTGATTGAGTTCTTGAAAAATAATATACTTACACGTTTTGGTACACCGCGAGCTATAATTAGTGATGGAGGGTCGCACTTTTTTAATGGACCTTTTAGGCTTTTGATGAAGAAATATGGTATTGCACATAAGGTAGCTACTCCGTATCGTCCACAGAATAATGGTCAGGTAGAAGTTTCCAATAGGGAGATAAAACGTATATTAGAGAAAACAGTTAATCCTAATCGGAAAGACTGGTCTTCTAGGCTTACTGATGCCTTATAGTCTTACCGAACTACGTTTAAGACCCCCATTGGAATGTCACCTTATCGACTTGTGTATGGCAAGGCATGTTATTTACCTGTTGATCTAGAACATAGAACTTATTGGGCTGTTAAGCAGCTAAATTTTTCACTTGACAAGGAAGGAGCCCATAGGAAACTCCAGCTCAATGAGTTGGAAGAGATTCATAGAGATGCATACGATAGTGCTAAGGAGAATAAGAACAAAATGAAACTTGTGCATGATAGAAATATCTTAAGAAAGACATTTTCTCCAAGTCAAAAAGTTCTTCTGTATGATACCCGCTTGCATCTTTTCCCTGGGAAGTTACGTTCTCGGTGGACGGGTCCTTTTTATTATTCGCACTGTCTTTCCTCATGAAGCTGTTGAGATCGAGACACCGGATGGTAGTAGTTCTTCGAAGGTTAACAGTCAGAGATTGAAACCCTTTTTAGAGCCCTTTCCTACAGGTGATATTGAGGAGGTCCCTCTGGAGGACCCTGTTTACCCTTGATTGACCATCGAGGCGATTGTATGTTGTTGTATATTAGTTTTTGATTTCTCTCTTCACCCACGTACTATCTTTCCGACTTCTCTCTTTACTAATTCCTCATGTTACTTTACTGTTTGGTATTGCTCTTTCATTAGAAACATTGAGGACAATGTTAGATTTAAGTTTGGGGGTGGGGAAGAAACTTTTTGTTAACTTTTAGTTGCAATAAATAAACTCCAGATCCTAGAAATTTATGCTTATTAAGGTTGGCACTAACCAATCTAAGTGGAGGGAAACATCTTGGTTATAGGAGTTGAGGAACCAATCTGATTAGATGGAAACATCTAAAGAGTCTATTCATAAAAGCACAGAGCTCAGGTGTGTTAGAATTAAAAAAACATGGTAGTTTCGCCATATCTCGTTGAATCCTAATCCTTCTGTTTTTATTTTTTTAAGTGATTTGGTGGGGCACACGATTCAAGTTGTTACCTTTGCTAGGGTGGAATAGAGTGATTGAGATACCAAAAAAAAAGAGACCAGACCATTAGACCAACCGGAATAAATTCAATAAAGTCGACCACTGGTGCCCTTGTATATGCCAGTTGTGTTGACCTAGAGTTAGGTTTATCGACCACTGATCCCCATGTATAGCCAGTTGTGTTGATATAAGTCAGATTGGTATCTCAGTCCATTAGGATAGGTTCACCTTGGCAGAGGCCTTCAGACAGTTATGGGAAACACCGTTCACTTTTAACCATCTCTTTATCCATCTTCTTAATCTTTCCATGTGATTGGTTGACTTCGGTTGTGATGTACGGAAACTATCTGAGTAGAGCTCTGTCACTTATATATGAATTTTAGTATGCTGAGTGCAAACTCGTGTACAACAATTGAAATTTCGCATCAGGGTACTTCCTCCTGTAGTTAATGAGAGTATGCCAACTAAGGAGATTCTTTAGTGCTTTCCAAGGTTCTGCGTAGATAGCTAGGGTCTGGAGTAAAGGTTTTGTGGGAACACCTCTGGTAAACCCTCCGGAGACAACATTCCGCCACTAGGGCCACCTAGTGGTTTAACGGCTTGCTGCACGTGCTAAGTGTAGTCATTTTTATTTTCTAGATTAGATTTGTTCGAGGACTAGCAAATAATAAGTTTGGCGGTATTTGATAGACACATTTTTGTGTCTGAATTGTCCCCAGTGTCTTTATTGCTAGTGCTTAATTTTGTACTTATTATGATGTTTTTATATTTGTGTAGGTGTTTTTGGAGAAATACACTTGTGTGGAAAAAGTTGCTCAAAAAGTGCTATTTGGACCTTTGGAGGACATTTGCTATACGGACCCCAGTCTTCTCCATATTTTTCATATCACTTTTATTTAAGTTTCCTATATTTTTATTTAAAATTAAGTCTAAAATTTTCTTTCACAAGTTTTGAACGAATCTTATTACTACAACATCGAAAACACATCAATGCGCATGAATCAACGGTAGTAGAATATTCTTTGGGAACAAATTAACTATCAGTTGCTCCACTATTTCAGGCTCCGACTCTCTCTCAACAGATGTTGAGAAGGATAAAGGAATAGAATCAAGTATTAATTTATCCTCCATTTCACGCTCGAACCCTTTTTCGGAATTTGCAATCTTCTCAGAATCTTTTGATATTTCCTTATGAACTTTAGAAACCCAGATTTCCTTTGATATTTCCTTATGAACTCTAGAGGATGGGTTTTTCGGACACTTACCAACTGAACGACTAAAAGTTGAACAATCTAGACATCTTGGAGGTTTCAAATAGTATTCAACTTCCACCTTAAATTCTCATCCACCAAAAGAGACATGAATAAAATCAGGGTAATCAAAGTCAATCCCAATTTCTACACATATTCTTGCAAAACTCATCCTAGTTCTACCAATAGTGTGTTTATCAGCGATGAAAGGTATTCCTAACCCACTTGCAGTCGCACTAATCCCTTTGGTGTTCCGCAGATGTAAAGGGATGTTCTTCAAATTCAACCAAATTGGAATAGATTTCATCTCTTGAACAGGTCGCTCAACAAAAAGATGCCAAGGACGAATCAAAAACAACTTACTGGATATGAAAACATAACCTTTCTCCATTGTTGTCAATCTATCTTCTTAAAGGTCAAATTCGATGATGAAAATGGACTCTCCATTGATGGTCAAACGAAAATTACCTTTGAGATTCCATATCTTCTTCAAATCTAGCTTTCTCAACTATTTCCAAAGAAGCACGACGACCCATGCACAAAATATCCTACCAGAAAGGATTCACAAGCCCTAATTTCTTCCACAAAATTTGAAGGAGGAATGGGAATTTTCTTACCTTCGGTTGTAGGTTTACGGTAGAAAAGTTTGTGATCAGAAATATCTTCACAAACCCCTTTCTAATTTTGGAAATATAGATAGTGATTTCCAATTTGCAGCTTTAGTTTTTTCAGATGTAGCTCCGTTTAAACTGCCAGAAGATTCAACAGAACCAATCAAAGGAGGAAAATTATTCTTCCCTACGAATAAGGTAAACAGAACACTTTTCTACTGTATCATCTTGCTAATTTTTTGGAGATGAATAAGGTAAACAAACCCCTCCATCCATGGATGTGAAGACGAAGAAGAAAGGGGATTTGAAACCCTAAAAAATCGCCAGTCAAACTTGGCCTCAGTGGTCAACTTAAAACCAGTCTTACAATATGAGCGCATATCTAATGGCTAAGGATTTCATCCACACTTGTCTCTGCATGTGTAAACAATTGGGCTCGTGGCTGAGACAGTACTTTTATTATTATTAACAACTACAGTTGGTGGGTCAGATTTTACATTTTTCTTTCCGTTTACCGACTTGGTATGTTTACAGATCAGTCGATAGGTATGGATACACGGCTAATTTGTTGTTAGAAATGGTTCAAAGATATCGAGGAAACTTGGAAACAACTGTGTTGATCGAGATCCTAGATGAAATGATGACAACTAAAAAATATGAAGTGTTATTTTTCTTATGTGGTAAATTTTCGTGTCAGGGAATGAAGTATGTGTCTGAGAGTGAAGATACTTAACAAGTTGATTCATTTTAAAATCGGTGAGGTTCTTATAAATAAGTTATAAATTCACACACCAATATGTACGATGGGTAAGTTCATACAAGACACGACCACACAAAAAAGAAAGTCCGACTAATTTTGTAGAGATGATGGAGAAAACCGATCAAAATAGGAAAGTTTGAAATGGATATCCATTCCTCCAAGTTTCACATGTGACAGAGAGTTTGCGCCTCTCATGTTTGTGTTAGCAACAACAATCATAGAAAGAATTATTTATATTATTTGTTAATTGTTACGGTTATAGCTAATAATCATAGAATTATTTAAATTATTTGTTAGTTGTTACAGTTGTATTATTTTAACTGTATGTTTTTTATGCTTCTTAGTTCTGATAGTTTGGGAGGAAGCTCCTATAGCGGAGATTTTTGGGTTAGTCCATGTATGGGACAAGTGGTGGTGCCCCTGGGACCGTAGATCAGTATGGAGCTGTTTTTATGTGTCCACGGATGGGCCCCATATCACTTACTCTCTCCCTTTCTTCGTGTCCCATATCTGAATCATGTTTTTTGCCTCTCCCTTTCTTCGTGTCCCATATCTGAATCATGTTTGTTGCCTTTGTTTATGTCTCAGCTTTAGTGTTTTCGGTTTTGGAAGAAGTTCTCACCTGACTAGATGATGTTGAGGAAAATCATGTTGTCAAGCAATTAAACTATGGATGAAAAAGTTGAAAAAATAAGCATTTGAAATCTGACTTGGGCCGACTTAAAACCTCGAGTTAGTTTCAGACTCTAAAATCTAGGATTAATTACTTAAATTACTTAAATTATTCAAAGCAACTTGATTTCTGGTATGAGATTTAAAGCTCTTTCTATAAGCAAAAATCTAGGATTAATTACTTTGTCCATTATGACAAGAACACTCAGCTTTTTCATAATACTGTCAAACTCAGAAATATGTACAACATCATCCATACGATTAAGGATGAACAAGGTAATTGGTTGGAGTCTAGAGAACAAATTGGTGCTCTGTTTGAAGCTCATTTTAAAAAGATTTATCACTCTTCTCATCCTTGATCTGCTGATATCCAAGAAGTTTTAAAAGATATTCAGCCAATTATTTCTAATGAAGTCAACCTCTCTCTTGTGTCCATCCCTACACCGGAGGAAATTCTGTCCACCATCAAAAATATGGAGCCATGGAACTCTCCTGGCCCAGATGGTTTCCTTGCAGGATTTTTCGGTGATAATTGGGATATTGTTTCTGTTCAGGTAATTGAGCATATTCAAAAAAAAATATTCAAAACTAAGTTCTTACTCAAACAGTTGAACTGCACTTTTATAGCCTTAATTCTTAAAGTTTTCAATCCTTCTTCGCCTAATGACTTTAGACCTATTAGTTAAGCAAACTCAATTAACAAAATTATCTCTAAGATCTTAACCAATAGGCTTAAACCTCTGCTAGATTCGCTTATTTCCCCTTTTCAGTCGGCTTTTGTATCTAATAGGCAAATTCAGGATAACATCATAATAAGTCATGAGATTCTACATTCATTTAAAAGAATGAAAAAAGAACTAAAAAGGTTATATGACTATTAAACTTGATCTGTCGAAAGCCTTCGACATATTAGAATGGCCATTTATTATTGATGTTTTTCAAAAACTTGGCTTTTCAAATGATTGGTATCAACTGATGCTTCAGTGTATCAGTACTGTCTCTTATTCGATTCTTACAAATGGTTCTCCGGGAGAAGTGTTTTCTCCTTGTAGACATTAGACAAGGAGACTGTCTTTCTCCCTATATTTTTATCTTTTGTATGGAAGTCCTGTCACAGATGTTATTAAAATCATAATTGGATAATCTTATTCAAGGCTTTAAACTTAGAGCCAATAGCCCTTCTATCTCGCATCATTTCTTCGCAGACGACTGTACGCTTTTATCTAAAGCATCTTTACTGTATGCAAAAAATATGTTGCATATTTTAAATAAGTTTGCTAAAGCTTCGGGTCAGGCTATCAATCTGGAAAAATCGGGTTCTTTTACAAGTGCGAATATGCATCACAAACACATTAAAATTCTATCTAGATCCTTAGGAATCAAGTTTCTGTCAAACACAGAAAAATACTTAGGAACCCCCCTATTTGTTAATAGAGACGAGACTAAATCCTTTCAATTTCTTATTGATAAGTTCTATGCTAGACTTGGTAACATGAAGAAAACTAATCTCAATGGTGCTGGTAGAACTGTTGTTACTAGACATGTTCTGTCAAGCCTTGTTGTGTATCATATGTCTTGTTTCCCCCTTCCTAAGAAGCTTACTTCAAAGTTTGACTCCATTTAGAGAACTTTTTGGTGGGCTAAGAAAAATCCTCGTAAGGCAGTTTATTTTCGATCTTGGTCTGACATTGGTAAATCTAGAAAATATGGTGGTCTGGGTATTAGAAATTCTTATGCTCTGAACAAAGGTATTTATATCGACAATTGCTTGGAGAATTACTCAGTTCCATGGACACTTGATTTCAAAATTTCTAAAAGATAAATATTTTCCTAATCAAAATTTATTAGAAATAGATAAGGTTGCTGACACCTCCTCCTGGATTTGGAAAGGCATTGTAAATTGTCTAAGCTTTCTAAAATCCAATATTGTTTGCAAAATGAACAATGGAAACTCTACTAGAATTTGGACTTCTATATGGCTTCCCTGTTCTTATGCTCCTCCTTTATCTATTGAGCCTAATTATAACGATTATACTTTTGTTAGTGAGCTTATAGACCCTTATCGTAACACATGGAACCTAGATATTCTGAATTCCTTGTTTTGTCCTGAAAATGTTATCAAAATTCGTTCGATTCGCCTGAATACTTCTTATGAGGATAAGATTATGTGGGCACACACTAAAGATGGTAATTTCACAATTAAGTCTGCTTATAAAGTGTATATAAATGAGTTTGCTACAGCTGAAGAGTCTTATTTTTGGTCTAAAGTTTGGTCGCTGAACTGTCTTCCAAAAGTTAAGTTCTTTATTTGGAAGGTTTTTGCTAGTATGTTGCCAGTTAATGCTACTATGAATGCGTATAACAACACTATTGATCAATCATGTCCTCTCTGCAACAATGATTCTGAAACTGTCCTTCATCTCTTTTATCATTGTCATGTTGCGTCTCACATCTGGTTTGCTTTATCTCTTCAACATCTGATATATTTTGACTTTTATCATTATTCTGTGGCCTGATGATTACTTTCTGAAATGGTTTGATATAAGACTAGGTCAGTCGCCTTTCCCTGTTGGCTGGCCTAGTGTATGTGCAATTATTATGTGGTGTATATGGAAGCTGCGATGTGTAGTAGCCTTTCAGAAAGTTGAGATAAATCTTGACAGAGTTATCCTCAGCACTAAAAGAATGTTGAATACTTATATTCTTCCTCCCCTTGCGTCTGTCTTTCGTGTGGATACTAAAACTCCCACTTCTGAGGTTGATCATATTCTATTCATTGATGGCTCTTATAAAAACTTTAACATGGGAACTGGTTTGATCTTATGTGATGCTGCAGGAAGAATAGTTTCTTGTAATTCGAACTTTGGGATTGCTCCCGATGCAGTTAGTGCTGAAGCAATGGCGCTGTTTTTGGCTGTATCCTGGCCAATGGAGTTGAACCTGTCCAAAGTTCTTCTTGTTAGTGACTGCCTGCAAGTAGTAGATTTTGTGAATGTGGATAGTCACTCGGCCGGATGGAGATGCAGTGACATTCTACAAGACTGTTGATGCCTTCTGTCTAGTAGTTCTGCTTTTAAGCTTGTATATATTAGGCGTACTACGAATAATTTTGCAGACCGGCTTGCACGTCGGGCTAGGAAGTTATGTGTTAAAGAAACTTGGGTTTCATGCCCTCCTTTTTTGAACTATCTTGAGAGGCAACAAATTTTGAATGCTTGTAACTTCCTTCTTTGGCAATGAAAAGTTTGTTTCTTAGAAAAAAAAAGTTTCAGACTCTAAAAATATATAATAAATAACGAAAAAGTTGAAAAAACGGACTAAAATCATTCTTGGGTCGAGTTAAAACTTCAAGTCAGATTCAGACTCTAAAAGTATATAATAAATGAAACAGGACGTTCGATCCTATTTCCTAGTGCCTGTATTTTTAAATTGGATCCACTATTCGTCAACAATGAAGGCGCAAAAGTTTTCGTCCATTACGTGATGTTTGATTAATAAGGTGTGAATCCAAAATCCAACGCAATTTTTGTGAGAGTGAATCGAGATTTGAAAAAAAAACACAAATAATCAGTGTTGAAAATCCACTAGTCGATCGTCATAGATCAAATTATAGAGAACCCCATAACATGCATTTGTTTCACTCGCATATTAGGAGAAAATCACTGACTAGTAAGACATTATTTCTCCTTATAATCGACGGACTTGGTACTTCCTGCAAATGTCTTAATATGGGTGGTACCGAAGGAACCTGGCAAAATGTGTTATTGAAATAACAAATGGCTTTTAGTAATCTTTTTTCTATGGTTATCTTTATATCTCTTCTTCTTTTAAATATTGTGATTGGATTTAGTTTTAGCAACTCACTTTCAATTTTTTGTTACTAGATATATATTTTATTGTTGTTTTTGGTATTTATTTAGAGGCTTCTTCTATGTTTTTGTTGTGGGTTTTAATCCTTGTGATGAAGCTCAAGAGTTGGTGTCCGGTTCTCACTAAGACTACCACAATAACAGCAACAAAAGCAAGAACTCCGTCAACAACTAAAACCTCAGTAACAACAATTGAATCAGTTGTAGACACCAAGATCCTAATAATCGCAACTTCAGATACCAAGACAACAATTTCAGACACCAAGACTCTGATTCAGATGCAGACTCGGAACGATATAGCCTTTTTCACTCCGATTCTAACCGATCCAATAATTCTTTGTTACTTTAGTTTAGTTAGTTTAGTTGATTATATTTGGTTAGAAAACCGTGCGAAAGGTTGAACTGTTTGCTAATCCATATAATTCTACATTTTACAGCTTTTTATAGATTGTTTTTGTTTCAGACAAAACATATACGGCCGCTAAACCTAATCCTGTTGCATGATTCTTTGAGTACATAATGATATAATTTGAAGTAAACTCAGATCCTACAATAAGTATTTGAAGAGAAAATCTTGTGATGTTGATAATGTATTGGTTTATGAAGTTTTATTGAACGATGTGACCTATAATGACGATTGTAACAATACCAATTTCAAAACGGAAGTATTATTAGTAGCTGAACGTGCCTCTTTTTTGAAAATAGAAAAAAATAACATTCGAATAAGAAATCACTAACAAGCTAATCCATACAAAAATTTATAATAATTACTATTGTTTTTGTGGTTTACTAGTTGGTATGTATGGTAATAAAGACCGGTCAAGTTAAAGCAATTTTTTGTTTGGTTATACATTTGCATTTGCTAACTTTATACCGTTAGTCGTTTGAACCTAGAACTAAACTGAGATGATGGAGAATATTGATACGGACAACAAACCGTAAAATTTAATTCTCTACTAAGTTTGAAGTGGATGTTGCGCATATAAGCGATAAAGATGAACCCATATTTATTAAAGGAAGTCATATACATCAACATATAGATCTGCAAGGTTCAGATATTAATGGAAACCCTCTTTTATCAACAATGAATTTAACTCGGAAAAATACTTTCATAAATTAAAATGACCCTCCCGTAGAACTCATTATTTTCATTTTCAAGTAATGATGAGCTAGTGACTTTTTTAAACAAATTTTTAGAACTGTAATTCTTTTGTTTAATTTGATTTTATTAGAAATAATTTTTTCCCTTAATTCGTTGCATAGCAATTTAATATGTCATAGTCAATGATTCGTTATATGGAGTTTTGATACTATGTGCGTTGATCCTATTGCCAAAATTGCATCAATATTTGTCCTCCCATGTCCAAAATATGGGGCTTGTGGCTCAGGTGGTACTTTTCTTCTCAGACATTGATTGCTAATTTTTCCGACTTGCTTGGTGAGTTTCACAAAACCAGGTTACACAATAGATGCGAGCGTACACGGTAACTATGTTGTTACAAGTGGTTCAAATGGGGTGATATGAAGGGAACATGGATAAGTTGATAGAGATGATGTGAAGACTGTTAAATAAAATGAAGTGTTGTTCTCGTAGAGCGGCTAACTTGCATGAAAAAGAGTCAAGGAGTAAAGTGTGTGTGAGAAATTGAACATAAACAACATTGGTCTATTTTAGAGCTTTTTTTGTTCTTATAAAAGGTGATTCGCACTATCACATGCAAATCAAAGTCAACTATTGTTTGGTGGTATATATTCGCTCAACTTTATATTAAAAATCCATTTGGAACCAAAAATTAAACTGAAATGATGGAGAAAACTGAGGACAACGGAAAGCAAAAAACTCAAATCATCCCAGAAACTTCCAAAAATGTGGTGTTAATGTAACATGGATGCACCTATCGTTCTTAAATGAAGTCGTATGTGGATGTAAGAGCATTTTACGAACGTATTTATTTAGAACGTTTTTAATAGTTTCTTTGTATAGGCATAGCGTTTATGTCCATAATCTTATATTTTGTTATCAGGGTTATCTTTTAGTATAAATAGGCTATTAAATTATTTTTTTAGGAGGGAGACTTTATTACTTTATTATTGTTTTTTTAAGAAAATAAGCGTTAGACTATCAATGTGTAATTCGGCTACTAGACTTAGTGAAAAATTGGGAGTACAACAACCTCGCCCAACTTTTTCGTTCAACAACCTGTATAGACTAAGACTTAATAATATTCCGAGAGTTACAACTTAATGATACTCAATCAAGTTATTTCGGAATCACAAAGTCTGAGACGATGAACTAACTAATAGATATTTCAGAATTATGACTCCCGAAGAGCAGCCTAGATTATTATTCACCTCACCATAACTTAACTAATAGATAGAACAAGTTATTTCGGAATCACAAAGTCTGAGACGATGAACTTTGTAATTACTTTATATCTTACCTATCGGAGATAAACTCGAGAAAACTCAGAAATAAGATAAACTCAAAATGATAGAAGTGTAAGATCAGGATACACGAACTATCAAAGATAAAATAATCGGACTTGGCTTCACGAATCCCAAGCGAAGTCTTTAAGTCGTAAACCTAATTATGTTTCACTGATAAATCTGGAAACCTAAGTTAAGAGAAAATCGACTCTAATATGCAACTAGGACACACAAAAGTGTCGGGATTAGATTTCTCTGATGCAAGAGATTCTATTTATATAGACTTTCAAGATCAGATGTTGCTTACGATTTAAGCTGAGATAGCTTTGTAATCAAGCAAACAACATTCACCGTTAGATGAATTTTTGACTTGAGGTTTAAGCTAAGGTAGCTTAGAAAATAAGCAATCATATCCATCGTTAGATGGTTTAGCTTGAATTTCACAGAAATGAAATATACATTCTTAGATAAGTATGAATCGTACCTAAACGTATACAATGAGTAGGCTCAATAACTGTCAACCAAAGTTAGTCATATGAACGTAATAAGCCTTTCGTCATTTACGTAAAACACTTTAGATCTAACTTGATAATCAACTAAAACTAATTGGCGATCAAATATATATCTAACATGTGTTTTGGAGAGTTATTTAAATGGTCGATATCTCATAGACATATTTTCGAATGCATCTGGATATATTCGACTGGGTAAGTATGCATACTGGGTACGTGTACTACATCCAGTTCATGAGTTGTAATGCTAAGGTATGCATATAGGTATGTGTACCCTCACGACAGTTATAGTTCCGGGACTCTTGTATGCACACTGAGTACGCATACTCACTTGAGTTCACGAGCACATACGTTTTTGTACGCATACTGAGTATGTGTACCAAGGTGTCTTTAGACGAACATAAACTGATTAGTACGTCAACTGAGTACGCATACTAAAGTTCCGGGTATTTCCTAGTCTTGCTGGTACATGTAATAAGTACGCATACTACAACTCCGGAACCATCACAGTTACGCCAGTACGTGTACTAGGTACGCATATGGTCTTGTATATAGAAGTCAGTATTTCTGTAAAACTCTCGATAATCGATTTGAAACATTCTCGGAAGACGACAATGGTAATCTCACACATACCACTTGTTCCATGTAATTCTCAAAATAATTACTTAATCAATACAAAACATCCCAAGTTAACATTAGATGATTGTCTCACAAGGATCTTATAAAATGTTAATATTAGATGATTGTTTCACATGATTGAAATGAATCAAATCAAAACATTCCTGAGTAATGGTAATCTCACACATATCATTGTTTAAGGCTATTTTCAATTGATCATTTTCAATAATAAATTGTTCGAGTGACATATAACTTAACTCATATTTCGAGAAATATATTTGGAATAAAAACAACTTGAAATTTTCATTGTGCAATATTTTAAAGTCTACTTAGTCATACGACTTAGTCTCATTTCATATAGAATAAAATATATCTGAGTGAATCGATAGTTTAGTCTTCACATACGTTTTGTCGAAGAAGGTATCCAGAGTGCTTCAGTTGATCTCCAATCTAAAGTCTTGATCTTCTTCTTCAAATGGGGAATGTGGTGAAGTCTGATGCTCAACTACACCCTTATATCCTAAACCGAGCCATGACTATGTAATAGACTAGAAATCAATATATAGTTTTGATTAACAAAATTTGAGAATAAGCTTGAGATAGATACACTTGCAAGTTCGACAAGGAAATGCTCTAACACCTACACTCAATTTATCAACGTCTTGTTGATTTCATATTATTCCATTCTCCAGCTTTCTATCTATTGTTAGTTTATGCCTTCACATTGCTAGAAAAACCTCATCAATTGGTGCTAGAAACAGGGGTAATATTTTCTAGAGTATATCAACATGAAGACGTTGTAGTCGATGGAAATATTTTTCATAGACTTGTTATTCATGAGGAAACACCATTTTCAGTTTATGAGAGTGAAGAAGAACTTGTTGTTGTTCGTGAGGGAACACCATTCTGATTGTGTGAGAGTGAAGAAGATAGGGTTGTTGTGTATTGGAACTTACACCAGTTTACGATAACTACCCATAAGTTCAAAACGAAGTTGTTCTTACATATGCTGGTGTTGATACTTTTATCGGGGAAGAGACACGCATCGTAATTATTCATGTAAACTAAACTCGTTCGATTTATGAGAATCATACTAGTTTAATATGTCAAGCTTTATGTACTATTGGAAGTCCTAAGTTAAGATCATATTCTTATAAACAAATGCAACATGTTGTCACAAAGAAACCAGTGGGGGAAACTATACAAGTAAAACTCGTGGGCGAATTTTCCTTAACACCGGGAGGAATATTATAGCAGAAGATTTGGCAAACTATGTAAGTATTTTACTACTATGTTATGAATATTCTATTCATGCAACAACTCAAGATTCTCATATGATAGAATATATTACGAGTTCAGACTTGGATAATAGAATTGGTTGTCATAAGGAACCTTGTCCCCAAAATTATACAAGTAGATTTTGAAAATGAATTCTCTCGAGCAATGGTAGAAAATTCATAGATGAAATAGTTATCTAAAAATCTGGATAGTATCATGTATTATTCAAGTGCAAGTGCAGCAGATCCCGATACTGATATTCGGATCGAATAATTTTATATACAATGGCCTGCAACAAGTATAATATGGGAAATGATTATCCATCGTGATGAACGACATGCAGAAAATCACATGAGTAAAATCCGATAGATTTTATGGAAGGCTAGCCGAAACATTATGGAGGTATATCTACTGGAAACACTTGGAATTGAGATGAAAAGAGTATTGTCATATCTTAAATCTCACAAGGAGTCACTATATGGTGCAATCAAAGGGGTTTAATCTGCAACTAGTCGAGGAGTTTCCATCACAACTAGAAGGAGCATCAAGTGCTGAAATCGTTTCTGATTGGAATAACTCATATGCTCTCGACAATTGTGATATTGTTGTTGTTAGAGCATTGCTCGGTCGAACTCACAAGTCTTACTATCTCAAATTGGTTGTCAAATTTAGTTGTCAAAACTATATATTGATTTCTTGTCTACATTCGGTCGGTCTCGAATTAGGACAGAAGTGTGTAATGAGATTAGGATATCACTGCGTTCTACCGTTTGAAGGCGAAGATCAACATGAGCTTTGGAGAACTTCAACATCAAAAGGCAAGTGAAGAATGAACCACATATATCTCAAGTTTTCACCTTTTTATCTTTGAGACATTGTCGCATGACTAAATTGGACATCAGATGCATAATAATAATTTCGAGTCAAGTTTATCTTATATATCTTCTCAGAAATATATAAGCTTAAAAACATTTTTTTCATATTGATAAATTCATTTGAGAATAATTTATTGTTTATAACCTAATTATGATTCCGGATTTAATCATTAGAAAATAGTCAGGAACAGTGATACGTGTCATTCATGTTATTCAGGAATGCTTCATATTGATTATTAGAGAGACATAAAACTACTGTTAATTTGGATACACGAAAATATGCATACCAGTGCACATACTGGGACAACTATTATAAGTCCAATGTCGCATCACATGTACCCAGTACACACATCGGCGTAGCTAGAGTTCGGAATTGACTTTTTGGTAAGCATACCCGGTATCCATACCATAAAAGTCTGTTGATCGTGAACCAGGAAAGGACCGGAAAAGATCCGTTGGTTTCAAAACTGAAAACGTTACGCATACCCAGTATGAAAACCATAAAAGATCTATGAGTTCCTGAACTCGTTTTTATCTTAAGGTTATCCATACCTGATACAGGTACTATGGAAAGAACATTGCAAAACAGGTTTAGTACACGTACCCGATACACGTACTTACCTTGTCGAATATTTTCAGATGCATCAAAATTATTTCTATGAGATATTAAACTCTCTAAAAAGATTATCTGACATTTTCGATCATATGTGTGATTCAAGAAAAGTCTCAACCTTTTATATGAAAATGGTTAAGCTTATCGTTCAATTGGATAGTTTCGGCTAACCTACATGAACAAGTCATTGTACATGGTTCGATTATGGTTCAACGTAACCAGAGTGTATATTCTACCATGTTAATCTCAAAGTCAAGTTTTTCATGTAACGATGGTTATTGATTTCTTGGTTCCAAATATATCTTAGCTTAATCCTAGAGCAACCTTGACCTTGAAAGTTATAAAAGGAGAACCTCAAACAACTAGGATCTTTGAATCTCTGTCATTATTCTTTTGTGTCCTAGTTATAAACTAGAGTCATCCTCTCCTTCAAACCCTTTTAGGATTTAGCGACTAAAAAGACTTCACCTGGGGATTCATCAAGCCAGGTCCAACTATCTATATCTTGATAGTTCGAGTATCCTGATTTCGTTTTGATTGTTGTTTTGCTCACTCAAACAAGATAAAAGAAATCACAAAGTATCTTCGTCTCAGACTTTTGTGTAACCAAGAGTTTCGACTTGTGAGGTGAATAATAATCTAGGCTGCTCTTCCGGAGTCATAAGACCGGATTTTGAGGTTTGCTAGACTTTTTCTATTATAATCGATTTCCTACCTCACCTTGACCTTTGATCAGAACGGAAATCACATATAGGCTTATCTGTGGGAGGAAGATTGGTTTAAATTATTCAATTGAGTTGAAGAAACTCTTATACTGTAAAGGATGTCAGCTAAGGGAATCATTTGCTCAGAGTCCTGCTGGGTAAGGAGTGTGACTGTAACTGAATTATTGTCACAGTTTAGTTTAGTCTCAACTACATTCAAGTCCGAAGTTCTGATAGTAGGATAGTGTCTATAACGGATTAATACAATTTGGTGTTCAAGTCTGGACTAGGTCCCAGGGTATTTTCGCATTTGTGGTTTCCTCGTTAATAAGATTTATGGTGTTTGTGTTATTTCTTTTTCTGCTTTATATTGTTTATCTTTATAATTGAAATATCACAGATTGTACGTTAATCAATCAACATAGATATATACATCCTTGTTTGTTGGATACGACTTGATTGATTCTCAGATATTGATCTTTGGAATCGACCAAGTACTCTCATACATAATCAGGTTCACGGATTTGGTTTTGTAAACTTTCTGATTGTGAGAGAAAGAGATATAAGCTTTTTATATAATTCCTTGATTGAGATTCATTAAGTTGAACTCTCAGAATCGTATCCAGTTTAGTCCATACAGGTTTCCTAAGAAAAAGTTGGTGGTGTATTTTGGTACCCCGACGTTTTCAACTGTTGATACTGTTAGAGCATAGCTCGGTTGAACCCACCAAGCGTTGGTATGTCAAGTTTGGTTTTCATATTTTAGTGAACCAAAACTTATTTAAAGAGTCGCTTGATTATGTACTAGAGTCAACTTCATATAGGTTAGCTTGTAAGTATTAGGATATGAGACATTACAAGTATTGGGAAGACTTGAAGAAGTAAGGAGCTATAACGAAAACATCATCCTTCCACTTGAGGTTAGTGATATTTGACTTGAACTGTTTCATTCCCTAACATATCTTTCAAGTCGTGCATATTAAAAACATAACTGCTAAGCATGAATGATTACACTCTAGTTAGACGTAGTATTACGGAATACAATACGAAGTATAATGCTTATATTTTGAACTTCGTATATAAGACATCGACATAATCGTTTGAATGCTATTGTGATTATGTATGGGTATGATGTGAAGATTCCATCCTAGGAAACAATGTTTTACATTAGTTTAAAGGAAGTAAATTCATGAACTTGTTTCGTGAATCGAAAGGGAAATCGCTAGGCTTATTGGTATTGTTATTCATTGCATATCTTTTGAACTACCAATATGTGTGATTAGTATAACCGCTCATGACTTTTTATGTTCTTGGTAAAACTATTCAAGAGGCCTAACTTTTGCATTGGTATGAGTTTTATTAGTGAAACCGATCTTAAGTAATCACCTGAGATGGTATGATCGATTTAGTGTTATTGGTATGACCAACTCTAGGCAAAGGGGAACCGATCCTATGAAGAGGTGCAACACGTTTTTGGTAGATGGGGGAACCGATCCTATGAACATGTGTAACAAGTTTTTAGTGAAAGGGGAACCGATCCTATGGACATGTGCAGCAAATACAAGTAGTTACCATAAGTATGTGGGGAACGGATCCTAGTACCTAGTCAACCATAAGTATGTGACTATACACAGTACTCACATGGAGGTAGAACCGAAACTTATTTTGGTAGAACCGTGAAACCCATGATTTGTGATTGAGTGTTCTTAATCAATCACATAGTTCTTGAAAGTCAGATGAACCAATTCTAAACTCGTTTGGAAGTGTAGCAAAAAGGTTTCAAGACTGTATGTATGAAAGAGGACTTACAAAATAAAGATGTCAACATACTTTGAACATGTGCAGTAAGGATTATCTTTTATTTTTCAAAGGTATTCCTTAATAGCTAAAGGAAAATCCCGGATCGAAAAATAAGTTGATAATATTTTAATTAAGGTTTTTAATTTTATTATTGAAAAATGAAAATTGGTAACGTGCATTTACTAATTGGAGATTTTCTAAGAGATTTTCGGTCAATGTTTGGACAAAGTATTTCCAGGACTTATGGAAACCG
This sequence comes from Papaver somniferum, assembly GCF_003573695.1. Lineage (NCBI taxonomy): Eukaryota > Viridiplantae > Streptophyta > Magnoliopsida > Ranunculales > Papaveraceae > Papaver > Papaver somniferum. The sequence goes on along the minus strand of NC_039368.1, from coordinate 9,225,416 downwards.
AATCTGGAATATATTGCATATCTTGAGAATATTTTCGATTTTGGAAATTCCTTGGTGTCCAAACTTCCTTGGATTATAAATATCAAAGTTTGCATTTCTAGCAAACTTATCCTCAAAGCCAGCAAAACTACCTAGTTGTGTTGTTAATGGTGAAGCCGCCTATTCGGAGAGGAAAGTAACCTAATCAGGCTAAATCTCTCACGGCTGCTCAGTTTAAAGACTTCTTTGGGATTGAGAAGCTCTATTAGTACCGTTGGTGGGAAACTAGATAATTGCAGTATATTATTAGTTTTCGATTGATTTGATTGACTAAAGGTTGTTGAACTTTTATTGCACCTAGTTTGTTTATGCTCGAGAATCTTCTCTTCTGATATAAGATTCACTCAAACTAGATCGAAGTTTCGACAGGGATCTTTAGACTGTTTGTAGATCTAAAGACGTCTTGTGATAATCCATTGTTAACAGACTCCTTTCTGTGCGTGATTGATCACAAGAGATTCAAGTTAATTGTGTGCAGGTGTTTATTGAAGATCCAAGAAGATTTGAAAACAAAGAAGACTTTGAAGATTTCTGATTTGGGTTCATAATATTTGGTGTACACAATACTTGTTTCGATGAAGAGGATCCAACTATAATCAGTTTATTCTTGTGGTAGATTGGATTGATTAGTTGAGTAGATCGGCATCAATACGTTTCTTTGTGATTCAAAGTATTGATTGAAAAATCTAGACAATTACTTCGGTAATTGTTAGTAGATAGATCTAAGGACCCGACAAAGGAGTTTATTGAGATAAACGGAAGACCCTTTTATCGAACTCACATCACTTGGTTGAAAAGAATTGATACCAAACAGATGTGTTGTTCCTTTACTGTTTGGAATACGAACCAAAGGAATTGTTCCAAGAACGTGACTTATTAGAGGTAGGAGGCGTGGGAATACAGACGGAACTAGGTGAACTATAGGTTTAGTTGCTTGGTCTCAACTATAAGAAGTTGGTTTGATTTTGTATAGTGGCTTAACCCTGAGAGTATTAAATTATGGACAAGGTTCCGCGGTTTTTCTGCATTTGCGTTTTCCACGTTAACAAAACCTTGTTGTGTCTTTTACTTTTCTATTTCCGCGATTATAATTGTTTTTATAGTAATTAGAAGTAAAATACACAAACGTTAATTCCTATTTACTTGATAGTAATCCTATTGCGTTTGGTTAAGTACGAACCTCTTATCAAGTAAACATATTTCGTTGTTGTATTGTCTCGATCTCGTATCCATAGACGATCACACGAAGTGTGAACCGATTAGTTGTATTGTCTCGACTCAGTTTATAGACAATCACTTTCGGAGAAAGGACTTATAGGTGGAAAAGTTGTAGATTGAGGTATATTTGGGTACCGTCGTATTTTCAGATACGTTAAAATTATTGGTACGCAAAATCTTCTGTTGGAAAAAGGATTTGAGAGAAATGTCATCTCCAGGTATGTTTTCTTTTGAGAATTGCGAGCCTTAGTCCTTTAGTTGTGTTCTTGAGAAACTGATGTCTTAGACGATTTCAGTTTATTGGTGCATGTGATATTATGCAAATTCAGCTGTCAGGGTGCTTATTGTGGCTCTATTTACATTAGGACGCGTACTTTTGTTTGCTACACAGAAATTTGTTGATCAAGATCGAAAAGGGATTACAGTTTGTTCTTGGAAAACTTCTAACTGGATTCTAGAAGATTTATGTTTCGATTACATGTTAAAGTCAGTGAGTGCTCGAAAATTAATAACAACCAAGTTGTTCGTCTCCAGAAACTATGAAATGAGAAGCGACTAGTAAAGAAGTTTGAAAATGAGCTACTTTTCAATCATGCAATTCAACTTATTGTAGTGGAATAATATATCATGTTTTCCTTAGAGACATCAAGCTGGATTATCTTATTACCAAAGGCAATGTTTTAATCGAAGTAGAAGGTGGAATGCATAAGATAATGGTTGCGACTAAAATGGTTATCACTATCACCACCACTATTCACGTGGCTTTTTTTTTAATCGAGAAAAATCAAAATAGGACATTATGGTTACTGGTTTGACATAAACAAGGGAGAATCGATCTGAGTGTGAGGAGTGTATCTCAGTCCTAGCTAGTGAATCTTCATAATTCATTCAAAGAGCTTGTTGTGTGGAGGAAGTGTTGGTGACCAACAAAGGCATCAACTAGGTCAAGTAACTGTTTTGGATAAAAACATTAGTAATATTAATGGGATGAATACAATAGAAACACATGCCAATCAATGACATAGAGGGTTACAAGGGAAACCAGGAAGAAACTTGTTTCTTGCGTGCCATGGTTCAACATCTAGCACGGACCAGAAATTAGCATGTTCAGAATATCAAGATACCGTAGTAGAGTTAATGATTGTTACTGGGATCATCAATGACGGTTTGGGTTTCATGTTTGATCATGGGAAAACAGTAAGGATATTATAGAGTGCATTGAAGTTGGGAAACATTTGTTGTTTATTACCTTTTAAGATCTCTAAGACTAAGGCTTTTGTTTTCGATGGTGGGAAGGCAGAGTAGACATCGTAGATGCATGAAGAATCCATAAAGCATCTCATCAGAGCTTAGATTTCTTCAACTGGGGTGGTTGATCAGGAACATTTTATGAATGTCTTTTATTCAGGACGTTTTTAATAGTTTTTTCTATAGGCAGGTTATTTATGTCCTTAATCTAAGATTTTGGTATTAGGGCTATCTTTTAGTATAAATAGGCTATTAGGTTCTTTTTAGGAGGGAGACATTATTATTGTTTTTTAAGAAAATAATCGTTAGATTATCAATGAGGTTTTCGGCTTGGATCCCTAGACTCAATTTACCAACGTCTTGTTGATTTTCTATTGTTTTATTCTTCAACTTTTTGTCTATTGGTAGTCTGTGCCTTCACGTCGCTAGCCAAACCTCAACATATGGGTTCTAAAATTGAAGTGAATTTATATTCTTGTGGTTGCATGACCACAAATGAATTACGCGTAAGCAAGTAAGAAAACACTACCAAATTGATACATTTGAAAGTTCTTTAGGTTCTTACTCGCCAATTAAAGGTAACTTTTTATTTTTAGTAATTCAAATAAATTTAGCTTTATACCCTTGTAACTATTTGAAACCTAAATTTTTGCCGAGATGATGGATACCCATTACCTCTCAGAATAATGTATATGAGTTTTGCAGAACTGGATCGCACAATAAATGCTTAGCTACACTCTTATTGGGATATGGTTCAAAGGGGTGATATCTAAAGAACAATGTATTGATTGAAATGAGCTGTGGACTTACTAAACAAAATGAATTTTCATTCTTTTGGTGTGGTAAATTTCCATGCCAAGAAATAAAGTATGTGTGGGAAAGAAACCACCAACAAGTGTGTGAGAAAGAAACACCTAACAAGTTGATCCGTTGATCTTCTTCTCTCTTTTTAGAATTAGTATTATTGTGGTTCATATATAAGATAAAGACTCATCAGCTCTAGTTAAAGAAAATTTTTGTTTGCTCAGCTGATTCACTGACTTTAGAGCATTGGTCCATCTAAAACCCAATTAATAGTATTAGATCATTTGAAACCAAAAATCAAGCCTGAGATGGTGGAGAAAACCGATAAGAATTGGAAAGCATAGAATTTAACTTTTACTTAAACTTTGGATGTTCTTGATATAACAAAGATGCAATCATACTTCTTAGTGGGAGTCATATGTGTTGGCCGATTGTAGAAGAAAGTTTATGGACAAATTACCCCGGGCTGTGAAGTATTCTTTAATCAAAATAATACATAGAAGATTACTTTCGGTCACTGTTTTCCAAAAAATACAGTAATGGAGCAATTGATCTTCGCTTTTTCCTTAGAAAAATTAATCATTTTTTATATATTGCATTACCTTCATTGGTGAAGACTATAGTTTGTGTTACCTCCCTAGTAGAAATAAAATTAACAAAATCTCTTATCGTTAAAAATTGCGTTAATATCGTTAGCTGACTCAACTTTATCAAAGCCTAAACCGTAAGAAAATCCAATCAAATTGTATGAGACATAGAGATTGGAAAGGAACCATCGAATCACACTGTACGAGAGATAAAGATAGGAAGGGAACCATCGGTTTACTAATGGAAAGTGAGATTATTAATCTGGTTTAGGAGAATTAAGGTCTGGAATTTGTGTTTGGATTTTGATTTCTTCCTCCTAACAGTCAATCGACCAATTTTAATGTTGTTGTGGTTGCGAATTTGATCGATTCATGAAGCTAAAATTGGGTCATCAAATAGCATGCGAATTTGATCGATGAACTTCTCCTGCTCTCGGTGATTGATTGATGATGAGGCTGTTGGCTGATGAGACAGAGTATGGAGCTGATAAGGCTACGTTCTTTGATGCTGGGAACGGTGATGAAATGATGGATGTTGTCATTTTCAAGAAAAGAGAAATGCAGAGAAGATGCTGCTCGAGATTATCCGGTGAATAATGGGGTTTGGGTTGCTGCCATTGTTGGAAGAGGAAACAGGGGCTAATGGTGATGCTGAACTTGGTGATCCAAACAGAGAATGCTGAGATTTTATCTCGTTCAAATATGATAGAGGAGAAGAGCTTAAATACGAGCAGCGATGATCCCTGCTTCCGTTGATTGATCATCACGAAGACGTTGAGCTGCTACTGCTGACTAGAATGATGCGTGGGAATTGAAGAGAACAACGATTAGTGGTTGCTTCCGGTTTTGGTGATGGAGCATAGTTGTTGATGATGCTCTGTTCTCGAACTCAAATAGAGTAATGAAGCTGTAATGGTGGTTCTCGGTAATTCGGATATGGCTGGAACAAAAGAAGAAGCTTGGTCACTGGTGAGACCCGTCTAGCTTCCGCTTTCACGTGTTTTTTTTTTTCTTTTGTTCACAAAAAAAAGAAGACAGAGAATCGAGAAGATGAGGTTATTTTTGGTAGATAAAGACCACGTGTTTGATTTTGTACAGCTGTACACACCCGGTGACTCAGCTAACTGATATTTGGACTGAATTTTTAATTGAACTTTTTATTTTTATAAAAGAGTTAATTCAAATTATAATCTTTATCAGGGGAGTACCCTAAATTACCTCATTTTCATTTTACCTTTAAGATGCACGTTTATCACCAATTTTCCCTTTTTACCTTGTGTGGTCACAATGTAAATGTTCATACTTCATGCATTAAATTCCAATCTGTTCGCTCTAATCAAGAAATAATCACACAACGAAAAAAATGTTCCCACGCCGCTCATTTGTTTTCTACTTTGTATGTCTTGGTCAATCATTTGATATATGGTTGAGAACCGGTCTTAATTACAAAAATGCGTGCTAATCAAATCGCTAAAAATTTAACTAACACTTGTCTACATATGTGCACAAGATCTAGCCCGTTCCTAAGGTGGTACTTTTCTACATAACTGCAGCTGGTGAGTCGGATGTTAGATTTTTCTTCTCCGTTTACAAATGTGGAATGTGAGTTTTATAAAGGGATAATTGGGAAACTGCCCCGAAATAAAATGCCACGTAGGAAAAATGTCCCGTAAACAAAATTTATAGAAAACTGTCCCACCGTTACATTTTCCATCCACTCCTCGTTAAAAAGATGAAATTGTGCAAACATGCGAGATATATGTGTAAAAACAAAAACGTGACCTTGTAATCCAACGGCTACAGGTACGCCATCTACATCTCAATGTTTAGTCGTCTTCTTCTTCGTTCTTCTAATCCCTTAAGCAGGCAACTGAACCTTAAAAATCTCCAAATTTGAGGAACCCAAACAAACTACATCGTTACAAACCATGCAACAACTTGATTACATGTTTTGCAGAAAAAACCCCAAGCCCTATAAACCCTAAAAATCTAATTACATCAATTGAACCACAATCATTACAACAGAACATTCAAAATCAGTAATTCAATTTTCTACATCCACTGCAGCCAATTTAATACCCTTATTACATGTTTCAAACTACTCTTAAACCTAAAATTGCATGTTCCAAATAAACAAACTGTGGAAAATGGAATTCTGTTTGACTTCTCTTCTTCTTAACCTATACCTAGAATTCAATAATGATTTTAACTGTGGGTATTGATCAACGGCTGATTTAGAAGCTGGAGATAATGAAGACGTCTGATGATGTTGATCAGATAAGTGTTATTGAATTAAATGATCGAGAAGAAGGTAAGCATTGGAATCAAGAATTGGATATGTGATTTGTAATGAACCGATATCATTAATTAGTATCATCATTGTCATCACTAGCAGGTTTAGTTAAGGTTTGAGGAGGTAAAGGGTAGGAAATAGATGTAGTAGAGGAAAGGTGGTGAATTATCAAGGCGTGATGATGAATAGTTGTTAATTTTTAATCATTTGTTTTAAGGTTTAATCAAGAAGGAGATGCAGGACGTGGAGAGAGGAAGAACATGCTGTTATTTATTCTCGCCAGACACGACACCAAATTCTGGATTTAACAACCTAGAATAGCAACATTCCTAGAGCAGTTGCTAATTCGCAACTACAAAAATCAGTTTCTAATTCTGTTGCGAAACTCGCAACTGCTTATCTTCAGTTGCTATTAGCAACTGCGGCAAATTCACGCATGCCACTCATCTGCGTGCCAAGTAACACCTACTGTTATTTTTCTACCCAGTCAACTTAAACCATTTTGAATCAGATATATGATTCCACCCTAACACCCATAATTTCTCTAACCCTAGACTTCAGAAAACTTATCCCTTCTCTACTTTCTATTTTCATTCCTTCTTTTCGGCAGTAGGAAGAAGAAAAAGAAGAAGACGAAGAGATAAGAGCAGTAGATGGTGGTGAAGCAAAAGATATTGGTGCTCAGATCGCACCTGTCGTTAAACTTGAAGAAGTTTACAACTGTGAAGAAGTTCTTATCTAAATCTCAATAATTTAGTTTTCTAATTCGAATTTGATTTGATTTTTATGGGTTTGATTTTTTGTTGTTGATTGTGTGTAGAAAAGAGAAACTATACCGATTTGATTAAGATGAAAATCAATAGAAAGAGGAGTTTAAACTTTGAAGATTCTTAAACATAAACATACTGAGAAAGTTGGGTTGGTTATGAGACAATTCAAGATCTGTGCTAATCATCTAGGTTTGTTGTTTTTTGTTTCCGAATTGATTTGGTTCTACTTGAGGTGTTGATTTGATTTGTGAGATTTATTTAGGTCTTTTTTTTTTGTTTCTGAAATCCAGAAAATAGTGCGGCTGTGTAAGAGAAAGCTGAGGAGATTGAGAGAGTAAAATTTAGTGGAAATTCAGAGAGATCGAGAAATGAAGATGTTAGGGTCTGTAAAGAGATTAGGGTGTTGTTTCCAGTAAGAGAAGATCTGTTGTTAACGATGAGTCTCGGTGGTTGTTAATTGAAGCAATGAATCAACAAATCAGAGGAACATGGAGAAATTAGGGTTTCAAAGGAAGAATTGAAGACACCAATAATGGGTTTGTTCAATATCAAGAAAAGGAAGACTAGTTGATGGCACCAGTTTGCTCTAGAATTAAGGGTTCTGTGCGATTCAACATCGGTGATTGATGGCAGAGATCAAAAGGGTATTTTCTGTTCGAGTCTCAGACGAGTTTGAGAGAAATTCAGTGAAGAAGAGATGCTGGTTACAGCTGGGAAATGTTGTTTGCTGCTGAAGAATTCATGTTGTGTTGCAGGAATTTTGGGTTGCCCTTAAATTTGACTTTGGTTTGTGTGTGACTGAGTTCTGATGGGAATTGGTGCTGGTAGTTGCATTTGAGCAAGAACAACACAGGGTATGAGTTGCTGCTATCGAGATCTGCAGGGGTTGAACTGCAAGAATGGTTGCAGTCTCAGGTGGTGCTGTGTATGCTGGAATTACAGGAAAGTTGGTTTGGCTGCTGCTGGGAAGTTTAGTCAAGAGTATGGAGATGTAATTTCATCTGCAATGAAGTGCTGATGGTGCTGTGACAGTGAGACATGAGCGGAGTGATGCAGTGGTGAGATGAACTAACAAGAGCTGAGGGCAAGCTGTAATTGCAGCTGCACTGAAGCTGAGTGAGCAACTAATACAACTAAAGATGCAAGTGCAGTGATAGTGGATATGGAGCTGTGAGCTGTAGGGAATTACAGGAATAGACGGGTGGTCTTGCTGTTGTATGTAGCTGGAGAGAATGATGAATTGAAGCTGTTGCAGGTGATTTATAGATGAAAGCAGCATGAGATGAGTTGCAGGCATGTGCAGCTGCAAGTTGAAATGATTTTGTTGGTCCAAGAAGAGAATGGAAGTGCTGCAATAGATGTATGTTAGGATGCAGATGAAGCTGGTATGGAACTGGTGGTGAAGAAGCGAGTTGGCAAAGAATGTGACAGTGAGCTGAAATTACAGAAAATGGGTTGTTGCTGCAGTTACAGATGGAGTTTGCAAGCATTTCATCTTCAACTAACAAAGAAACTACTTCTGTTGGAGTCACCCTTCAGCTCGTATCACCTCCTGCACCTCAGATGTATATTTTCCCCATGATTGCTATTATGTTTTCCTTTCTAGCTCTATTATACATATAAGTATGTGTTTATTCCACTTGTTTATGTGTGCATCTGTACAAGTACAGTGTGACCCTTATATGTGCATCTCTACAAGTATAATATGACCCTAATTTGGAGAACTTCTAATAGATTAGAAGCATTAGAAACGTGTTAACGTGTCTAGATTAGGGCAGTTTGCGTATTTTTATTTTGTGCATTTTGAACTACGATCCATGAGTATTATTTTTTGGAGCTAAATGGCTTCTTATGCTGCTGTATAACGATTTTTTTTTTCATGTTGGAATTCGTAGAGGGATGCAACTCAAGCTGCCTCAAGTTTTGAAAATAAGAACCATCTCCCAGAAAGTTTACAAGATCAGATGCTTTCCCATCTGTGTTTGAAGTTCAGAACTGACTCCGAAGGGTTGCATCAGCAAGAGACTCTTGAATCCCTCCCTAAAGCCATCCGTTCTAGCATTTCACATTTTCTCTTCGATAATCTCGTTAACAACGCGTACTTGTTCCGCAGGGGGTCAAATGACCTTCTTTTCCAGTTAGTAAGTGACCAGGAACTTTTTGAAATTTCTGTTTTGCTTCTTGAATAATTCTATTTACCCCATCATCTAAGACTCTATCACTTTGAAGGTCTCAGAAATGAAAGCGGAGTATTTCCCTCCGAAAGAAGATGTTATATTGCAGAATGAAGCACCGACAGACTTCTATATACTAGTTATATGCGCTGTGGTAACCACTGAACTCATCCTGTGAAATCCGCTTTGTATTTACTTACAAAATAGAAATTTTCCATTTACTCTTCAATGTCGGATCCGTTTTTTATCGAGTACCATCAGTTCAGTTTTCATTTTAGAGCCATGGATTGTGTTAATTTTGTTGTAAGTCTTCCAGCTAATATGCTCAAAAAAAAAAGTGATAGTGATCTTGGAATATTAATGGTGGAGATAAAGGTGAGCACAAGATCACTTTTTCTTTTGAATAGTTTGCTTGCTAATAAATAGGCCGCCAGAAGTCTCCCTGTAAGAAAGTAGCAATTGCGTTGTAAGGCACAAAATTTTACAGCGAGCAAGCCGAAGTTATGGGGGCGAGGAATCAAATCACCGTTGGCCACAAGTTTGAAAATTGTAGTGAATCATAGTCATAGTTAGCAAACCATACCAGAGTGCTCTGTAAGAGACCACTGATTTGGTGGGATCTAGTGAATAGTTAATGTTAGATCTCTTTATGATTCTCTGGTGATACGAGTTAAAGGACTAATTCAAGGGTTTCGATGTGTTATCATTTTGCAGGCTCTAACTGAAGGTAAGGAAAAAACCTGACCAAATGTACATCATCAATCTAAAGGTTAATTCTCTTTTAGTTCTTATTTGTCTCTAAATTCTAATTATCATGGCCATCGGATTACCATTATCATAGGATAATGTCATCACAAAACCTCAGAAACACAATCCAGAAATCGTCGCGAATGAAGAGATGGGATGGAAGAACTTAAATTTGATTGGAGCAGCATGGGCAGGTACTTCATGTATCTGTATTTCAGTTACTTTTTTTTCTTCCTTAGAGACATCCAACAATGTAGAGTTCATTTTCCTTTAAAACATTTTGTAAGATTTTTTTTTTTTTTTTTTTTGAAAGCATTGTATGATTCTCATGATGTGATGCTAAGTTAACACACATATATATATATATATTCAAATGATAATTCTTGTTGTGTCGTGAATTTTTTTGTTGTGTTTCACAGTTCAATTATGATTTCATGTTGAATGTGAGGGTTATTTGATTGAATTATCAGAATAGATACAATCAGGATAATGAGAACTGGGTGTTGCATGATAAATTGGTGGGGTTATTTGATTGAATCATCAGAATAGATACAATCAGGATAATGAGAACTGGGTGTTGCATGATAAATTGGTGAGGTGGGGGTATGGATTCTGACTAGGTCAAAGACTAGTTGACTATTTTTTTTCTTGTTGCGAGAATTTAGCAACGGAGAGAACGTGTTGCTAACTTTAGAGTTATTCCAGGATATTTTTTATTAGAACAGGATATAGTTGCTAAACGTTAAATGGTCAAACTCTCTATATTTGACTAGTCTCTCACTACACCAAATTTAACGTTTAGCAATAGTGGGCTTGCAACAGATTTACGCCAGGGGGCATTTTCCCATATAACTTTTTTTCCATGGGACCTTTTCCCAACGGGACATCGATATATGGGACACTTTCCCAATTTTCCCTTTTACAAATAGGTGCATGCACGAATATTTTGTTGTTGGAAACCGTTTAGAGAGGGTGAACTGGGTTGATAGAGATTTGAGATGACATGACGCGATGATGAAAATAAAAATGAATTTTTGTTCTTTTGTCAAGGAGTAAATATGTGTGTGAGAAAGAAAACACTTAACAAGTTGTAATTTTAGAATCGATGATCAAGTTCATATAAATGGTAAATTTGCACATAAATATCTATGGTTCTTCCAGCGGTTTCATACGTACGACCATACACAAATCAAAATCGACTAAATTTACCGAGATGATGGAGAAAAATAGGAAAGGATGCAGTGGATTCACGTTTCAAGAAGTGACAAATGCTTCCGTTTGGCATCTTTACGGTTGCTTTAGTATCAAAAGTCGCAGGAGTAATTCTATCATTATGACCGTTGTTCTATTGGAGTTCTCTTAATCACAAAATTGATTAAAAAGACCAAAATTAACAATTCTTGATGAAAAGGATATTTAGATTTTGATACTGTTTAAATGGATAAAAATGTAAAAATAGCCAGGATGTAAACAGTTTCATCCTATCCATTTTCAAATACTTTTTTTATTTTTAATTTACATCAGGAAGCATCCAGTTTCATTCTTGCTATTTTTTAAGTTTAAGTCAGGATAAATCCAGTTTCATCCTTACTATTTTTTTGGTGTCTATTTTACCTATAATAATTTTTACTCATCCATTTGAACCATGTTTTAAAAATATTTCAACAGATGACCCATTTTCCGTTTTTTAATTTATTTTGAAGCATTTTTCTATTGTAGTTGACAATTTTTTATAGGTATAAATTCTAATAGCTTTGAGAGAAGTTCAAGGCACCTCGACTGGCTGATGAGGATTAAAATCATGTTGTCAGGTACTCTCTCTGTCCCCAATATATAGGCGGAAAAGTGAATTTCTCTTAGAATAAGAAATTTTATTGATTTCCTACATTTCCATCCTCTTTCCTGTTTTATCCTTTGTACAATTTCCAACATTAGAAATAAAACTTAATTATATTTGTAACTATCTATGATAAATAAAGGTAATATATGGAAAACCCCATCTTGGAATTGAAAGTCTACCTATCTAATGGGACTACAATTTTTTACAACTCCGTCTATATATAGGGGACGGAGGGAGTAATAAATTAGCATGGATGACATGTATGTCTATCTATGAATTTGACCTCTAATGTTCCCATTTACACGCATACTTTCCATCTAATGAGATCTCCAACTATAGATATAATTTTTTGTAATAGATTTGACAATTTAAAAAGATTTGACATCCAAGTTCAGTCGAGTTAAAACCATGAATCAAATACAGACCCAGGATTCATTAAAAAAAAGATTTGACAATTTAAGTGCTTAATCCTGGCGCACGCCTTTATAAATCAAGAATTATATGTGGACGGGCGGGTCTAGTCTCCCACACAAAGAGGGGACCCATATCAAAAAACGCCCCTATATCATCCACGATTTTTGGGGGTGTGTGGATGGGTAGTTGAAAGTTTTGTGAGAGTTAGAGCAACTGCAGTCGTACGACTATACCCAAAGATCAAAGATCAAAAAACGGGACCAAATTTGAGTTTACTCTGTACTGTGACGCTACGGGATGAAGACCAAATTTGATCGAGCGGATAATTTAGTTACGTTTAAAGACGGGCGGATAATTCAGTTACGTTTGATTTGTGGGCGGAGATTTAAATTACGTTTGAGACAGGCGTAGGTTAAATTAACGCCTGACGACGGGCGTAAATATAAATTACGTTTCACGTGGGACGGGTTTTTAAATTACGCCCGTTTGTCAGGCGGATGATCATCTCACCGTGCCAACGCACGTAAAATAAAATTACGCCTGGCGATAACACGTTTCTTTAGCACGTATACATACACACGGGCGGAAGCATTCTAGTACGCCTGAATGGGGAGGAAGGACCATTGTACGCCTGCTAATGAGGCGTAAATTTTTTTTTACGCCTATGTGGGACGTAAACGTAATTTAGATACGTATGATAAAACTAAAGATCAAATAGGCGTGATTTTAATGTCCGTTTCCATGATCATCTCAGCTGGGTGAAATATTTCCTCTCTAATGCGTCGATATGGTTGTGGCTAACTCTTTCCTATAATGTGTTCCACCCATTTTCCTCCATGTATAACTAAACGTTTGCATAGAACATTTGGTTCTTTCCCTGATACTATTTTTTTCTTGCCGAATACAAACGAATGATATGAAAATGTGAAAGGAATTCATCTGGTATATATAGGTATAAAATAAACCCGTTATTAACATTCAATGTCAAACGTTCGAAAGATATAAATATCTTACCAACGGTCAAAAATCTGCTACGCAATCTCCAATGCCAACGTTCGAAAAATTTATCATTCTAACGTTCGAAAATTTTCATTTCATGTTTCATAATTTTGCTGATAAGGCGTAAAAAAAAAGTCCGTTTGAGAGGGGCGGAATTTTGGTGTCCTCCCCAGAGAGGCGGAATTTTGGTGTCCGCCCCAGAGAGGCGGAATTTTGGTGTCCGCCTGGCAACGCGCGGAATTCTTCTGTCCGTCTCATCAGGCGTAAATTTATGTTACGCCCGCAACAAACGTAAATTTAAATTCCGCCCCACCAACATACGTAAATTTGGTTTACGCCCGTTAACAAGCGTACTTTAAATTTACGCCCAGCATCAAGCGTATTTTAAATTTACGCCCGACTATATTAGAATTTGGGATTTGGTCGCGACCATATTTGGTCTGGAATTTGATCTTTGGTCCAAATTTGATCTTTACTCCGTCCCACTGTGTTAGGATCTCATCCCATAAATTTGGTTATACTCGCCCACTGTGGATGCTCTTAGGATAACTCTTTTCAATCTCCAAAGCAGATGGAAAGGAGATGCATTAGGGCATGTTTTAAACTTCTTTAATTTTCAGCATTTTAGTGACAATATATCATGATTCGATCATGATTAGAATGATGAATGTGTAATGTTAAAGGGTTCTTTCCTCTTATTTTATAATTATGAAAAAAAAGAGGATAACTTTCGAGGCCGTTAGTGTAGCACGACCGTTTTTAGATTTTTTTTTTTTTTGAAGAGAAAAGAGGTAATCTTTCAGTTTCATTAATATTGAATGAAAGATTGTATACGTCATGTTCAGATACATCAATGAAAAATATAATAAAATATATATTTTTTGTATCACAATAATAAGCAAATTGTAATACAAACGTACTAAATACATGAATTTCAAAAAGGAAATTGATGATACTGGAGGGATGGTCTTTGAATTAGAATTCTGCCATTTTGATTTGAAGAATTTATCTTCTTCTTCACTGTCTTCTTCATTAAGATGTTGTCCCAAAAGGGAGTAATAAGCACAAAACATCATTATCACAATCAAATCTGGTAGCCATAGATCTTCATGAAACTGTAGATATACATCAAGCCGGAAGAAATTGTCCTTGATGCATTTGAAACAATTGTTGTAACAATCGCTAGAAATACCTGTAAGGCTACAAAAAACCTTTGATGGATTTAAGAGAACCATTAAAGAGATAATGAAATTGAAACTGGGAAAACCCATAAATAGCATACAATTGTGATGTTTTTATTTAAATAAAATACTAATAATATATTTACGTATTGTATCCAAACCTATTTGGAAAATCTGAATAATTCAGATAATATCCAACAGATTTGGATTACAATATCAAAGAATCAAAGATTTAGGAAAATTTGTTTCACAGAGTTTTTTGGAAAAAACGGTTATGGAGAATGGGGAGAAAAATTCCTTTCCTTTCCCCCTTTTTTTTTTCCCGACCATTTTTAGATCGGAACCATTAATCGCGGCTCAAGTTTTTCATCCATTATGTGACAACGTTTAATGAGATGTGGATCTAATGCAATTGCACGAGAGTGAATCGTGCTGTAATATGCATATTTGGGGTAGCATCTCCAACAGAAGATGGAAATTTTATTTTTTCATGACTTAGATCTTCATTTTAAATAAGTCCATCTCTAATAATTAGTTTAGATTTTAAATTAGTTATAACCATCCATGAATTATTGCTTACAAGGTTAGAACCTTATACTATTGGAGATGCTTTATAAGATTAAAAGTAATACCTTTGCAAAATGTATAAAATTCCAAAAATAAAGACCTAAATCCTACCTTTACATAGGATTTTAGCATCCACTGCTGGGAATGTCCTTACTAAAAAAATTTCATCGGCATTTACTTTAATTTATTGGCTAACGAAAAATTAATTGAATACTGCTGACATTGAAAAGACAAATAATAAACTATGTATAATATACTACAATCTGACGAGAGATCGACGATTGGTGATATTGAAATATGTCTTTTATTACAGTGATTTTCCATAATAAAACACAAAAAAATCATTGTTAAAGATCTATTTGTTATCTATTATGAAAAATCATCGATAAACTTACGAATGACCCTAATAATAGATTTGTTTCATGTGTGACAACATAAGCATTATGTATTTATTAGGAGATACAAACTAGTTCTCAAGACGGTTAAAAGCCAGTGGCTATGCAAGGAACTTATTATTCCATCTGTTTCAAAAAAATTGGTTTGTTTGATGTTGCATAAGAAATAAAAAAACCAATCATTTGAACTTAAAGAAAAACTTGGTCCTCTCGATATTTAAAAAAAGAAAAAGAACAGGAGATAAAAATGGTATCCAAATTTGCTAAAAGAGAGATATGTCCCCCTAATGTGGGCAAAGTAGTAATTTTAGAACATTTAACTTTACTTTTATGGAAACAAGCCTATATTTTTGGCATACACATATATAGAAACCTTGTCTTTTATTTTTAAGCGGAAGGAGTAGTATTAAGACATTAACCCTCGAGTAATTGACCAACTTAGTGTGTGAGATTTACAAAACTAGGTGATGCTTATATTGTTCTTGCAAATGTTTAAAATGGGTGACATATAGAATACTTAGCAAAATATGTCAATATGGATTGTTATTATTGTGGTTTAGTGAATTTGCATGCCAATGATGAAGCATGTGTGAGAAAGAAATCAATATTAGATATGAGCGAGAAAGAAATACCTAACAGGTTGGTTCATCGTAGAATTTGTAATCAGAAACAAAGTGGCTTTTCTGATGCGGACATTATGCTATAATGGTGCCTCAACACTAGATATTTTAATTATTTGCATATCGCAGGTGTGACTCAAGAAAATAGAAAAAAAGGAAGCGAGAGTACCGAATCACTCCGAATGCTACTGTTATTGACAAGACCAATTTTCCTAAGGTAAGGAATTTTAATTCTATACTATATATCTATTGTTATCCAAAAGAGTAATACCTAAAAAATTATTTATCTATCTTGTTACCTAATTAGGTTGTAAAGATATTGAAAACATTTATTATTGTCAATTGTTTTCTAAAGTTTTCTTTGGCTCCGGGTTCCCTGTCTCCCTCTTCCGTGTGCCATGGTGTCCTTCCAATTAGACGTTGCCATGTGGCGTTTATTTCCTTCCCATTTAAAAACGTAACAAAAATCTATTAAAGTCGAGAAAGAGAATATATTTTCTTTAATTCTTTCAGGAAATCATATGCAAACCAAGATCCAAACATTTCTTTCCTCCTTGATGAACGAGTTTTCCATCAAACAATGAAACAAAAAAAGACAAAAAAATAAGGGCTTTTCACAAAAATAGGCCCGTTTTTTTGGTGCTTTTCATTTCTAGGCCACTTTTTTTATTTATTGCTAAAGTAGGCAAGTTTTGACCAAAAGTGATGGATGGAAAGTTAGCACCGTTAGGTGCACTTAAAATGACAAGATAGTCCTTTGAATCGGTTATTTCGATCCAACCAGCTACTATGACTCTTTATACGTCATCACCCACTGCGTACGTGGCACTGCTTACGTGGCACTCTTATCTTCTTCTCCATAAATCATAAATGAACGTCTCCACAACCACATACTTCTGCTTCTCTTCATTTTCAGATCTGAAAAATGGGTGGTGGTATGAATGATAAAGCAAGTTCTTCAACTAGTATGCTAGTGTGTTTAATGTGTGAAATGGAAGAAGATCATGAAACAAAAGCATGTCCATGGGTTTATTCAAGGTGCAAACATGTACCTTGTAATGGAGTAAGAGCTTTGTTGAGGTCTAAAACAGATGTAAGTAATGGAAAGTTGTTCTTGAAATGCTTGAATCCTACCTGCAACTACTTTGAGTGGTTTTCTCAAGCTTCTACCCATTTTTCAGCACTTCCAATCAAGCTTCCATCAGGTCATGGTTGTATTTCCTGTGGAGAAGACAATCACAGTGTTACAAGTTGTCTACTGAAGGTTCAAAAATGCTTTAAAGACAACTGCAACTCTCAATTAGAACTGAAGATATGCAAAAATCAACATAATTTCAACATAGCTTACCTTGTGTGTAAGAAAAAATCCTGTGATGCATTCAGATGGGCTTCAGATGCTCTTGTCATTTAAATCAAAGATACAATGAAGGGTAAAGTGTATGAAATATGCAAGGAATTTAAGAAAAATCTGAAAATGTAGCCTGCAACAATTTTATAATAAAATTTATCCCATTTCAGAACTTGCATTGTCTTACAAAAGAATCCATTCATCCATTCACAAAAGATAACCAAATTGAAACATAAATAGTATCAACCATATTGTTCAGATCCAGTCACAGAAAAAAAAACAAAAGAGACAACCAACCCATCATAGTTTCATGTACTTCTTTGGTTTCTTCTTTCCCTTTGGATCTGCAACTGTGAAGGTGACTTTGTTGTTGACAGATCCAACATGTTGATTAGTCTGATTGAAAGCAGTTTGAGAAGAATCCTTTCTCTTTTCCCCTTTTACAGCACCTTGTTTAGAAGATTCTGAATTGTTTTGGTTCTTCATTCCATCCTTAGCAGTAGTAGATGCTCCTGCAGAAGCACTAACAACCGGTTTCTTTCTATTGTACTTCCTTTTTGGTGGTTCAGGGACATAAGTAGATGATGTTGAGCCATCAACACAGGTTCTAGGTTTTTCTCCCTTTGGATTCTTTCCAACCTCTCCACCAGCACAAGTTATTGCATAGTGACCATAAACTCCACACTTCTTACACTTTCTCATTTTCTTCACACTTCCAGCTTCATCATAAGAAGGAATTCTCTTCTTTCTTGGCCTTCCATTTTTTCTTATGATAACAGGAGGATTAATGAACTCTACCAGTATATTCTACACAAAGAGAGGAAGAAAGAGAAGATATTTGTTAAGATATGAAACCCTTAAAGGTTGTGTATTATATAAAGCATGTATGAAACCCTAAAAGAATCCAAGAATCTTTGTTATTATTAAATATTTATTGCACAATAATCAATATATTTTTCTTTAATAAAACTAGTGGTCTTACCTAGTCAATTTTAGCTGACAATGGTTCAAACTCTGGAGCATATGTCTTTTTGTAGTATTCCACACTGTATACAGAGTCACAGTAGCTACAACATGAAATCATGGAAGCATATCCACAAATTATCAGTTTACAATCAAGCTTGAGCAAGGAAAAACAAAGGGAACATAACAAACAAAACATTGGAGTGAAAAGAGAGTGTGACTTACTCAACCCAGTTTGGTTTCAATGGTGTTAAAGCAACTATAGCATGTTGACAGGGAAATCCCCTCAGCTGCCACTGCAAACAACTACAACTCTTTTTGGAAAGATCCACAACGAACACAGCATCATGAACACTCCTAACCTCATACACCCTTCCCCTTACAGCTCCAGTTAACTCAAACAGATGATTTGAGTCCCGCATCTTTGTAATCAGCTTCATTTCCTTTGGAACTATCTCACCATCCTGCCAGTTTTCACTTTCATTCCTCCTCTTGAAGAAAAGACCCATCACCAGTTTATTATACATTTGTGCAAGTGTAATGATTGGATTATCTCTAAAGGGCTTGGCCATGTTGTTGAAAGACTCTGAGAAATTATTGTTGATGTGCTCACACTTGCTGTCATTTGAGAAATGAGACCTAGACCAGCTTTCAGGTTTTTGATCTATGAGATACAGTGCAGCTTTTTCATCCTCAGCAAATAATTTATCCATGTGTTGCTAAAAACAAACATGACATAAATAGTATCAAACTCATGTATGTAATACTTGAAATTACATTATATTGTTTTGAGAAATGAGCATACCTGATAGTGTCTCTTCTTGTAACATTTGGAAGCATTCCAGAAATGAACATGTAAGCTGTATGACTTGAAATTCTTCATCAAATGTCTGTCAATTTATCAATAAGAAACAGTTAGTCATTGAACTTATATTATTAGGAAATATTAAGGATATAAAAGTTAACCTGAAACATAATCTGTGCTCATCCAAGCAGAAGTATTTGTCACAAGATTCACTAATCCCCTTCTGCTTGTCTGATATAAAGGTTAAATGCAAGTCTTCACCCAGTATAGCTTTCAAGTCTTTGAGAAAAATCTTCCAGTTCTCAATGGTTTCATTCCTACACACCATTATACCAAGAGGTACTAAACCATTCTGATCATCTAGACCTGTTGCAACCAGTAACACACCACCATACTTCCCATACAAATGGCAAGAATCCAATCCAATGATTTTCCTACATCCATCCAAGAATCCTTCTATAGCAGGCTTGAAGCAGAGTGTCATTGACAAGAATGTGTTGTCTGTGCTTCCATATGAGAAACTACCTACACTGCCAGGCATTTTTTCCTGCAATTACAATAAAGTAATGTTAATGCCATATAATTTGTAATATTAAGTCATGTTGCTCTAACTAAAGACAAACATTAACAAACAAACAACAAAACAATTAATGTTACCTTCACCATTTCACATAATGCAGGAAATTCTTGTACTACTCCTCATAGCTGCCATGAAGATTCTGCAACACAATATTTCTTGCTCTCCATGCTGTATGGTACTTAATGTTCACTTTCATTGTTTTGTTGAACTCATTTTCCAATGACACAAGATCAGGGATTTTGTTTTTGTTACCAAGAGTCTCCAACCTTTGCATGTACCAGTCAGCTACAAATTCTGGATTTGCACATCTGTTCTCCCCTTTAACATTTCCATTGCATGTGTGCTTCACATTCCAACTTCTCAGAGTAAATGTAGTTCCTTCACCCTTCAAAACTCTTCCATAAATGAACATAGGACACTTGGTCTTCTCATGATGAATGCACTTCACCGGTTCACCCTAATCTTGTAGTTGTTTGAATATTTAAACTTGACCTGATGTCTATGCTTCACACAGTAGGCCCTCAAATGCTTCTTGAAAGCATTCTTGCTGACAAACTTGCTTCCCTTCACTAGGCTGTAAGGATCCACTTGTTCAAAAGTAATTCCCTCAGGGAACATCTCCTCATCTTCCTCATCCTTAAAATGTTGTGCATGATCTTCTTCAAACTGTGTGCTATCATGAGGCTTTGAACATTTAGGCTTTGAACAATTAGGCCCATCAGTCTTGTTGCTTTCTGATACTATAAGTTCAAACCCATCATTCTTGTTGGTTTCTGATACAAATTCCCAAAAACAAATGACTCAGTTAGAGCCCTTCAAACAAACATAACAAACAAACTAAGAATAAGAAAAACAAAAGACTACAAAACAAATGACAAATTACCTTCTTCTTCTCTGTCAGAGACCAAGTCCCCATAATGGTCCTCTACAAAACCACAGAGATAAGGGCATTAGTACTAAATAAATTAAACAAATCTACAATCAAACACAACAAAGTTTAAAAAGAGACAGAAGCAATCACATACCTTCCTTGTCATTCTCAACCTCCACCTCCCCAAAGTTTGGATCACCAGCATCACTATCAACATTATCACCATCACTTTCAGCATCGTTATCAACATTATCACCATCACTTCTCTCACTTGCAGTACCATCTGAAAGATACCCATTCTCAACTTTTTGTAGAAACTTATTGTAAATCTTGATATCTTTCTCTTCAATGTCATTGTCATTCATCTTCAGGACATCCTCATCATCAGGGTTATATTCATCTTCTTCTACATTTTTCAAGTGCATGACATACTCAACACTTTTCTTGTACTCTTGGGCAACTGCAAACAAATCTTCCACCACTTCTTCCTGTGCTGTATCTTCAACCCAAAAGTCATGATTGAAATAATCATCTAATCTAGGTATCTCATTACCTTGTTCAGCTCCACTAGCCTCCAAAACAGGATTATTCTCAGCTACACTTGCTTGTGTTTGTTGAGTAAACTGTGGAATATAAACATCTCCATCATCATTCTCAGCTACACTTGCTTGTGTTTGTTGAGTAAACTGTAGAACTGATACACCTCCATCATCAACATATTCATCAGAAACATCTTCTTCACTACCAGCTAAATCAACAAACACTTTAGTAGGATTCTTCTTCTTCATCCTTGGTATTCTTTGACTTCTTCTAACTGACTTTCCATGCCATCTCTTAGGTGATGAACCACTAGTAAAAACTGGTTTAGGTGGAGTCTTAGAGACTGGCTTCTTTGGAGTCACATTCTTTTTGGGTGTCATCTGTGGTGGAGGAGGCTGTGAATCTGCAGTAACCTGAGATACATCTATCTCACCATTCTCATCTAGTGGCATCACTTGCAAATACAATGTAATCCAACCATGTTCATCTTCAATTGCATTTTCCCAGAAAAACCAAAATTCTACATCATTAATGATGTTTGATGGTAGGCATGGATCAACAAACCATAGAAGGTCCAATGTCTCCCTACTGGTTAATCTCAACATAGGACTAATCCTAGACTTTAACTGATTTATACCCATATCTTCTCTGGACAAACCCTTAAACTCAAAACACATAGCAGTGTTGATTAGATCCTTTACCTTAATATTTCTGGTTGGAAATATGTCATGTTGAACCTCATTTATAACCTCTTTAACCACTTGCTCTCTACAATTAAGAACAACAAAATATATATCAGACAAATTATGGAAAATCCATCTCAGACAAATTCTAGAACCATAAAAACCCTAGAAATCAATTATCACGCAAACCATAAAAAACCCTAGAAATCAATTTCAGTTAATCATTATCAGCAGAACCCAATTTTGAAATTAAGAAACCCTAGAAATTTATCAGTAGAACTTCATTGTCAGCAGAACAAATTCGAACTTCATAAAAATTCTATAAACAGAGAAAACCCTAGAAATATAAACACCGACAAACCCAAATAAATCAACCTTACAAACAAAACACATAATATGTTCATCACTGAAACGTTAAAATCAACCATGAAACCTAAAAAACAGATTAGTGTTTTTTGTTACCTCTCTGTAGAACGCTTCTTCCTTCTCGTCAGCTTCACCAGCAGGAAATCTTCAATTTGTTCTTCGAATCTCAACTAACAAAACATTGTTTCACTGATTTATCTCTCTACTAAAAACCCTCTCTGAAGAACAAGAAAGAAGAAGAAACTAAATGAATCGATTTCTCTCTGTGTCTTCTGTTATTCCTTACACCTTCACGCTCTGTCGATAATAACAATGAAGAACTATCTTGGCCGTTCAATTCATCCTCGAGATGTCGTGTTAGTTAGATTAGGCTCTCAGATAGCAACACGTGGAGATCTTATCGAGACAGGTGAACATCTTAACGTGTGTGACTGACACACACGTGTGAAGGACATTTCAGTAATCTTACCACATGTATGAGATCTCCCTATATGATATTTTGGCGATATATTGACAAGTCAACGCGATAAATTGATCGAGATGGTTAAAGTGGATGGAATCCGTTTAACTTTCCTAGTTTTGCAAGAAATAAAAAAAGTGGCCTAAAAATGAAAGTGAGGGTCCAGACCATGCCTACTTCTGCAAATAATCCAAAAAATAATGAACAAATATTTTTATAAGAAATTCATAATATCACTTGATCTAGTAGGTTAAGATGATCTTCCTATAGCTCATTAGACTCCGTCTATTATGAAGGATCCATGGGCTGGTAAAAAATGATTCGGCTTTCACGTTCAGAAAGGTTGTGTATTATACCTATCTTTATTTCTCCAACTCCAATTCATAATCTGCTTGATTATCTTCTCTGTTTTGACTGTAAATATTTATATTTTATACTCTTTCCCGATTTAAGTAGATTCATTTAATGATAAATATACGGATAAAAAATTAAAACCACATGGCCGCGTTTAATTGGAGGAACACCATGGCACACGGAAGAGGGGGAAAGGGGATCTCGACCCGTTTTCTTTGTGGTTGAGGTTTATATTGGTTGAGACGAGAGTTATTAGTTTTCATGATCATCCAATTTCTTGTATTTGTATTGTATTGTGGATCTGAGCATGTAAGCAAGGTAGACAAATCAGTTGTACTAGATTTAGCCCCGTGCTACTTAACTTCTTTTAAAATACTATTACCCTTGTCTTCAATTTACTTTTTCCCTTCCTTCACTTGTAAATTCCAACACATCTGAACAAAAAAAAATGCACGCAAAAGAAGATAATGAAGATTATGAATCCATAATTCATAAAATAAAGTTGAACCCATATGCTTAATAAAATAAAGTTAAACCCATATCCTTAACTGAACAAAAGTTAATGTTGCATATCTTCTGTCCCTGGAAGAATCGAACCTCAATAAAAGTTGGACCATGAACTAAAAATAAGTGGAATGAACCAATAGTGTAACTCATAAACATATCCTACTCCCAAAATGAATCGTTCTTTATATTTGCTATATCAGTTGCGTCGTTAAGCCGCTTAATAACAGGCAGGGGTCTTGCGCTTCCCATATTTATCAATACATTCGATGTTCCAGAGCATTATATTTGTTTATTACTTAGCGGCCATGGAATCAATAATAGGGAGAGAAATGAAAAAAATAGAGAATGCCACATTGAACCTCGTCCTAGGAGCATTGCAAGACCCTTTTACATTAGATCTTATTGTGTAAAAGCTAAACAAAAACTGTACACACAACAAACATGTACAACTAACAGAATTTTCACCAAGTGTAAGCCATGTTAACGACTATATTTATTTCATGGCAGCATCAACGAATAGCTTCGAATTACTACCAATTTGCATGCTTACTGTTAATTCTAAATCCCCCACTGTCCCTATGCATGTGTATCTTTTCAAAACCTTTTGATAACTTCGCAACTATAGGCACAACAATAACTTGGTCAATCGATCTAACCCCTCATAGTTAGTAACCGAGAAACTATCTATAGGTTCCCACATAAGAAGGATGCACGTCTAATTTGTGTAAGCCCAGATGCTGTTAGGATGTTGACTTAGTTTTAGAGCTATTGTTTAAGTGGTCCTGTGTAGTTTCTCCATAACATGCAATGAAGTGCTTGCGCAGGTATCAATTGATTGGTTGTAATTGTATCAAAGTCCCGTAGAACCAATTATAAATATTTTGATTTTATCAGCATACATTGAATAATTTAGTTTGTAAGAATATGAAAGGGGTTTGCAACTTCGGATCAACATAAAACAGAAACTCTATTGGATATAAAGTTCACTTTTTCCAATATCAATGAATCAATGTTATTTCCTAACCATTATGATATTAATCACCATCCTACTAAAGATTCAGCTTCTTATCATCTGGTTACCAAAACATAGTTCAACAAAACGAAACATAGAAAATTGAAGGATATAGATGTACGATTTCCGTGAAGCCTGCTGAACGTCGAACTCTAACTTTAGGGTAACAAAAGAACTATTATGAGAAAAAACTTGGAACTCTTCAGTAATTCTCTCTCACATTTCTTACTACTATAAAGATATCAACTTGAATAGAGTGGGAATATGAAAACTTACAATAACGGTGAAAGTTTTAGACTTCCTTTGAATAGGCATGGTAATACCCATTAAGATGAAGTGGAATTAGCATCAAAATGTCGGGCATCACTGGTTATCTCATCAAAATTCGGCAGCTGCATTAATGGGTACTGACCAATGCATCCTTAATCTGCTGCATGTAATACAGTTTACATTTGAGTAAAAGACCACTCGAGTACACGTGGAAAAGTATAATGACACTGAGGTACATGTTTTTAATGAGAGGCGACAATAATTATTTTGATGCAACGATGTTGCTATCCACACAGGAAAGTTGTGGTGACCATTGACCAACGTAGAACTTGTAGTGTGAGAGGAGAAACTATCACAACTTGGGTCTGCAAGGCTGGTAAGGCTCATCACAATTAGAGATAACTACAACCTGAATTCGTGGCAACACAATTCAAAGAAGCAAGTTTAATGCTTACATACATGCTATAAATGTTGTACTGGTTTGTAGATACAGTTAAAATTAATCTATGAAACATTATTATTTTTCTCTCATGCCATGATCCTCGTGTATACATAGAAATGTAAAACCAGCGGCATGAAAATAGTAAAGAGATAGGACTTAATTATATAATAATATACACCTTACACATAATTAAGGAAAAACTCCTTTCTCCAAACAGTAACTTGTGCATGGAGACGACATGAAACCAACACACTGATCAGGAGCAATAGTTTGAGGGAAAACCATGAGTAATCACTGTCATTGAGTTAATTTTGTAATCAAACTGCACTGCAGCACATAACACTACAAAATCATTATTCACTACCAAGTATAAATCAAATAGACTACAACAAAGGATGCGGAAAATATTTATAGCACGTACGTACATCCTCCCTCAATATATTTGAGGCGTCACATAGACAGAGCCAGCATTTGTGCCGGTAACAGTTTCGATAACCAATGAAACAAAGCAGCAGCACCATCACAAAATTGCCATTCACCAAGACGTGCCGATCGATGCTTGTTTCTTTTGGGCGCTTGGCTTGCCAGCGCCCTTTACTATGTAATATTTTTTTTCTCGGATTTTGTGCAAGGCACTGTTGCCGAATGGATCTTTTTGTTTCACCATTTCTCTTCGGTTTATTTCCATCATCAATCTTCTTCGTTGGATTTGAGAAGAATTTTTTTATTTGTAAATATTGTCGTTGTGAAGTCTGAAAGATCTTAATGCGACATAGAAGGACTTGTTGAGTAACAGAGAGAGTCTCAAGCTCCTGGCGATCCTAGATGTTTCTTATTGAAACTGTTTGATTATTTTTTTTGACTGGTAGTCATGTTCGAATTCTTAAGATTGTTTCTGATCGTAGTACTTCGCAGTGTTGTATTAGAGTTCTTATATATTATCAGATTTCCGTTTTCAGCTCTTTTTTTCCCCTAACATACGTATTCACAGTTTCATAACATAGTCACGTCTTGGGTTCCAGATTGTCGCGACTGGGTTTTCAAGGGTTTTTTTCCCTAATACGGCTTGAATTCCAAATTTTATTTGGTTTCTTTTTTTCTTTTGGCAATTCAATTTTCATTAATGGAAATTAAGATTACATATCTCTAGTACATCAAATTCAAAAAATAAAAAGAAACAACAAGCTTGTAGCGGTATATGATTGAAAATTCCGACAAGGAAAAGAGAAGGAATTCCAAATACCGACCTAATACAAGAATGTAAGAACCGATTGAATCAGAGAGAAGATGTTCTTCATAATATTCATGGACCATTTGATAAATCGTCTTCCTGATGAAGTGATGCTCCAATGGTATAGGAGTAATCTGCAAATTTACTGACCGGAGAATAGAGAGTAATCTGAATCCGGCGATGCACTTGAACAAACATATAATCAAGATCAAGTAACCATTAAAATAAAAGAGAATCACCATTAAGATGAAAACAAGAATCACCATGAACGTGAAGATAAAAATCACCATGAAGGTGAAGAAAATAAGCCTAATAGGAAAGAATCCTTTTATTCTAAAACTAAAACACAAAAAAAACTAAGATCCTTGCTCAGATCTAGTCCCAAATGGACCAGATCTGAGCAAGAAGATGAAGTTGGGTTTAGTTTTTTCTCTTGAAGAAGAGGAGAGAGAGAGGGAAGATGAAAAGAAATGTGGGATTAGGCCGGTTTCTTTTTTTTCTTTCTCCTATATTTGTAACCAATCATACGTTACCAAATGTCCTCACGAAAACTCTCGTTTCACAAAACTCAAAAAAAAAAACCTTATTTCGGCCAATAAGAAATGAGGGTTTCCTCACCGTTCAACGCGGAAGCTTTATTTGTCTAGGCCTTTAAGTCTTTAGATTTTGATTGTGTGGCTCTTGGTTTGTTACGAGCCTTTGACTCTCTTTAGACTCAGTAATATTGAAGGTGCTTTTTTTGGCATCAAAGCACTATCACATTGAGTTGTATGTTTGTTGAATTTGTTGTTGTTTTTCTTTTAGATTTTTGTGCTTTTTTTGTTTTTGATGTGCATGTTTGTAGGCTTTTTATTTCCATTGAGTTGTTAGAAGTTATTGGAGAACATCATAGTAAGAATAATGAAATCCCTTTTACATGTTACCCACTTTCCTTCTTTTGGTAAATTGTGTCATTTGTTTTATGTTGCATCATGTGTAATTTTGGCAAGAATGAATTTAACATGAACATATACCATAGTTGAAATAATTGAGCAAACTACGATTGAAAGACTTGTTGTTTTAGTGCTTTTGGAGTTGCTTCCTTAAGTTCTTTTTTGTAGTTTACCAACGATATAGAGATTTACCTAAAATTGAAAGGCTTATTATTGAGAGATTTTTTTTTTTAAAGTAAAACCGTAGGTAATTTTATCGGTGGTTCTATATGTATCGCGGCTTCAAACAAGATTAAAACCGCATACACACAACTGGGTGGGCCCCGCTCCTAGGGAGAAATGCAGGAGTCCCCTTAGAGTTTGGATGTGAGCGTGGTATTTTCATTGTTCAAAACGACGGTACAAACAAAATTTTTGTTCTATTATTGCTTATTCACCTTTTTTCTTCTCTTAGTAACATCCACGTTTTTGGGGAGATGCGACATTTCTCATGGTTTTTGGCACAGTCAATATAGAATCGTTGATTTTTCTTGCGATCCATCTAACCTCTTGCCCCATCTATTCTTGCAAATGGTTTAAGGCTGTGTTTGGCATGGAAGTAGTTTGAATTCTAGGGAGTTCCAACTACCTAGAATTCAAACTACCTAGAAGTTGAGTTCCATCTTTCTAAATTTATGTGTTTGGAATCATTATTAATGAAATTGTAATTACGGCATTCACCTTTTTCAAATATTTATTTTTTCAAAATATTTATTCATAATATATTATTTGCTGGTAAATTTATTCCTGAATCACTGAATTTCTTCAAAAATTTATATTTAATTATTTTTAAATAATTTTTAATTTAATTATCATTAGTAATGTATATTTTAATAAATAACTACATAAAAGACTAGTAAATTAATAAATGTGATATTAGTAATTAATAAATATAATATTATTTAAATTAATTTTAAATATAATATTAATTAAATATGACATAAATATAATATAATATTAAGTAAATATATCAGCATATTCATATAATATAATATTAATATATTAAAATATTAATATATGATAATTTTAATGTATATAATATTGATATTAATTATTAAATATAATTTAATATTAATATATAATATTATTTTATTATAATATAAATGTGATTTTTGAAGTGAAAAAGTTATTTAAATTATTATTTAAGTATTAATATTAATAATAGTCAGTCTTGACTGGTTTAAATAAAACTACTATTTTTATGAAAAATAATTTACCAACAATAATAATTAATTAATTATGTAAATATAATTTTATTAAATAATTATATTTAATCAAAATTTTATTTAAATTAGTAATCCAAATAAATATAATATTATAATAAACTATTATTTTAAATTTTATTTAGGGTTTTGGTAATTTAAATAAACTATTATTTTAAATTTAATAATTTATCAACATTAGTAATGTATTTAAATAATAAGAAAATATTATTTTTCCATTTTTTAATATGCGAAACAAACTAAATATTATTAAAGTATTAAATATTACTAATTAAAAAATATTATAAATTTTAAAAATAAAATAAAATAAAATATAATTACATTTTTATTATCATTGTAAATTTATAAGTATAGGAAATTAATTATTGTTTAAAAAAGAAATGTCAAAATGGTCAACGAGAGGATTTGGAAGGATGGAGTTCCAAATTCCATGGGAAGGTGTCATTTGATTTTCCACTGAATGAAGTAGTTTTAACTCCCTGGAATTCCAATTCCACCTATGCCAAACACCCTTGATATTCAACTTCATCCTTGACTCCTCCCGTTGACTGAACTCTACCCTCAACCACCTCCGTGCCAAACGCACCCTAAAAGAAGTGAATTGAGAAAATTTGGCGAACTGGGATGAACACAGTTAAGCAAAATGAATTCTTATTCTCGTGGTGTTGTTAGGTTGCTTGGGCACAAATAAAGTAGCCGTGGGAAGGAAAGATATCGGAAATTTTGTATGGTTCACATAAGAAGTTCATACATTAAAAATAACTTTTGCTTGGTGACTAATATAGAGTATATATATAGCTTTATCCCATAATAATAATCTATTTCAAACCTAAACTTTTGTTGAGATAGCGGAGAAAATTGATGAAAATAGTAAAGCATGAAAATATTTTATAGTAGCTTTTCTCGACCTAGACAAAAGCAAAAATAAAACAATAGAATTCACTGTTACTATTTGGGATATTCGGTTCAACAAATATTATTATTTCTAATAAAGGAAACTTAATAATTTTTAATTTTGAAACTATATTTGGTATTTTCTTTATTTATTTCAACGAATTTAACATCTATTTATTTATTTTAGTGTCTAGTCGCATTATAGTTTATCAAAATTATCGTACATTCCCTAATTTGTGTATCTACTAGATTATTCTCTACCTTTTACTACTAGATTATTCTCTAATTTAGATATAAGATGAACAGAATAAAGTCAATTTGACATAAAGAAAAAATAAACTTATACATTATTGTTGTGATTGTTATCAATTATCAATTCAGATTAGCTAGTGTTAGGCAGAGCACGATGGTGCAACGTTTATCTTTTTGGTTTGCTATACAGTATATTATAATTGGCAATTACATAAAAGTCTTTATAAGGCTAAGACGATCTGATAAATCATTTCGTGAGAGGTTTATCTTCGATATTCCCGATGAATCAGTAATGGGTGTTAATGTTGATGATATTGACAGTACTGAGTTTCTTGATGAAATAGAATCCAGTTCTTCTGATTCTGATGCTGATGAAGTTCCCTTATCTGGTCGAAGGAAAGCCAAGAAGAAAAAGCCTCGCGTGCATGCTCCTGAAAAGTATGACTGGGCTAATGCTCGAGTCCTAGTTCAGTTTCTACAGGACACCGATTGATATGGATCCATCTACATTTGGAGCTGAAGAGAAGGAGGATGACGTCTTAGAGTCAGGTACACGAATTTCCTACATTTATTCTCCTACATTTTTCAAGTCTCTGTTGTTTTCAGTTTCTTAGAATATAGTATAACTATTATATGTCATATAAATGATGATTATAGTATAACTATTATATTTATACTTCATGTAAGTATTATAACTATCAACTGTGACATGAATTGTTAGCTTCTTATAATTTGAAAATAGTGTCTCAGACTTGGAGTCCTTGGAAAAATCACCAAAGAACTGATGAAGTAGAATGATCACCTGAGTCCTGACTCTTAATCGAAATCATATTTATCAGAGTTTCTTACATTCTGTTACAAGATATGGAAAATACCAGCGCAAAACTAACAAGTCTCACTCAAATGTCCAGAGCCTGTCACCAACAGACAGGACTGCGAATATATCTTTGAGAGTTCTTACACCTTATAAGCTACCAGTAACTTTATACATAGTAGTCTAAATAAATACCTAAAGATATATACATTCATTATTCAAGATCGTTGTTGACATGTTGTTGGATTGGCATTCTATAGATATGGATACATCTGACTGTGTATGCAGATCCAAATCCCAGTGACTACCACCACCACTACTTCTTCACTGCCTTTTGCTTTTCTCCTACATTCTTTTTGGCCGTCTGTTTTATGGAGTTGTCTTTATATATCTCTATAGTGTCACACTTTGAATTGATTAATCAAAAACCATTATGGTCATTCAACTAGTACTCTAAAACTCTTTTTGTTTCTCTCTTTACTCAAATTGTTGTGATATTACTTGTATGCAGATTTATTTGGTGATCTTAGTACTTATTCCATCATCGTAGATGATGATTGAAGAAAAAGGTCAATATGAAGAGCTGCAATGCTTGTTAGTTGTTGGCTAAGAAAGCTAAAGTTATGGAATTTGTGGTCGCGTTGGTGATGCTGGAGGTCGGGGTGGTAGTGTCACTGGAGGTCGTGGTCGTGGTGGTGAAACTGGAGGTCGTGGTCGGGGTGGTGGAAATGTTGGCGGTCGTGTTGGTGGTGTAACTGGAGGTCGTGGTGGTGGTGTAACTGGAGGTCTTGGAGGCGGTGAAACTGGAGATCGTGTTGGTGAAACTGGAGATCGTGGTGGTGGTGGTGGTATTTGTGTTTGGGGAAGAGGAAGAGGAACACCAACAGCAACACCCATATCTTCGACTCCTTCTCCTCCTTCAATTTCTGAAGTTTTTTCATCTTCTGGATCACCAAACGTAGATTTACTTGCTCAAGAAGTGCAGAAAACTCTTAACTGTGCAACAAGAACCAGCAGTTTCTCTTGTTAGTTTAGTTCCTGTAATTCACTTTCATCATCTCAGACATACCCCATTCTGTTGTACTTGATGATGTATCTGTTCCTGCAGAAAAAAAAAACGGTTATACCCGCCACCCTACCCTATCCGACCCGCCAGAGAATGAGTTGGGTAGGATCTTACCCGTTTAATGACGGGTAGGGTGGCGGGTGAAATTTTTCTTAACCGCCAATAAACGGGTAGGATGGCGGGTATAGGTCATATCCTACCCACCCTACCCGTTGTGCATATACTATAGCCAAGTCAACCGAGGGAAAAAGCCTCCACGGAAAACTAATCAGTGTTGACGGGAACTGATTTCGTCAGGTTTTTTTTTTTTTTTTTTTTGGTCCCCACCAACAAAAAAATAAATATTTAACCTAAATGGCGGACCCAAGATACTACTTTGCCGATATTGACTTTCTATAAATTTTATTAGGGAAACTGATTTCCGGTTGTTCATTTTTCAACTTGAATGAGGATCAGATCTCTTCCCCCTCACCGTCTAAGCCAAAGTTTTTGTCTACATCGCTATAGCCAAGAGATACGCCATAGTACTTTCCTATAATCTTGTTAAAACCAAGAAAAATCATACACCATAATGCTTGGCCTTAGCATCAATCAATATATCTTTGGTATGGAGTATAAATTTTATTTATTTTTTTAACGACAACTTCAATTCCGACCTCCTGGATGAAATCGTTGCTAACGTCATGGCAAGGTTGCCAATTCTTCCCAAATGACGTGCCCTAAATTAGAGAGATATTCAGGATGCCATGTTTTTATGAGAAACTACGAAAATCGAGGCCCAATTATCTGGAGGTTTTTTTTTTCTTTTTTTTTTTTAAGGTTTTATCGGGAGTTAAAAGAGATAAAACTCTTTATTCAACCTTACATTGCATAAAAATATGGTGCTAGAACTTAGAACTATCTCCAAAAAGTATACATAGACCTTGCATGTTAATTCCTTTATGGTGCAACATATCCAACGGGTTTATTCTTCCATGAATTGAACAACACATTTGAAAATTAATCTTAGGATGAATACTAGATTTCCTGATGAAGACATATGGAAAATTCTCACACTATCTTCCGAAGTAACTTAGTGTACAAAGCCTTGAATGAAAACATACTAGATGAGCATAAAGCCCATCTTTAAGTGTCAGATGGTGATTGATTTTGATACACCCTCAGACAAATTGGTAGATCCTATTAGCAATGTTGGCAAGTTTACATGCCAGTGGAGGAAAGTATGTGCGGAAAAGAAATCACTAACAAGTATGGGAATGAAATACCTAACAAGTTGATCATCTGGAAATTAAGAATAAGCATCCTTTTAGTGTAGAAGGTAATAAAAGACTCTCCTACTCTAGTGAAATCGAAGATGCATAATTTATTTGGCAATGCATTTGCTAATTTAGTTTATACTATTAATCCATTTGAAACCAGTAATTAAGCTGAAATGAGGGAGAAAACTGATCAGAATAACAAAGTGTAGAATAAAATTCTTTACTTAAACTATTAAGACTTAAGAGGATGTTGCTAATGCAAACAATAAAGATGCACCTATATATATTTCTTCAAGAAAGTCATATTAGTTACAACCAAGATCTGCAAGGTTCGGCTTGTGTGTACATATTTCATCATCAAACACGTGTATACAGGAAGACACGTGGAGAGCATACGGACAAAGTCATCAAAACATGATGACACACGCCCACAGTCAAGAAGCCCGTCCCGTCGACGTCGGATCTTTGCCCGAACAAATCTAAGGGCAGAAGTTAAAAGATGTATCGAAAACACGATGTACTGCGGAGCACCAAATAACTCCCGAAGAGTTACTTTATCTCATCCCCAAAAGAAGCTAAGATCAACGGTGAAGAGAAGGTTAACTGACATGGATGTGACATGGGCAGAAGACACTTGTCTGACACGAGCATGCATCTCAACTACCCGCATTAAACACTCTGAGCAGTATACGTGTCGATCAACCCGTGGAACGAACGAGGATTACTCTGAGTGATTAAGTAATAAACGAAGACCTCCGTGTGATGGACACAAAGCACAAGAAGATAAGGTTCCAACGGCCCTCAGAAACGGGTTCCAACGGCCCTCAGAAACGGGTCCCACAATCGCCAAAAGTAAGCTGCGCAAAGATCACCATCAGGATCTGAGAGATATATTCGAAGCAATGAGGAAGCATCACATGAAAGTAAACCCAGATAAATGCACCTTCGGTGTCACTTCAGGGAAATTCCTCGGATATCTGGTAACAAAAAGGGGCATTGACGTAGACCCAGCGAAGATTCAAGCCATAGTAGAAATGCCGTTAAAAGAAGTGCAGAAGCTCAATGGGTCCATAGCAGCCTTGGGAAGATTTATTTCCCGATCCTCGGACAAATGCAAACATTTTTTCAATATTCTCAAAAAAGGGAGTAAGTTTGAATGGACCGCAGAATGCGAAGAGGCCTTCCAGAAAATCAAAGAACACCTCGCTTCAATTCCAATCCTGCAGAAGCCTGATCCTGATGAGGTTTTGGCATTGTACATAGCAGCGACGGAAGACGCAGTTAGCGCAGTTTTGGTTAAAACCAATACGAAGATAGAACAGCCTATCTACTATGTCAGTAAGACCCTCAATTCGGCAGAAAGGAACTACACGAAGATCTAACAACTTATCCTAGCATTGGTATGGGCTACTCAAAAGCTGAGAACCTACTTCCTAACTCACTTCATCCGGGTCCCATGCAAAGCACCACTGGAAGCAGTCCTTAAAAGCGCAGGAAAAGTGGGCAGAATAGCCAAGTGGAACACCCACCTGGATCAATTCAACATCATCCATGAAATTCAACATTCCCGAAAATCCCAAGTTTTGGCGGACTTCTTAGCAGACCTCCCCCTGGACAATGACGAGGAGATTGAGGGAATACCAGAAGCCGAGGAAGAAAGCAAGGATCCAATGGATATCCTCTAACCTGCGAGTCAAAGACAATGGGAAGTCTTCGTCGATGGTTCCAAAAATAAGGAAGGAGCAGGAATAGGCATCGTCATCACCACCCCAACCGGAGAAAGGATCGTACAGGAACTCAGGTTAGAATTCAAAGAGCATACTAACAACATCGTCGAATATGAGGCAGTCGTACATGCCCTCCGTTTAATAATAGAATGGGGTAACCGATGTAAGACTGACAAGTGATTCGCAGCTTGTCATACGAAATAGGGCTCGAGTACAATGTGTACGACGACACCCTCTCAGCTTACATGGCCTTGGTCCAAACATTGGCATCACAAATTCCAACATCAAGTTCCGGCACTTATGCAGAAGGGATCTCAGGCACGCGGATGCCCTAGCATATATCATCCATGCTGAAGGACAAAAGCGTCGAAGCTATTAATAACAAGGGTATACGAGCCTTCGATTGCATCACAATTCTCCTTCGCTACCAATCAAGATACAGTGGAAAATATCGAAGACCAGGTAGGAGAAGACATCCATAACGATTTTGACGAAGAGACATCCTGTCAAGAGCAAATCAAGACGAAGATTTCAGCAACGAAGATGATTGGAGAAGGTGATCCATGCGTTTCTCCAAGAAGGAACTTTACCCGCGGATCATAAACAAGCCAGGAAAATACTCTCCAAAGCAGGAAGATATGACCTTCGGGATGGAATCCTGTACAAGAAATCCTTCCTCGGACCGTTACTACGTGCTTGTCCAGGAAAGAGGGGCATCGAATTCTAAACGACATCCATTATGGTGACGCAGGGAATCATAGCGGCATGAGATCACTAGCCGACAAAGCAAAAATGCAAGGATATTACTGGCCCACAATGATACAGGATGCCGCAAGAATGTCCCGACGATGTGAAGAATGTCAGCGTTTCGCCAAAAATACACGCGCCAGCAACAACGTTAAATTCTGTAGAGCCCGTGGCCATTTGCAAAATGGGGCATAGATATCGTCGGGCCTTTCATCGAGGATCAGGGAAAAGACGATTTTTGATAGTAGCCACGGACTATTTCAGTAAATGGGTGGAAGCTAAAGCCTTAGCCAGGATCAGAGACGTGGATGTGTTTACTTTCATATTCCAAAACATCATTTGCAGGTTCGGCATACCAGCAGAAATCGTGTCCGATAATGGTAAGCAGCTACAAGGGAAAAATATAGACATGCTCTTCGATACTTTCAAAATAAGG
Source organism: Papaver somniferum (assembly GCF_003573695.1). Lineage (NCBI taxonomy): Eukaryota > Viridiplantae > Streptophyta > Magnoliopsida > Ranunculales > Papaveraceae > Papaver > Papaver somniferum. Next base: position 9,189,699 of record NC_039368.1, on the reverse strand, counting down.
AAGAACAAATCCACCCCCATATACCCTCAAAAACGGACAAGCGGAAGCCACTAACAAGACCCTCGCCCTTATCCTCAAAAAGCAATTAGACGAACATAAGGGGCGATGGTGTGAACAGTTGCACAATGTGTTATGGGCATACAGGACAACACGAAGATCTGCCACTGGGGAATCCCCGTTTCTCCTCACTTATGGAGCTGAAGCGTCATCCCAACAGAGATCCTCATGCCAACCACAAAGACTGAAGCATGGGAGAAAAATCTCACAACAGACATGATGTTGAGAGATTGGACGACCTGGAAGGAAGAAGGGAAGCAGCATTGCAGAAGATGGAAAATTATCAACGAAGACTAGCAAGGGAGTACAACAAAAAGGTAAAACTTCGAAATTTTGTAGAGGGGCAGTATGTGCTAAGAACAATCCCACAGTATCAACGAGAAAAGAAATGGGGAAAGCTAGCACCTACGTGGGGAGGACCTTTTATAATACACGACATTGCGGGAACGGTTCCTACATCTTCGCAATCTGAAAGGCGAGGTTCTCCGACATCCTTGGAATGCTAAGTGGCTCAAACCATACTACCCAGGTGCAACGCAGCTTTGCATCTGCGTGAAGAATCCAGAAGAAGAAGGCAGCGTAACCGCTCTACATGTTTCTATCTCTGGACGAGGAGTAGCAGCCTCAACCTATCAATCAAACAAGCTTTCTGAAATTCGAGTAAACAAAACTATCAACAATATTGGGGAAAGTAGTCAACTACAATCTCTCAGGGCTCCCCATCAGTGTCCATAAGTGTAAGACCGGGGAAGGCACCCAGCAGAAAGAGATACCCAACCAATCTTAAGGCAACGGGTCGACGGAATGGGTGTATGTAAATATTTTAACCCCATATCCTAGAACGTTGCCTCGACCCCCACCGTCTGGGAATCCTCTGGCCAAGGGTTCGCCAGCGGGGTGACAGGTCTCAAGACGATCACGAAGGTACCTCCCTTCGGTATCGCACCCAAACACTTAAAACACTCTTCTTTTGTTTTTAGTGTCCTTCCTCACAATGCTTAAAATAAAACAACAAACTGATATTGCAGGTATATCAAAAGAAGATCCATTTCATAAAGGTTGGTTACAAAAAGCGGCAAGGCCAATACAAGGAAAAACATCAAAAATATTCTTTTTACAAAATACTAGCAAAATCTAACGGAAGGCTAATGATGCGCGGTCTCTACTTAGATGATGCCGCCCCATCAGCAGGGTTGTTCCGAAGAGTTGAAGGGACGCTCCCACCAGATGAGGGTCCCGAGGAGCCAGGCAAGGAGGCAGGTACAGGACGACGCGGATAGCTCTTCACGAGGCCATGCTCGGTCTTAAGGCCAAGCTCAATCTTCTCCAGCATCTTGTTTGTCTCCTCAGCCAATTGACACCGAGCCTTATGCATAATAACTGTCGTCCGCTGGTGGGCTTGAGATAACAACGATAGACGATTCACTTCTTTAGAAGCAGCACCAACGGCCTCCTCGCGGGATGCCGCCAAACTCTTAAAATGATTAGTCTGTTCTTCCTGCTGCCGCTAAGGAAGATTGAGCCTTTTCAAATTTTTCATTTGCAACGCGGAGTTGTCCCTCGAGCTCTGAAAAAGACAACACAAGGGAGTTAGCACAGAAAAGACACAATCACACTCGACGAAATAGGTTATACCTTCGGCACAAGCCGAAGACTCTTCATACTCATTAACAACCGCATCTCGCGCTTCATCAAGATGGTCATATTCCTCGGATAATTTCTTATAATCTAGTTGAAGGTTGGTGAGAGTAAATTGACTGGAATCTAATTCTACCTGCTTCATCGAATCCATGTGACGAAGGTGGTTGACTTCATTGTTTATCTCTGTTACCCCTTTGCTAAGTCTGTACATACATACTTCAAGATTCCTCTCAGACTCATCCTGGCGGGCTAGTTCAGCGCGAGACGCTGCAAGGGCTTTGCTGAAAGCCCCAACTTCGGCTCTGGCATCGTCCCTTTCTCTAGTAAGGCACAACATACTCTCCTTAATTCCTGGAAAAGGAAGGGAGAGAGCCTTTTGTAATTCCTCTTCCAGAAGATGTATTCTAGACTCCAACAACGAAGTACGCTCACGGGATTCCCGCAGATTCTCACGTGTCCACAGCAGCGTACCATTGAACAAAGTACGGTCATGAGTATACAGATTCTGCATATCAACCATATGAACATGCCTTGCGCGCCATCCCTCAGCTCGAGCGTCCCACTTTTTGGCTTCGCTCTTAATTTTTTCGACCAACTCTTTGATACGAGATTTTTTCCGGGCCTTTTCGTTTCGAAGCCATATCAGCTCGGGGACGCCACCCACTGAAGATAGGGTGGGGAGGATCAGACAGAAAAACTAAGTAGTATAGAGGAATTACGAGGGATAAAAGATGAAGAAGAACCAAACCTGTGAAAGCTGAAACTTGGCCGCGAGTTTGCTCTAACTCAGCACGAACGGCGGCAAGCTCTGAACGAAGACCAGCCTCCGCTTCACCCAACATTTCTTTATCTTTAAGGCTTTTCTTCAGTTCTTCTATCTCCACCTCAGCCGCAGATAATGGCTTTTCTCTGTGACGAAGCTTAGCTTCCAGCTTCAAATATTTCGCTTTAAAGAATTGATACAACACATGGTTACAATGCTCACTCCTCATCATCTACACGTCAAACGGCAAACATTATTACACCGAAGGATTCAATTGTCACGAAGAGATACGTACGAGGAATTACCTCCAAGACACGCTGCTGGGGAAAACCATATTGGTACCCATCGTCTATGGCCATCATGTCAGCAGCAGAAGAGGGAGAGTAGCCTCTGGAACACTCAAGCTTTTCCCCCATATCTCAGCAACACGCGCCTTGAGAGATAGTTCCATCATCCGACGGGTATAAGCATCGGAATCTTTCTCACCAGCAACTACCGTGGCAGGGTGAGGAACAAACAACAGACTCTTTTTCTTGAGCCAATCCATTATGGCATCCTCACCCTCAAACATCAGCGAATGAGGGAAATCCTCGGACGGCAAGTCAACCACAGACTTCCCCTTAGCTGACATTGCCCCAACGGCACAAGTTTCGTCATCACCACGCGCATTATGATCATCCGCGCCCTCATTCTGAACAGCAGCATCTTCCTTACCAGAACCCCCGAGCACATCCCAATCATCATTGGGGGAAAGCAAAGAAAAGTCTTCAGGAAAATCAAGGGCATCGTCAAAGAGTTCCCCCGCGGAATATATCTTGTCAAACGAGAATTCTTGAGAAATGGTGGGGAGAGTTTCCGCAGCCTCACCAGCAGGAGAAGACATGTCCGCGATAACACCTTCGTCAGCCACCACGGCGTTATTCCTCCCTACAACACCATCACACCCCGCACCAAATTCTTCCTCGACATCAGGAGGGGAAGTATTAGTGCGTTCTTCCCCATCGAAAATTTCTTCATCCTCGGCAAACTCTTCGTTCACCGGACTGGTAACTTCTTCATGAACCTCAGCCTCACCCGTTACAATGGTAGAAGACTGCTTGGGCCCAATCTTTTTCTTCTTCGACACCTGCAAACCAACACACGTTCCACAAAAAGAGTTATTTCTTCATAGTTTGATTTTCAAAAAAGGAGGGGCACGGCCAGAATCTACAATAACCATACCTTGGCAGTAGTGGCACTCTTCGATGGAAGTATAGCACCAGAACCTTCCTCCTCGTCTCCTTCAACGACGTCGAGAGCATAAGGAAAGTCCATGCCTTCGAAATTTAAACGCCAAGGACAGAAATCTCCATAACGAGCAGGATGAGATTCCCGAGGCCTGCTGCTCTCAGAAGGACGCCAACCGCGCGGACCGGGAATCCAACCATACGCCCAAGGACCAACAATTTCAATAACAGTGGCGTGCCACTCATAATCATGGTCACGCTTGATCCTTTCGCGCGCGGGAAAAAGTTTCCGCTGACTCGACCCCTCGGTGCCTGGAACATATTTCAGTTTGGCATCGCTCACCTCACTTAACAGACGAATTTCGCCCCGAGGAGCAGCGAGGTTCCGAAGGCTAACACTCCACGGTTTACGGTTCCTACTATTGACATAATCCCGAAAGGAGTTGTTGAAGTTTTCAGGAGTATACCATTCCCTCTCAGCGGTATTTGGAACGTAACATGTCATCGTCGTCTCCCCATTACTCCGCAGATAACATTCCCTCAGTGCACGGAGATAATTCCCCGATAATTGCGACACGGAATGACTGTGAGTATTGGTGGAAGAGCCTTCACGACCAGACAGCACATCGTAATAAAAGAATCACCAGACTTGTACAACGGCAGCATAAGACCTGCCTCGAAGGCTCCAACCGTAGTCAACAGGTGAAACTGATCAAACTGATACTTCGAGATGAGCTCGTAAGTAATATCATCCTCAGGGGCATAGAAACGAACCTCGAAGGCTTGAAGCTCATGCTTTTCCTTGAAAACTTCAAGGTCAATGTGCTTGAACGTGACTTTCTTCTTGCTGACCGAAACGCTGCGTATCACCGGGGCAGAATCATCCTCTTCCGCGGGATCGGACAAACCAACAAAAGCTTCGGAAGCTCTTCTTTTCAAAGGAGGATTCTTAGACGATTCACTTCTCGGCACACCACCTTTGGAGTTCTTCCCTTTGAAAGAAAGTACTGGAGGAGGCGGCAGAGGGTGTTGCACGGGCGCTACAGAACGAAGAGGAGGAATATCGAAGGCGCCACCACGAGGAGGTGCCTGCGTACACCTAGAGTCATCACGAGGACGAGAAGCAACACGACCAGCAGCATATCGAGATCCGGAAGGACTCTTCGATGGATCCCCTTTCCTAGGAGGAGAGGCCTTCGTCCCAGAAGAAGACGAAACTTTACTTCCGCGGGGATCCATTTGAGACAACCTAGAGAGATCTCCCCCAGGTAGATATGTATCAGACTCTCTACGAAGAGGGGATCTCGGTAGACTGGATGCCGTAGTTGGATAAGGAAGCCGCGGACGATCAGACATGGCTGCGAAGATGTACAACATAAACAAAGTTAGAACCAAACACGAGGACATCACCAAAGATCAAAAAACCACAAAATTAGAAGTTCATCTCAATATAACCCAGAAACCCTAAAACTAGCATACATGCTTGAATTCCCCAAAACCCTAAAACCTTAACCTTAAAAATCCAATCAAAACAAAACAATGGCCTCCTCGACTTGAGAAGAAGAACAGGGGCAAACTAACATACATGTATCAAAAGATGTTCTTCATCACAAACAAGGGACGACAGCAGCAAAAAATTTACAATCAACACAACTTAAAACTATAGAAACGAAGAAAAGAAACCTTACCACCACAAACAAAATCCCGAAAGAAGACAACAAACCAGAAACAAAGAAGAAACGAGCGTGGTTAATGCTAGGGACATAGAGAATTTAATGGTTCAAGAACAAAGAATGAATACTGACAGGGAGAATGAAATTAATTTTGTGGAACGTTGAATGAAATTAATTTTTCTTCTCTCCTTAATATACTCGAAAGAAAGAGAAAGAAGTTAAAGGAGGAATGGGAAACGTGCCCGTTAAATGAGCAGTTAATGCACAAGTAAGAAACATGCCCAAGTATCTAGGAGAAGTTATTAGGAGAGAGGAAGAATATGTAACGTCTGTTTTCTTCAATACTCTCACTAAACACTCAAGCCCGAAGAAAAGGGGCAAATTGTGTGTACATATTTCATCATCAAACACGTGTATACAGGAAGACACGTGGAGAGCATGCGGACAATGTCATTAAAACATGATGACACACGCCCACAGCCAAGAAGCCCGTCTCGTCGACGTCGGATCTTTGCTCGAACAAATCTAAGGGAAGAAGTTAAAAGATGTATCGAAAACACGATGTACTGCGGAGCACCAAATAACTCCCGAAGAGTTACTTTATCTCATCCCCAAAATAAGCTAAGATCAACGGTGAAGAGAAGGTTAACTGACATGGATGTAACAGAGGCAGAAGACACTTGTCTGACACGAGCATGCGTCTCAACTACCCGCATTAAACAATATTAGCAGTATACGTTTCGATCAACCTGTGGAACGAACGAGGATTACTCTGCGTGATTAAGTAATGAACGAATACCTCCGCGTGATGGACACAAAGCACAAGAAGATAAGGTTCTAACGGCCCTCAGAAACGGGTCCCACAATCTAACCCTATAAATACCCCCTCTCCACCAAGAGTAAGGGGATCGGAAAAAAAGAGTGGAGAAAGGGGAGAGAGAAGAATTGTAAGTGTAAGTTTATCTTTTACAATTCACAGACCTATGTAAACTCCAAAGTCATTCGACTACCTCTGTAATCATCAATGCATAGTGAAAATGACAACCCCATGGATGTAGGCCTTAGTGCTGAACCACGTAAATCCGAGTCTTATTTACATTTTAGTACTATACGTTCATTTGATACTCCACGGATTTTACTTTTGTACTACGTTTTCTTTATCTTCCTCTATGTGAACGCCTCTAGTGATGATATTAGATGAGGCTATGATAAACCCGAAGGTTTTGAGCCAAGGAATCAGTACAATCATTTCATCAGCACGAGTGGGTACATATAGAGCTGTCAATTAGTAACCCGGCCCGCGGGTTGACCCTAGCCCGGCTTGTTTCAACCCGGATTGGCTGGGCTTGTTTCCTAAACGGGCCGGGCTAGGTCTGTTATATCTGACCCTAATAGAAAACAAGCCGGGCTAGGTCTAACCCGCGGGTTACCAGCCAACCCGTTCAATTATGATAGTAACCTAGAATAGGAGGTATCGGTAGTATTTTACCTGCTACCCAGGTAACCGGGTACTTCTCATTCTTATCTAAGTTTTCCAAAGAAAGAGAAATCAGAAAACTTCTCTTAAGTTTTAGATCTGGACTGGAGGGTGGAGGCAGAGCAGAGCTGCAGAGGTATTCCGTATTCGTGTTCGTGAGTTCGTCTCTTTTTCTAACTTAAAACTAAATAGGGTTGTTTTTTCTATTCTAAGTTCTAGATTAGATTTTGAATCTTTGATCTTTAAGTTTACTGTTTAACTATAATGATCTTTTTTTTAATTTTCTAACTATCTGTTATTCTGTTTGATTTTCAGGGGTTAGGGTTAGGGCTTTACTCGTAATCAACTAACCAAGTTTTATCCTTTAGGTTGTTTTTTCACTTCTAAGTTATAGATTAGATTTTGATCTTTAAGTTTAACTTTAATGATCTTTTTTTTTTTAAAAAATTTTCTAACTATTTGTTTGATTTTCATGGGTTAGGGCTTTCTTTAGACTACCGTTGAAGAAGAATAGGAAAAATTGGCCGATGATTTTACTTCTACTTTCCTAATCTAAGTGAGTAGTTATAAGTTTTTAATGCATAACTTGTTTTAAGTACTGTTAGGTGTTTGTGGAAATGATTCTTAGAACCACAATACCCTTTTCACGAATTTGTGTCATTTATTGTTAACTCATGTCTCTTAATGTCAATCTATCTCTTAATGTCAATTTATAATAAATTAATAATGCATAGCTTGCTTACGTTATGCTTGTGAATATTTATTTGAATTACAAAGGTTTACTGATTCTGAAAATGGAAATGAACTCCATATGCAGCATGTCAGAATCAGAAAGCACATGTTTTATTTTGGCTTACATGAAAGTGTAAAAAAGCATACTTTTGTTGGCTTTGCCTTTGCCGGTTTGGGATGTGTACTTGTTGGGATTTTAATTATTGACAGCTCTAGTCCCCTGTGATGTAGCTCAAGGCTTACTAATTTTGATTTTTGAATTCTTTATGTAGCTTCCTAAAATGTCAGTTGAACAAGACCATGACGATGTCATGAGTGAAGAGGATATCAGTAGTAGAGTCGATGACAAGTCAAGAGCATGCTTCAAAGAAAAAGAAATTTACATCAAAAGTATGGAATGATTTTGATTGGTCACGAGACAAAGATGGTAAAGAAAAGGCTACGTGCAAGCATTTTAGGAAGGAATATGCTTATGACAGTCAGAAAGGAGGAACATCAACTATGTCAAGGCATTTAAAGAAGTGCCCTAGACTGAAGATGCAAGATGTGGGGAAACTTTTGTTATCTACAAATAATGGAAAACTGGCTACTCGTGCACGCAAAATAGATCAATCAAAGTTTCGGGATTTAGTTGCAAGACTAATTATTGGTAAAAATCTCCCCTTTAATTGTGTAGAATGGACTGAATTTAGGGAGTTATGTAGTTATATGAATGTCGATGTTGAAACCATATCAAGGAATACTACAAGGTCTGATATTCTTAAAATGCATAAGTTCCAAAAAGAAGTTATTCGCAAGAAATTACAATGTGCTCCAGGTAAAATATGTCTAACATCAGACATGTGGACCTCCGTCAACACCACTGGATACATAAGTTTAACAGTACACTTTGTTGATCAAGATTGGGTATTGCAGAAGTTTCTTTTAAATTTTTCTCCATTGCCACCACCCCATACTGGTCAAGCACTTTCAGATAAGTTATTTCTGATGTTAAATGATTGGGGAATTGAAGGAAAAGTAACTAGCATCACTTTGGATAACGCTGCATCAAATACTTCATGTGTTAAGATAATGAAGAGTCGATTCATTGCAAGGAATGTTATGTCGGATACTGGGAAAAGAAACTTTCATATAAGGTGTTGTGCTCACATAATAAATCTTATTGTAAGAGATGGACTGACAGAGATTGATCCAGCAGTAATCAAGATAAGGTTAGCAGTGAAGTACCTTAAAGGTTCACAAAGAAGAAAACAAAATTTCTTGGATACTGTCAGCGATTTAGGAATGTCAGTAAAGATGGGTGTTCGACAAGATGGAATTCTACTTATATTATGTTGCAAAGTTGTATTTCGTATGAAAAAGTCTTCACTCATTTGAGGTTGGTGGACCCTGACTATGCAGAGTCTCCTAATGGGGAAGAATGGGAGCAAATCAAAGTGGTCACGAAGTTTCTCAAGGTCTTTTATGACCTCACGACTCTATTCTCTGGAAACAAGTATCCTACTTCTAATTTTTATTTTGATGGGGTTTGTCAGATTAAAGTATTATTAGATCAAGAGACAACTAATGACATTGAGTTCATCAGAAACATGGCGAAGAAAATGCAAGAAAAATTTGCCAAGTATTGGAAAAAATTGAGTCCAATATTGGCAATGGCAGTCGTTTTAGACCCTCGATTGAAGTTTGAATTTGTAGAGTTTACTTTAGAAAAGGTGTATCCTGTTGAGCGTGAAATGAAGAAGGAAGTTGATATTATTAGAAAAAGGATGGCGGCACTCTATAAAGAGTATCATACGTCAACTTTAAGAGGTTCGACAACCAATGAAACTCAGAATTCGGGTACTGTAAATGGTGGGAATTCTGGACGCAATGGAAGTGCTTTTATGCAGGTGATATTTCTTTAAGTTTTAACTGCTTGAACATTTCTATAACTGTCCATATAGAACTGGTAGTTAATTGTTGAAGTTTTTTGATGCAGGAATTTGCCGCGGCAAAAAAAAATGGTGGTCAACAATCTGACAAGTCAGAACTAGAACAATATCTAAGTGAGTCATCAGGATCAATGTCAACTGATTTTGACATCTTGAAGTATTGGAGAAGCCAAGAACTACGATACCCTAATCTTACAAGAATGGCAACCGATATTTTATCAATTCCTATTTCAACTGTTGCTTCGGAATCTGCATTTAGCCTTGGGGGAAGGGTACTTGACAGATATCGCAGCTCCTTATCACCTGAAAGTGCCGAGGCATTGATAACAACTCGTGATTGGATATATGGAATCGGTAAGAGGCTAAGTGTCTTGAGTAATATTTAAAATTAGTTGTAAGTCTATTTAACAATATATGAGATTCATAATTACTTATTTTCAATTATATGTAGGAGCTGCATCAACTGATGTTGAGGAAGTGAAATATAATGATATTAGTGAGGATGTATTGGCATTTGAGCCAGCAAACAACAATGAGGCAGTAAGTTCTTATGCGTCTAATTAGTATCTGTACTTCAGCGATATAAAGCGGGTAATTATGAAAATTCTATTTATTTACATTAACACATCCTTTTGTTTGATATACTTTTTTCTGGAAATTACAGATTCATACTGGAGCATCTTGAAGTGATACACTTCTAGACACAAAATTACAAAGATACATGGAAAAAGAACATTTTTTGGGCACTGATTTAGGAAATATTTTGGACTTCAATATGATATTATGACTGTCTCCTATTTTTTGTATAAATATGAAGGGAGACACTAACGATATATATTGTATATGTGACTGCATATGAGGGTTTAGGTTGTGATTCAAGATTTCAAAGTCAGTTCAGTAGACGGTAGCTTCGGTTTGTACTTCAGTTTGCCCACTTTTGTATATAAAAGGACAAACATAGATAATAGTTACTGTCACTTTGAGGATACTTATATGAATCACAATCCTGGACCTATCCTATATCCTTAATTCCTTATTAATGAATATGATACTTTTTGTGCAGGAATTGGTTGTTATTATGGTCTCCTTTTCACTAGTGTAGTGATGAAGTGTTTTAGACTTTTAGTAGGTGATACTGTGGTAAACTGGTAGGCAGTAAAAGTGGAAGTTTGTATTTTTTTTTGGTTTTATATATGTATGTAACTATGTCTATATGTATTCCACTCCACAACTTTGGTTTGGTTCATTTCAATCATGTTTTAGTTGTATTGTGGAATCTGTAATCTGTTTTCAGTATTCATATTTTTAGCACAAAATTAATAAAGTCAAATTTACCAGCCAACCAGCAACCCGTCAGAGCCAACCCATCTAGCGCTAGGGTTGGGGTTTTGGGCTTGTACATGAACAGTATTAGGGCTAGGGTTGATCCTAACCCGTCCGTAGCTTGTCAAGCTAGGGCCGGGTTGACCCTAGCTTGCCCGTTTGACAGCTCTAGGTACATAGAATGCGAACATTATTTGTGAACGTATAGATGCCTTCGTGATTTACGTGTTCACACGGCTGCTGCGGGAGTTACTCTTTTATCAACAACAAATGACATTCCCATGCAACTCACTGTTTCCAAATAACTAAAGTGATAAGCTACTAATTTGTTAACTAATTTTTAATGATTCTTTTGGTTATTTATATATTTTATTCCTTTTACCTTAAATCGTTATTCAATAGTCTAATCTATTCCCTTTAATCAAGAATTAATCGAACATAGGAAAAAGAAGTTGTTCCTGCGCGACTTAATCACTTTTGACTCAGTATGCCATAATCAATGATTTGGTATTACGGTTAACAACTGGTCTTATTCTAGAATGATTTTTTAGGGACCATGGTTTTTTTGAGAGGATCATGATTTTATTAGCCACCCTCTCCCTATAGTTATAAGGGGTGTCTTAAAGCGTTGAAATGACTAACCTATCCTTAACCTAATTTAATTTAAAATCAACCTAGTAACCACCTATATATATATATATAACCACCACCTCCTCCCACCACCACACCCACCACCGCCGATTACCACCACCAATCACCGCCACCTCTTTATATATAACTTAATTTAAAACATTAACAAAGATATTCTCACAAACCCATTACTTGTCATTCGTTTTTGGTTGAATAAATGAGAAGTAATCATCAAAATGAGTTGAAAATGGAAGTTGCAGAGAAATTTAATGGAGATTTTTTTCAGAGAAAAGTTCGGTTACGTCGCAAAACGTTCGGTTTCGTCGCAAAAAGTTCGGTTATCACGAATTATTTTTTTCTTAATCGAACTCAGAGTTCAGTTGATTCGCAAAAAATACTTTTAACCGAACCCCTTGTATTAGAACAACACAAGTCCATAAGTTCGGTTCCTTCGCAAAATAAGGATATCACCGAACTTTAGTTTACGAAATAATGAGAAATCCAAAAGTTCGGTTCGTTCGCAAAAATGTTAAGTTTTCTTTGTAACCGAACTCTACCTTTGAAACTTCGTAACCGAACTCTACCTAATTCGCCAAGAAATAAATTTCGTAGTAACCGAATGTTTGCCTAATTGCATATATGCATATATAAGCCCAGTTTGGTTGATTCGCAGAATATGTTGAAGTTTGCGAACCAACCGAACTTCTAATACTAGGTTACTTTTAACCTGCTGTTTGGTTGGGAACTTGGTTGCGTTGAAGTTTGCTAACTAACCGAACATACATATGTAAATCTTATTACTAAAGTTCGACTACCTGCGTGTTTGAAGAAAGAAACTGAACTCTGTGTTCGGTTATATGTTCTTGACATTTATTAATCGAACTCCGCGTTCGGTTACCTGTTCTTCACACTTGGTAATCGAACTACCTGAACCTAGCAGGAATTTTTTATAAAAATTTACAGTTTTATGAATATTTGGACCGATTCAACCACCATTATCTAAGTTTGAAGCATACTTGGGGACCCAAATACTCTTCCCCCGGTTGTGGTTGGTAAAATCCATCATTTTCATCTTGAGATTGAGTTTGTGGAAGAATACATTCACCATCTAAGAAATAACACATATTCAGATCATTGTGAAGATTAACAAATACTCTAGGAGAGGATGGAGATGAAGAATCGAATGAGCTATCATCACTTGAATACTCAAGCTTAGTGAATTGGAAAAAAAAATTATTTTCCATGTTTTTCTTCTTCATCTTCTCTAATTTTACTCTCTCAATAATTCTACTTCTTTAGCTTAATCATTTCACTAATGATTTCACTAATCATTACTCAAAATTAATCAGGAGGGTAGTTTAGGTATTAATATAAATATCTAGATAAGGGGTGACCTAGATTTACTTTTAAATGTCTTACTAAAAATAAAACCATGGTCCCAACAAATCATTCGAAGGGAGAATTAGTGTCCGGGCCTTAAGAAGAGATATTAAGCCCATTAGTTGTTTGTTCGGAGAATATGGGCCGAATGGATTCAACCGATTCTAGTTCGGATCCGTAAAAACGTGTATAGTTCGTAAAGAAGAAATTTGCTATTTAGTGCACAAAACCCGATCCGGGTTAATATATAGTCCAGCGGGATAAAATATTTGATGGCTGGTCCAACAAATTTTCAAAAAGCATAAAATTACCAAGGTAACCCTAATAACACGCGTGTCACAAGAAGAGAAGAAAACACGCTACAAAAAAAATCATCTTTCTTCTTGTTTTCGTCGACATTTCATTCTTCTTCTTCATCAGTTTTTCAGTCTTCTCCAGAGAAAAGAAAATCAAAACCCTAGATTCAAAAAAACAACAATAAAAAATCAAACAAGTTACGGAAAATTTGAAAAATCGTGTGGATCTTAGATACTCTTGAAGAAACTAATGTTAATGAAGAAGATTTTATTGATGCTGATTATGATATGGGTTTATATATAATTAAGGTATGTTTTAAGTTTTTCAATTTCAATTTTACATCAAAACTAGGGTTTTTCAGTTTCAAGTTTTTCTTGAAGAAATTGATGTTAATCGAAAAATTAATGTTTTCAATCTCATATTAACATCAATTCGTTGGTGCAATGCATATCAGTATATACTGTAATTAGCATAACATATTTTGAAGCTATTTAACAGGTATTTGTTGTAATTTTCTTGATCTTCTTCAAGTTTTATTTCTTAGGGTTCGTATTTTTTTTTGTAAATTTTTGTTACAAAATTACTAATTTTATTGTTACTGATATGAATTTGGGGTTTTTGTCTGTGTAGTGGAATATTGGAAGTTTCACAAAAAAAATTCAAGTTTGGCATATATAAATTTAGGAGTTTTCAGATTTTTTCTAAACCCTTAGTTCATGCTTGAATACATATAAATATGTAGTAAGGGAAAGAGTGATTACTTGATGATATTACCTGTATATAATCCTAGCATAGTTTATGCTTGGACATATCGAAATGTGCTTAGGAAAAAGTGATTCGTTGATGTAGTACATGTCAATATGTATCCTTGAATACCAAAGAAATAATATGCAGTATGTGTTAATACAATACATAGCAATATGTATTGTATTGTTGAATACAAGTAGAATTCATCAGCGCTACATATCAATATGTATTATCGAATACTTGGATTGCATATGCATCAGGTACATATCAATATGTATTGTCGAATACTGATGGATATGTAGTGTTGTTGAACAGATACTTTTGAAGTACACATACATCAGTACATATCACCATGTACTTGATGTATTCTTCTTACTTTGTTTTCAACCAACTCTCATTACCTTAAAGTGTCAATATGTATTGTTTGGATATATATGGATAGTTAATTAGTGTTTTGTGTATAATATAATAGTACATATTGGCATGTACAACCCTCTTTTATGCTTGGATATGCATTGGTACGTATCATTATGTAGATTAATGTTGTTTGTATGATTTAATATTACATATTGGCATGTATTATGTAGAACATATTGACATGTACTGTGTAAAAAAACTCTTTATGCTTGAATAGATATCAATACATATTGACATTCAATGTGTAAAAAATCTCTTTTATGCATGAACAAACATCAGTACATATTGATAGGTACTACTGAATACTCAGATTACATATCAGTATGCGAGAACTTTACAAGCTAGTGACTCTTGTCAATCCAGTAAAAGAAGAAAGATCCATCAGTACATATTTATAGGTACTATTGGATACTCAGATTACATATGTATTACCTTGCTAAAGAAAAAAAAAACTCTTTGTTATTTTGCTCAGGAAAAAAATTGTTGCATTAGAATTGTGTCTTCATACATTTCTGTTAAAGTAATGTGCTTGTTGTTATGGATCATAAGATATACCTGTGAATGAACTATAATTTTATTATTTATACATGATCATGATATTAAACTCTGACCACCTTTTTGAACTACAACACCTGCAAGAAGATGGCACCAAAGGAGATTTAAGAAAGTTTTGAGAACATTAAGATTTTAGTACTTTTAGATTGTTTTTTTAATTGGGTTCCTAGTTTTGTTTGCAGGAAGATGACAACATCTTTTTGGATAAAATGTACGCACTTTTTTGTCCATTATGTCTACAATGAAGTTTGCAGTTATAATGTCAAGTATTTGTCAAGTAATATCAAGTCTGTTTTATTGTATAACATGCACTTCATCACTATATACCAGGGATATAAAAAAAATATAAACGTAAATAGAACTCTCAAGAATGCTAGAAAATCAACACAATGAAAATCTTATATAGTTTAGCTATTAATTGGGATTGTTTACAGATATTGTACTCTCTCATGAATGAAAAAGTAAGATACAGAGATATCATCCCTTTTGAGATGCGAAAATCAACTCCATCCAACGATTTATGTTGATGTTTCTGGTTTTCTTCTTCTTTGCAATTCTAATATTTTGTATAAGTACCGAGTATCAGAACTACTGAAAGACCGACATTAGAAACTATGGATCTCCATTTTCCAAGGACGTCATTGTGCAACTTTTGCAGGAATGATGAGAGTGAAATAAATTCCCCCATATTGTTAAGTGCACTATCAAAATGAGTCTCTTTTGCAAAGAAATGAGGGAGAATGTTGATGCAGTCCGGAGACTACTAGATAGAACAAATTCTGCAGTAGATATTTATGTCCACAAATTTTGTGAGTCTTTCATTCTTATAAATAAACTGTGCATTTATCTGAGACATAACATGAGTTCTGCGGGCATCTGACGACGGAACGATATCCACAATGCTTCCATCTGTTATGACCATAGGTCGCAAATTCCTTGTTCTTACTACCACCACCATTCCTGCCACCCCCTACTTGGATATATTCAGAAAATTCAGCTGCAAAAACAAAACAATATCTAAATAAATTAACCAGGTAAATTTAAAAAATAGATGTCTTTCTAATGGTCACTCTCATATAGGTTCATAGCTATTGTAAGATATAACCCCTATAATAGGCAGAAATTCATATATTTGAAATCAATTTTTGAACAAAATCCCAAAAATAAAAATTAAATCAAAACAGAAAATTGCAGCATGTATACACATGTATTGAAGATATTGAAATATACTGAGTAAAACAAACTAGATAACAACTGCATATTAGTAAAAACATAATCAGTTTAGTGTTACTTAAAGATACATAGAAACTATATGAAAAATCAAATTCAAGACAAACATGATGCATAGAACCAAAGACAGTTTCCAAAGTGTGACCAAAAATAAAGGGTAAAATGAAACTATATTTAGTTCTGGAATCAAAATTGTCAAGCAGTGTGCAAGGGTTTAAGCTAGAATACCCTTAGAGTTTGAGAGGTTAATGGTCTAAATACTCACAATAGCACTTGGAAGGATGTACATGGTATCACATCATTCTATTGAGAGAGCATGCATTATTTTAGCAAAAATGGATACTTATAACATATCAGACAACACAAATTTATAGGACACAAAGAGTCAAAGCTTAGCATTGACACCGGTACATATAGATATGTACTGGGTAAAACATGGTACATATTGATATATATCTGTTAGAGTCTACAACACCACCCTTTAGCTTCTTTTTCTTCTATTGGTTCTTTTTTTTTTTCTGCAATTACAAACTGCGTTAGACCCAAATTTGTACCACATTATAAGCAAAAATTTTCAAACTTCTTTAAGCTGATGAATCTCATATGATATAGCAGAATAATTTTACAACGCTGAAAACTCAGGAAGGCTACTAAAAAATATGGTATATCAGTGAAATCTCTTTAACAAGTGGTTTCAGTTCAATAACCTACAACCTTATTATTTTTGAGAATAATCACTCTACCACTAATTCAAATGAATATCAAAGTACATATATACATGTACTAAAGACAACAAGCTTTTGTGCACCAGTTGTTTCTAAGTTCGCTCTACTACCACCTGCCCAATCATCAAAAAATTCTTCCATTGAACATGTATATTGCTTCTACCCACTCACCAGTTAAACCCCCACATTCCTACTAACGAAAATCCTATGAAACTCAATTTCAGGTAAACATAACCTCAATGATACGACTTCCTATTATACATCAAGGTAAATATAACCCCCATCTTCCTAATAACAATAATACAAAGTCATTAGTTTCATTTCCTTAAAGGTTCATAGCTGCTGTAAGATATAAGCATAAATTCATGTCTGTAAACAATTTTTCAACAAAAACCCAAAAATTTCAAAACTAAAACAAAAAATTGTAGTACGTATGAATATATACCGAAGAAAATAAGAAACGAAAGCCTAGTAGATATTGATATGTTCTGAGTAAACACCTAGTAGATATAGGTATGTACTTAGTAAAAACTAGTAAATATTACATTACATACATACATGTACTGGGGAAAACAAAAATATCTACTGAATTGACAAAAGACAATAGTAAAAACCTAGTAGATATCTAGTTTAGAGGTTGAAATGACTGACAAACTTTCCAAGTGAGAATATTATATTCAGTACATACACATATGTATCATTTGATCATACATAGGAATGCACATGTCTGGATCTGAAGGAGAAAATCTCCATTAGTTTTTTTTTTTACTTATTCATATAAGAACTGCTAAAAGCAACTCTTCCGGAACCAAAATCCACTACAAGGAAAATATAAAAATATACACATGAAAATGCACAGAGATCCTCAAATTAATAAATCCAAGCATAACAAAATAATTTAAAAAAAATTCTTCACATCCACTAACTTGGACAAGATAAACATATTTTAAATGAATGGCTACAAAAACCAAAATGGACAAACTCGGACAATTGCACTGAAAAAACAACAACAACCATTATACATATCATTGTGTTATTCTCAAAGTCGTAAATGCATCAAACTAGCAAATAATGATCATAAATAGGATTCATATGTTTGCATGTCATTAATTACGAAGTAAAAAAACCCCATCGAAATCCAATTCAGCATAAGAGTCTGAAATTTAACCGTAAATGAAAATTTTGAACAAAAAATTTTGAAAATTGAAGAAGAAGGTGATCAAAACAGAGGAAATGAAAAGATTATTACCTGAGATAATAAGGGAATTTATCGAAAGTAACATTACTATGTTTTCCATCAATAATATGTCTTCGCGGATCTTGTTGGATCTGTTCAAATGATATAGTATTACTGGAAGAAGACAAATTTGATGAACTAACTAAAAAATTAAAAAATTTACACAAAATCTATGAGAACGTTTATAACAAATCTCCGCTCTAATTTCAAATCAGATAAATGAACCAAAAAAAAATCAATTTTGATTTTTTTATAAATCCTAAAATGAAATTTCTAGAACAATTCATTTTGAAACAACAATATACCTGAAATCAAAATTTGAGAGATTAGCGGAGGGCTTAGCTTTTTCACTGTTGTTGATGAGATTTTATGATTTTTCCAGTGAGAAATTTTCCTCCTTTCATACCCGGAGGTTTCTTCAAGAGCTACAGAGAAAGTAAAATAGAATTTGGTTATGCATCTTATTCTACGGAAGGGTAGTTTTGGCTTTTGAAAAATGCAATTTATATCACTCACACGTGAATAGGACTAGAAGATAAGTTTTCTGGTCCAAAAATATGTTTTTGGACCAGCGGATAGTTTTGTTCTCGTGGTGGACTACACAATAATCGGTCTTGAATTTTTTGGATTAACTAGTAATTCCTAGTTCGTAAAGTCTAAAAAGTTCATGAACTCAGATCGGCATTTCAATTGTACGGCGAATTGATAACTAGGGTGTGGATAATGCTCCTCCAATTACCTTTTAAACTACATACATGTAACTTGTATTTTATTAAATGCATTTGATTTTCCCAGGGAAAAAAAATCGAACTCAAACATAGGTTAAAAAGATATTATTTACTACATGAGTTCTTCTTATTGCTAAAAAATTCATTAACACTTGTTCGAGCATGTGCAGGAAATCGGGATCATAGCTCAGCTGGTACTTTTCTTACTGAGTCACTAACTACATGTTAAACTTTAATCCTCTGAATATTTTACCGAATTTGATACAAGAGTTTCACAAACTGGTCAGACAATGGGTGCATACACGTCTGCTCTGTCATTGCAAATGGTTCAAAGAGGGTGGATACGAAGGAAACTTGGAAGAAAAAAACTATGTAAGTCGAGATGAATGAAGTGTAATATTTGTAATGTGGTAAACTCGCGTGACAAGAAGAACGAAGTTTTTGTGAGAAAGAGAAATACTTTACAAAATTACAAGTTTCTATTTAAGAATTTGTATGATTTTTATAAAAGGTAATATAATATGGTTACTTCACAACTTGTGTTAGGTCATACATAGCTACTTACGTTATACTAAAATTTCATTTGAAACCTAAACATAAGCTGAGATGATGGAGAAAATTGATAATACTAAACAAGAATTCATGTGATCACAAACACTTTGAAAAGGATGGTGCGGCAGCGAGGCTCTCATTGTGTCTTACAAGCGTTATTATCTTATGTGCATCCTTCAATCTATCACATTGTGCTAGATACCATAATACTTCACCGGATGACTCAAATATTCGCCAATTATGTGGGGACGGTGGTCACATTTGATTAATTATATGCAAACTAAACCCTAATAAGGAACGATTTTTTGGAGACCATGGTTTTTTTGTGGGAACCATTGTTTTATTTTGGGTAAGACATTAGAAGTAAATCTAGATTACCCCTTATCTAGATATTTATATTAATATCTTAATTACCCTCCTAATTAATTTTGGATAATGATTAGTTAGTGTTAATAATAGTTAGTGTAATGATTAAGTTAAAGATAATTAGTGACATTAAAAAATCAGATGGTTTTTTTTTTTAAAGAAGTAGAATTATTGAGAGAGTAAAGTTAAAGAAGATGAAGAAGGAAAACATGAAAAACGATGGATTTTACCAACCACAATCGGAGGAAGAGTATTTCCGTACCCATGTATGCTTCAAAGTTAGATAATGTTGGTTGAATTGCTCCAAATTTTCAAAAAAATGTAAACTTTTAGAGTAGATTTGGGCTTGTTCGGTCACCTTATGTGAAGAACAGGTTACCGAACACATCTGAAAGTGTAGTTCGGTTACTTTTTCCAAACACGCAGGTTACCGAACTCGCTCTTTAATGGAGGTTTTTAGTCGTTTGGTTAACAGACATGTTACCAAACTTTGTTTATAGGATTTACAGAGTCATGTTCGGTTGGTTCGCAAACTTTAACGTAACAACATATCTAACCGAACTCCACATGTATGCAATTAGTGAAGAGTTCGGTTTGTCAAAAAAATTTGCGAACAAACCGAACATAGTGGGACAAATTCGGTTAAATCATAACTCAACATAGTGGGAAAAATAACACAGTTCCGTTACATTGTTTTTTTTTTATGTATTATGGGTAGAGTTCGGTTACTAACTAGTTTTAGAATTTTTTGCGAACCAACCGAACATAGTGGGAAAAGTTCGGTTGAATGAGAACTCAACATAGTGGGAGAAATACACAGTTCGGTTAGATTGGATTTTTCTTTTCTTTTTGTAATATGGTTAGAGTTCGGTTACTAGATAGTTTTAGAAATTTTTGCGAACCAACCGAACTCGCAGTTCGGTAACCTAATTTTAAATCCTATTGAACCGCATTGTTTTGTTCTTCCTTTCAGGAAATTCGATTAAGAAACTAGGATTTTTGTGAAACGCGTCCTAACCGAACAAAGCACTGTAACTTCCATATGAACCTTATTTTAATGATATCTATTCAATTAAAAGTAATGGGGAAGAAGAGAAGTACATGAGAAAAGAATAATTTTCAATCGAACGAGGAACGTCAAGGAAAGAGAGATGAAGAAGAGAATAATTTATTTATTTTCAAAACTAAAAAATTTCGATTCCCCTCCTATTTTTGTTTTTGATTTTGATTTTGATAATAGATTCATTTAGATTAGATGTATATGATTAGATTTATATAGTTATTAGGTTAGTTTTAATTTAAATTAAAGTGAAGGGTAAATGTGTATTTACCTAATTTTAGGACACCCCTTATAAGTAAAGGGAGGTTGGCCTAATAAGACCATGGTCTCCCAAAAAACCATGGTCCCTAAAAAATCATTCCTAATAAGGATAGATCCTAATCACTTATTGAAAGCCAATGAAGCCCGCATGTAATGGGCCACAAATGGACTTCAAAACATGGGTCACGAGAAGTGTTTTAATAGATTGGAGGATCCACGTGATTTATTAGATGATTAACTGTCCATGGGTCAAGGTGCAGCCTTTTTTTAGTTAGTCCAAAATTGTATTAATAATATCAGAGCAATGCTTGATTGAACCCACAAATTTTGATATCTTAAGCTTCCTATCAATATTATTTAATCAAAACTATTTTTTGATTTATAGTTTACTAAGTTAAGTCTCGACTATGTTAGAATTTCGTAGTTGAGTATTAGACATCATCCTCGAAGACTGAAAATCGATGAAGACATTCGAAGAACTTCATTATTTTCGTTATTTAAGTTGGTTGATTTTGTAGATTACTCACGTACGAGTACCAAGGCGGTGTTGTCTTATGGAGCTTGTGTTTATCGTGTGTTAATATTACAATTTTATAAATAGTCGATGATTGTTGATCATTTCAAAATACGTCGTCTTTTTGATAAACTTCCAATCACAAAACATAAAAATTTATTATTTTTGTTATTATCAATGAATGAATTAAGTGTTAAAGAGTTTCGAATTCAGATCATTAATATCGTCACGTCATTTATTTACCAATATACTTCAGATCATTGGTGTGTGATTGACAAAATCACAAAGTTAGGACAAAATTACTAGTTACCAAGACATTTCTCTGAATAATAGGCTCATTTGGTATGTGAGTTTAATTCGAAAGATCATATAATATATTCCAACACTTTTCTCGCAAATGGTGTACAGTGGGTTATATATAGAGGACCTAGAAGATTAATGCAGTTTTAAAGTGTCGTAAGTAGGGATTCGATACTCGGACTATTTTGAAGGTTTGGTTTAAGACAAATAAAATAAAAACTAATAAATTTTGATTTACGTTACCAAGGAGAGATGAATCTAGGGTTTTGGATTCCACTACTTCTAATATTTGTAAACTCAATAATGATTCCTTTGACACAATACTCCTAATTTACTCAAAACAATTTCGAAACCAATCTCATGCTTTGGAAGATATAATGTTACAAGTTCTTTCTTTTTTTATGACTCTCGTCGTTATTTTAAAGCCTAATTTTCCTTCGCTTATAAAAGATCGAGCGCCGAAGGCGATCCAAAACAGTTATTGTGAAGCATGTAAAGAAGAGAAAAATTTTAATAAACTAAAAGCACAAATATGGAGTAAATGTGTCAAAGAAATTAAATATTAAATATTACCCATCAAAAATAGTTTCTTCCTCCACCCTAGAGCAGGAATTAGTCCATTATTACAAAAGATAAATAAAAACAATGAAATAAAAACTATACGCTTTCGCTCAGACTCCGAACCTCCCATTTTTCTTGTATCCACGGCGTATTTATAGCTTTGAAAGGAATCCACTTTCTTTTTCTATTCACCACTACCACATCATCACCGAATGAGAATACGCCACATGCCAAGACAATGAAAAATTCTCCGATAAAAGTGTATGTGCCACGCGTCAAATAATATAGGTCTCATGCATTACAATTTTTCTTATTTGGGAATTATTTATTCTTTATTAACTCCAACCATAAAGAATAATATTATTTCCATACTCTTTATATATTTAAATTCCATCAATTACTCCATGTAGATTTCTTACTTAACACTTTTATTTTCTTCATTAAAATAAATATCTCCATATATCTTTTTAATATCTTGTAAATGATGTCGACATAATGGGATCCACACTTTCCACACTCCTATATCCAAATAATCGGACAAATGAAATAATTCTCCATCTTCTTCCTTTTGCGCCTAGCCGATTAAATTATTAATCACTTCATTTCCTCCATTTTACGAGCGGAATTCCACATTTTAGTCCATTGAGCTTTATTTCCCAAAAACACCTACAAATACACAAAATAGTAAAATAAGAAGAAAAATGAGCACTAACAATATAGAAAATTGAGACAAAGTAGACATATAAATGCATCTATCAAAAATGTGTTTATTGATATGACATAAAGACAATTATAGAGAGTATTTGTGAGAAAGAGATGCCTAAATATTAAAAGTATGTATGATGATATGCACCTGTTAACCTTATAGTGTTAACCCATTTGAAACCGAGTTTAAGTTGAGATAAATGGAGAAAATTGAATAAAATAGCAAAGCATAGAAAATACTCGGGGAAATTACTATGAATCAAAGATTTGTCAATTTTGCTCCAACTATGTGATGGGTAAGCAAATCAACAAATTTTTTAGTTTCCCAACTGCAGCTAAATAAGAGTCGCGTGCTTGTACTTGGACATCGTGGCAGAAAAAGAAGTGCCAGCAGATGTCAAAACGGGCGGCTTAAAGTCAGACGTTAATGTTTCTGCTCCAGCAGCGCGGCGCTAGTTGAGCCGCCCAACGGATATACCTGAACGGATAAATTTATAGTTATCCAACATCTCTATTTTTTTCCACTATTTACTCAACTCCAAAATCACACCTGATGCACCTCTAATCTCATCCAATAATTCTCTAAAAATCCCTCCCAGAGTTCGTGGTGTTAAGTTTACCTTAGAAGAGAATTTAGATATTTGTAGAGCTTAGGTTTTTAAAATAAGAAAAATTACCTATAATAATCGAGACGTATCGATCATGGGTTTTGGGGGAACGTTTCTCTATTTTTGCAACATTTACGAGGAACCCGTATACGTTTTAGGCTAAAGGATTGTCATATCATTTTTAAATAATTACTCGCGAAGTCATTCAATGTGTATCTCAGGTAATGCACAATAACCGCCAAAGATTAATGATGGTGATGATGAAATGATATAAAGAAAATTATCAATATGGCAAGTATCCAACGGGATACCTTTCTTTTTTCGAACCTTGTTTCAGCATCCTTAAAAAGCTTCGTATGTAAGTCTCTTTTGCTTCCCAGATGCTCCACTACCCGGTAGCTGAATGAGGACGTTAATTAACAAGGTTTATATAATTTAACGAATGTGTAGTATGCTTTAATCCATGTAGCTTCTAGAAAATAAAAAAATTTCAAATTAATCATGATAGTACACAAAATACATTTGGGTTTCTTTTTTTGGTACTTAGGTTTTGCCCAACTTTAGAGTTTGGTCAAACATTTGTCCAGGTTGGTGTTTCGTACCTAGAAAATACATTGACCTGAGTAGACTACGTTAGTAATTACAACAAAAAAAAATTTAATAGCTAAACAAATTTTCTATGGTACCCTTAACTTCAATAATATTTACATAATAGTCTAGGTCGGACTGAAATATGTCTGACATGTGCAGAAACGGATGAGTCAACTCGTTGATGCATAAATCCGGAGGAGCTATATCTGTAATCTCCCTCCATTATCTTAGGACATTTATTTCGACTCCTTTCATGCACAATCATCCATTCATATACAACTCCTATCAGTCATCTATTCAGCACTTCCAACACTCCTGCAGTTCAATCAATCAGCAACCTGTAACTTCATTTGCTCAACTCATAAACAACATCACCAGCTTCATTCCTTATCTATTGCAGGAACACCAACTCCCATTCTCTGTAGCTTATTTTGCAATTCCATCTTAAACCATTACCACTATCATCTTATTTATGAGCTCATATCTGAGTTGTAACTACCAACATCATTTGAATCTTCAAACTCAACCACTATCACATCTTTTGAATTTCATCCTTTATGGTTAACCACAATATTGCAACCCTCTTTCACATCTCAGTCCACACCAATTCCAAGCAACAATTCCATTGCACCAAAACCATTTTCAACAACAATATCCCCATATCTCAACATTAAATCACGACATCTCAATTTATTTCGATATCTTTTTATGATTCCTCAAACCCTAACCTTTTCCCAATTGATTTGTTGAATCAATTTTACCAAATTTAGATTCATCTAACACATTTTCAGACCAAACGAACATCAATTCTTCACTGTCATCCAACCATTCGATCATTCATACATCGAAAACCTCAAAACCACAAGATCATCTCCACTTCCTTATTGTAAAATCAGAATCAATTAAAAAAAAATCAAATTCATCTTTCATTGATGTAAACCCTAATTTCAATCCATTGGTAGAAATCCCCAAACCATCTCAAAAAATGCTGACTGCATCCCGATCAAGACCAATTCACAGTAAACACAGCCACTAGCCACTCCTTCACTATCTCACGAACTACTAATCAAACCCAATCTATTATCGAATATGAAGAGAAGAAGATAAAGGGTAACGTGAAGATGAGGATTTATAGCCCCCGGATCTATTATCGAATATTGTTGGTGTAAGATTATAACATGTGATTGGATAGTTATCCTAGGTTTAATAGTGACATCATAGCCGTTAGATGATAAGCCCACATCATGGATATATTTGCAAACTCATATAATTTATGTTATCAAATTAATTAAAATCAATTCAATAACAGTCAACTCGGGTCAAAAAAATTTCCAGGTACCAAAAGCCAACCTGGACAAATGTTAGACCAAACTCTAAAATTGGACAAAACTTAAGTATCAAATTTCATTAATTAAACACGGGACAACATATCACCAAATTAAAACACAAGATGACAATGAATTGGTCAACAACTTAAAACACATAGGACATTTCCAAAATTGTTTCCCACGTGTGTCTTCTTCAGTACAAGTGTGAAAGTGCATAAAACTTTTGCAAGCGGGACATGCGTATCCAGTGACAAAGTTTGTTGAAAACTCTATTTTTTAATGATCATATTGTGACTTCTTCAAATCTGTTTCCCCGTGATGATCATGTTGTGACTTCTTCAACTTGTCTTTAAGTTTTTGCACAATGCGGCTACCTTTAAATCTTCTTTCTTCTCCATAGCATCATATAGCATTCTTGGTTCTTTAAGAAAGTTGGGATCTTGACATTATAAATACCTGATATTTTTCGGTTATAATTCAATGACCATTCTGATTCTTGAGCAACCTATTTATGGACACTTAGAATACATCCAAGGATATTGCATGAAACTATGGTCACCTATTTTTCTTTCATACATGACATTCGTTTTTCTTTGTTTTTAGGAAGCATGGTTGATAATGTTGGTTGATAATGATTTTGGTAGGTTGTGTTTAAAATAAAATTGGTTAACGTCTGTTATTTCATAAGAAAATATAGAGTCGTAATAATGATAGCCTTTTGGTAATTTTTAAAAATAAAAATAAATAGTCATTATATAAATTGTTGTATCCAATGAGTCTCTTTGAATATTCTACAAAGTTCATATGCATGGATATAGCACGATCTATTTTGTTGTCATTTTTTCGTTATTAAATATAACCAAATTTAAAATGAAAGTATAACTATAGTAAGTACCGAATAATTTAAAATGGAAGTCAAATTTTGAAGCTTTAAAATTTGTTATTAATTAATATTATTGCCTCATTTGTTACATAACATAAACTTTTAAACAATAATAGCTCAAATAAAGACTACAATAAAAATATTGGACAATGTTTTGTGTGACGGGCCGGAAAATTACGCCTGACGCGTTGCCCCGCAGGCCGTAACTTCCCCGATGCGCCGTGATGATGCTACGATCCGGGACTCATCCATAGGAAAATGCACGTCCATTTTCCCTTGCAAGCATGCTCGTGGAGCATGATGCATCTAACTTAGCTTCAGCACCGTTCCAACTTACCCTCGTCCGCAGAAGGGTGTAAGGCCATAATTCCAACGCCAATGCACATTGCATGCATCTATGTCTTTGCCTCAACGTAGGGAATTCATCACTGAATTTCCTATCTAGATGACCAACTGTCATACCGCCGAGTCTTGTCCAGGCATAAGCCTTGGACTTTGGCACATGTCGCACCAAGCCCTTGCCATTCCCTACCTTACATCCGTACCAACTCTTTTTAGCTTGATAGGAAGTATGAGCATCCACTTGCTGGCATCCAACTAAGCCTCATCAAGCATGTCTGAAATCATCTCTTGCATCGAGCTACCGAGATTAGATGATATGAGGGTCCAACGTGCTGGACTAGCTATGTTGCAACTCATTACGGCTGCCTACTTACCCTTCCCTACTCTAAATGGATCTAGTACAGACCGTAGTTCATCCACGAAGGTACATAAACTTAACCAACTCATTTGCAAGGCCGTAGCCTAGCAAATATGGTAATGGCCTAGTCCGTATAGGCCGTTCCGTCAAGATGCACAATGATTATGCATCATCGGGTCCACAACATGGCATAGTGATGTATAAGCATCAAATGACCTCTTCGCAAGGTTAAGCAACTATAAATGAGCCTATGCATCATTTATACTCTTCCGGCTAAGCTATGAAGCTTACTTGGCACATAGTCCACATATGCACCTTCAACCGACTACCCCTCCCTATGTATGTCTTAATGGAATTTCTACAAGTATGTTTTAGGTACAAAAATGACATGCTTGCTTCACTGTTCATTCACAATGATTGCGTACAATGATTGTGCACAATGAATGCGTACAATGATTGCGCATAATAATTGCGCAACATTCGTCCAGCCAGCACTTTCTGGCACACTCTGCCTATTGCACAATGATTGTGCAATACTGGTGATGAACACGCAAGTGTGACACATTTTCACCCATAACTACACTAGCTGGGACTCATTTTATCACTAATAAACTTGTTTGTAGGTGTTTTTGGGAAAATAAACGTTTTTAGAAGAATCAGCTCGAGAAAATGTTAAAGGCACCTCCGGAGGACAGTTGCTATTCGTACTTTCATTGTTGGATAAGGGGTACTCAATTACTAAGGGGAGCCATAATTGCTATTCACACCCCAGGGCACCCCATCTACTAAAGGCACCCACGTTTTGGTTAGAGGAAGCCTTTTCTTCTCCGTTTGAATTTGTTTTTGGCGGGAAAATTATTTGATGAACATCGAACTCGGAGTTATTCACTGGATTAAAACCGGAGAGTGATGATTGGACCTTTCTTGATTATTGTGATTGTTATGGGCCTATTACGGGTAAACAGGTCCGGTAAAAGTTTCACTGTCAAATAAAAAAGGAAATTCACGTGGATTTGGATTAATACAGGGAAGTCAATATTAGGGATTCTGTTGGAAATATTTTTGGTACTTACGTGAGTTCTACTTCTGCTAAAACAAACATTAAACGTGAAGGGAGTGTGCAGGTTTCCATCCTACGCGTGAGAAGATAAACAGGAAAGAAAATATTCACCGAGTTCTTCACAAGGCTGAGAGATCACTGGAAAAGATTTGGAAGAACTGGTTCCCGTTATCGAACAATGATTGCGCGACATTCTCTTTGGTGTATTTCATAATGATTATGCAATATTCTCTCGTCCATCCCTCTCTGGTCTGATGCACAATGATTGTGCGATATTGGCTCTAGGCCGATAACTTTCGTAATGCGCAATGATTACTCTGCAATCTCAAGGCCACCTATACAACTGGCTTAATGCATCATGATGATGCGAGATTTGTCTCTTGGCCAAATGCCACACATAATGCGCCATTTTGGCGCGGTATTGTCCTCAAGCCAATCTACCTCTTTCCAAGCAACGGAAGCTTTGAATGAAGCTTTATATCAGTACATGGCGCATCTTTTAGCATGCATCATGCTAAAAACACGGGGTGTTACATTATCACACCCTTCAAATAATTTTGTCCTTGAAATTCAAAACCAAAGCTATTATGGACAATCTCTTCGGTTTGGATTTCCTGAGCAAAAGTCCCATACCAGATGCTCAGAAATCACGGGTTTCTTCAAGTTATCGTGAACAACAATTTAGACCTTATAAGCAACCGTCCCATACCGCCTTCCCAGGAATCCAAAAGTCCCCACCCCCCAACAATACCAAGAATCACAGTTGTCCAGTGCCAAGAGGATATCTCGACCAGGTATCCTAGATGGCAGCCCATACTACCACCCAGGAATCCCTATGGTTCACAAGTTGGAAGGTGTTATCGAAATGACAAGATTTTAGCACAGTACTGTGTGGAACAGTTTCCAGTTTCCCATCGTCCCTGACGGTCATCCAGGTTTCCACTCGTAAGTGGGATGCTAGCCGGGCCTGACAACGCACACCCTTTGCCTGTGCCAACGTATGGGGACTTGATTGATAGTACTTCTGTACTTATTATGGTGTTTTTATGTTTGTGTAGGTGTTTTTGGAAAAATACACTTGTGTGGAAAAAGTTGCTCAAAAGTGCTATTTGGACCTCTGGAGGACATTTGCTATACGGACCCCAGATTTGTCTAAGGGGCACCCAAGCTTATGTGTTGCCCAAATTCATCCTCAGCACCCAAATTTGTCCTCAACACCCATTTTCTATCGGCACCCCCCACTCTGTTTAGGGGGCCACTCTTCTTCTTCGTTTGAAAAGTGAAAAATTGGCGGAAAAAAAAATTCTTTTTACCTACGTAACTTCTGAGATTTTCTGGGAACGATTATGCAACAGATTATCGTGAATCCGTTCGTTGGTATTGGTTGGATATGGCCTGTTTCGGTCAAACAGGAATGGTAGACTAATTTGAATCGATAAAAATGGAGGAGGAAAGCACGTGGAGGATAAAACAGGGGTGAAGATATCTCAGGTTTACTATATTCTTCTCCGTGCTATTTGGGAGATGGTGTGTGTCTGAAGCTTCTGTAACACCATCGGATACGTGTATTATTTGATTTTGGAAAGTTTTAAACACAACAGACGCGTGAAGGATCAACAAAAGGAAATAATCCCGTGAAAATACGTTTTATTCATTACGGAGATATTTGGAGTTATGGTGAGGATTTCTTGTGCCTGGGAAGTATAAAAAGGTTGTTGCAGTTCATAGAAGGGTTACGGAGTGATCGGGGGAGAGACCAGTGCAAAGAAACGTGAGTTTGAGAGAATTGATGCTGCTGCCATTGAAGAAGATACGAAGAACATAAGACCAGAAGGAGCAGTCGTAATTGCTACAGTGATTGCGACACATATTTTACAGTCGTACAAGCTACAGTGACAACGACAGTTTCCCTTTATCGTTCTCTGTAACAGTGTTTTTCAACAATTAAAAACGTTGCAAACACCCGATTTTCATTATTTTCTCTCCATTTCATCTTTGTAAACAATTTTTGAACCAATGAACAAATATTTTGAGCGTGTTTACACAATGATGTGCTAAACCCATCCTCTGGGGGCGAAGGAGGAAGCTATTTCACCAATGAAAATTGGTAATCTCTAACCTATGCAATTATTATATGATTATTTCCCTGGATAAATAAATTGATAAAATGGTTTTTGTCAAACAATTGTCATTTCAATTGATGGAGAATGCTAGCCTAGGGTCTTGATGTTCCATACTTTCGATCTACAATTGTTATTTCTAAAAAATCAACTATTGCAATATTAAGAATCAATTTGAATGCATGATTTGCAAGATTATAATTAGAGAATATAAATCATTTTGATATTGGTAAATAGTGGATTCCATAGCCCCAGTCTTCTCCATATTTTTCATATCACTTTTATTTAAGTTTGCTATATTTTTAGTCTTAAAAATTAAATCTTAAATCTATTGCTTTCACAAGTCTCAACGAACTTATTACTACAACTCAACTTGAAATCACATCAATTTTTGGCGCCGCCGACGCGGACTTGTCTTTAGGCTAGAGTTTTTAGATATTTTTTTTTAGGTTTTTATTTGTTTTTCATTTTTATTTTATTTTTTCTTCTTTACGTTTTTGGGTTTTTGTCTTTTCCTTACAGATTTTGGGTTTTGGAGCGAAAGAAAAATTTGCCAAAGCTTTTGGTGAATACTTAAAGATTTGGAGTAAAAGTATAGCGAAAGGAGCGAAAGAATAGGAGCATAAAAATTAATTAAAAAAAAAGAGAGAGAGACAAAAAAAAATATTTAGATTATCTTTTTCTTTTGCACTTTATTTTTGGACTTTGGACTGTGGACTTTGGGACTTTTTTTTTAAACCCTACGGAAGGGTAGTTTAAATATAAACTATTTGCATAAGAGGACGACGATTACGATATCGCCTCGGCCCCTCGGGTTCGTACATGACATAGGAGTCGTGGCCTGAGTCGACTTCAGCGATTCATCCCCCGTCTGGTACGGGAGGTAAGTTTGTCAAAACACTCGCGAATCTGCTGTCAGCGAGTTACTGTATTCCTTCGTTTGCATATATGCTGAGGATTTGAAAACGGATGCTTTAATTTACTAGTAAAAGGCAAGGACTGGTCATATAAGATAAGGGTTTGTATTTCATCACCGTTCCCTTCTTGCCCGCCTTAGGAAAACGAAACCAAACGCGAACCTAAGCCTAAAATTTGGTTAGAACGAGACCTATAGGGCAATGAGCTTAATAGGAAAGTCATTCGAAAAATATTGGTTACTCTTTTAAGCATGCTTAAAAGTTCATGATAGTTTCTGCGAGTTGAATACGCCGCCTTGTGACGCCGGTGAGGCCTTGGGTATCAAAACTCCATTGAGCTTCCCTCGTCTCGATTCAACTTATTTAAACTCGGATTGATTCCAGAGGGGTTTGCTTAAATTGTAACGAATTCCCTTTCGAAGGATTAGAAGCTGGTATAGAAACAATCTAAGTGGAGCCATCATGCTTTTTGTTTGCTAGAAATCAGTAGGTTTGCTATGGTGGAGTCAGCCTTGTTTGTGTTTGCATAGAACTTCCCTTCCTTTTAGGATTTATTTCTTTTTCTTTTGTTTTTCTAGTGTATGCCCAAGGTTATTAAAGAGCGGGCTTGGAAAAGAAACACTCTAGGTCATTTGATTAGTGATAAACCTAGTAGTTGTTCTTGTGAAGGAGTGGAGCTCGAAGACTCTTCTTTTGAGAGCCCTGTTTTTGGAAACTTCAGTTTTGAGAATCTGTCTCTTCGTGAGGAAAATACCCCTAGTACTTCAGCTGTGCCAGCGATGGCAACTTTGAAAGATTACATGTTCCCAACTAGGTCCACCCGAGCTTCGTGCATTAAATTGCCAGCCACTACGGCTAATTTCGAGATAAAACCTAGTATTCTTCAGATGATCCCTATATTCTTAGGGAAAGATGATGAGAACCCTTATTTTCATATTAGGGACTTTGAGGAAATTTGTGGGACAATTAGAATAAAAGACCTTACTGATGAAGTCTTGAAACTTAAGATGTTTCCCTTTTCCTTGAGAGATAAAGCCAAGACCTGGCTGAACAACCTACCATCTGAATCCATTGAAACATGGCAGGAACTTATTGCTGCTTTCTATATGAAATTCTACCCTAAGCATAAAACTGCGTCTGTTAGGCAGAAAATTAGTGCTAGTGTGCAACAAGAGGGAGAGTCTCTTTATAGGTTTTAGAGAGATTCAATGATCTCCTATCCCAGTGTCCTCACCATGGATTTGATAAGATGAAACTCGTAGAGATTATTTATGATGGTTTAGACTATTCAACCAAAGCCATGGTTGAGTCTATGTGCGCTGGTGAGTTCACTAGTAAAAGTGTTGATGATGCTTTTACCTTCTTAGGAGCTGTCGCTGAAAAATCCCAAAGTGGGAGTCTTGTGTTGAACCCCCCAAAAGACTCTTGGTCAATAGAAGTAGCACCAATGTGGTAGATACAAGCTTCGGGTCTGATGCTAAGTTTGCTGCTTTGTCTAGAAGGTTAGCTTTGGAATTGAATCATCCTAAACATAGGTCTCTTGTTGAACCTGATGATAGGTTTAGAGCCTCTCAAGTGTCTAGTTGTGGAGTAGAACCCAATAACTCGTTTTGG
Source organism: Papaver somniferum (assembly GCF_003573695.1). NCBI lineage: Eukaryota > Viridiplantae > Streptophyta > Magnoliopsida > Ranunculales > Papaveraceae > Papaver > Papaver somniferum. Next base: position 9,156,790 of record NC_039368.1, on the reverse strand, counting down.
GAAGGTCAGGTTAGTGAAGAGCAAGCCCATGCTGTCTATAACAATGCTAGGTTTGAGAACCGTCAAAGTTTGACCCATACTCAGAGACTTACAACCCTGGTTGGAGAAACCATCCTAATTTTTTGGTCTAAGGGTCAGAATCAAGGACAGTCTAGTAATTCTCAGCCTCCCCCAGGTTTTGGTTATGCTAAAACTCTTCAGGTCAACCCCAGTTTCAATGAGAAAAAGATCTCCACCTTAGAAGAAACCCTTACTATGTTAGCAAAGAACCATGAGATGTTATCAAAGAACCACTGTGGTTTTCAAGAAGAAACCAGGCAGAATTTTAAGAATAATTCCCAGTCTCTTGCTAACTTAGAACTTCAAGTCGGCCAAATAGCTAAGTTTCTTAGTGAAAGAGAAGATGGAAGTTCCCTAGTCAAACTGATCCTAACCCTAAAGGAGAGAAATCGTACAATCATGTGAATTCTATAACAACCCTTAGGAGTGGAAAGAAAGTTGACAATAAGGTTGCCATGCCTGATAGTGAACATGTTGTAGTTCACCCTTCTGAGCCAGAAAATGAGGAGACTGATAGAGTCTCCAAAGAGACCAATGAGGGTCCTGCTGAGCCCGGCTTTGTTCCCAGAGCCCCGTTCCCCCAGCTGCTAGTTCCAACTAAGAGGGAGTCCAACTTTAATGATATATTGGAGGTTTTTAAGCAGGTTACTATCAACCTCCCATTGTTAGATGCGATTAAGCAGATTCCCGCTTATGCCAAGTTTCTTAAGGATATGTGTACGCGAAAGCGAAAACTTAGTGTCCAGAAGAAAGCCTTCCTAGCTAGTCATGTGAGTTCTATTATTCAGAATACCACTACTCCTAAGTATAAAGACCCAGGGTCCCCTACTATTTCTTGCACAATAGGTAAATACCGTGTCGAGAAAGCTTTGCTTGACTTAGGAGCCAGTGTGAACTTACTGCCATACCATGTGTACCTTAAGCTAGGACTTGGTGAGATGAAACCTACCCAGATGACACTTCAGTTAGCTGATAGGTCCGTTAAAATTCCTCGTGGTGTGATCGAGGACGTTCTTATTGAGGTCGACAAGTTTATTTATCCAGTGGATTTTGTTATCCTAGATACCCAACCTGTCCCTGACCCAGAGAACCAAATACCAGTGATTTTAGGTCGCCCGTTTTTAGCTACATCCAATGCGATCATTAACTGTCGAAATGGTATTATGAATTTGTCTTTTGGTAATATGACTATTGAGCTGAACATTTTTAATATTAGTAAGCTACCCTCTGAACTAGATGACTCGAACATAGAAGAGGTGAACATGATAGGAACATTAGTCGAGGAGTCATTACCAAACACTTTGTTAGAAGATCCATTAGAGAAATGCCTAGCCCACTTTGGGATTGATTTTGATGATGACGATGTGATTAATGAGGTGAATGCTTTGTTAGATTCAACCCCTTTGATAGACACTAGTAATGGCTGGAAACCTAAGTTCGAACCTCTACCCGTTTCTGAGTCTACCCTAGTTCCTTCGTTAGAAAAGCCTCCTAAGTTGGACCTTAAACCATTACCAGATTCCCTGAAGTATGTGTTTTTAGGCCCATCTGAAACTTTACCTGGATTATAGCATCCGACTTGGATAGTGATCAGGAAAGTAGGCTAGTGACTGTCCTTCAGAATAACAAGGAAGCTTTAGGGTGGACCATAGCAACATTAAGGGTATAAGTCCTACTGATTGTATGCATCATATCTATTTAGAGAGTGACACCAAACCTTCTAGGGAGATGCAACGTCGACTGAACCCTAATATGAAAGAAGTAGTTCGAACCGAGGTTCTTAAGCTGTTAGATGCAGGCATTATCTACCCCATTTCAGACAGTAAGTGGGTCAGCCCCGTTCAGGTTGTTCCCAAGAAATCCGGTATTACTGTAGTCCAGAATGATAACAATGAGTTAATCCCAACCCGGGTGACCACGGGTTGGCGTGTCTGTATTGACTATAGGAAATTGAACAAGGTCACTAGGAAGGACCACTTTCCCCTTCCCTTCATCGACCAAATGCTAGAGAGATTAGCTGGACGTAGCCATTATTGCTTTTTAGATGGATACTGCGGTTATAATCAGGTTTTTATTGCCCCAGAAGACCAAGAGAAAACCACTATTACCTGTCCATTTGGTACCTTTGCGTATAGACGCATGCCTTTCGGCCTATGTAATGCTCCTGCGACCTTTCATCTTTGTATGATGAGCATATTTTCTGACATGGTAGAACGATTCTTAGAGGTCTTTATGGATGATTTTTCAGTGTTTGGTTCGTCTTTCGATGAGTGCTTGCATCATTTGTCATTAGCTTTGACTAGGTGTAAGGAAAAGAATTTAGTGCTTAATTGGGAGAAATGCCACTTCATGGTTCGTTCAGGAATTGTTCTAGGGCATATCGTATCTTCGAAGGGTATAAAGGTAGATAGAGCCAAAGTTGACCTTATCAAAACTTTACAGGTCCCAAAAATTTGTAAGCGATATTAGGTCATTCTTAGGGCATGCAGGTTTTTATCGTCGATTCATTAAGGATTTTAGATTAATTTCTAGACCTCTTTGCAATTTTCTTGCAAAAGACGTTAAGTTTGTTTTTGATGATGCTTGTTTAGAGGCTTTTGAGAAGCTTAAGAATTTACTCACTACCGCCCCCATAGTCCAGGCGCCCAACTGGAACCTACCCTTTGAGATTGGTGTTGTGCTAGGTCAGCGAGAAAATAAGTTACTTCATGTGATTTACTATGCTAGCAAAACTCTGAATGATGCCCAATTGAACTATACCACTACGTAGAAGGAACTATTATCTATTGTGTTTGCCTTAGACAAGTTTAGATCCTACCTCTTAGGTTCTAAGTTCATAATCTTTACTGATCATGCTTCTTTGAAGTATCTTCTTTCCAAGAAGGATACTAAACCTAGATTGATTAGATGAATCCTATTGTTGCAGGAATTTTCCTTAGACATTAGAGATAAAAAAAAGGTGCAGAAAATGTAGTAGTAGACCACTTGTCTAGGCTTGTTGTGGATACCCTTAATGATTCTCCTCCTGTTAGGGATAGTTTTCCTGATGAACAACTATTTTTTGTTACCCAAGCACCTTGGTATGCGAATATAGTGAATTATCTTGTTACTGGTCGAATGCCCCAACATTGGGGTAAACAAGATCGTTCTAGGTTTTTAGACGAGGTGAAGCACTTCTTTTGGGATGATCCTTATTTGTTTAAGTATTGTCCAGACCAGATTATTAGGAGATATATACCTGAGAATGACCAGTCCAGTATTATTTCCTTTTGTCATGATCATGCTTGTGGGGGTCACTTTAGTGCTAAGAAGACTGATGCTAAAATATTGCAGTGTGGATTCTATTGGCCTTCGTGGTTTAAAGACTCCCACAGTTTTTGTGTTACTTGTGAAAGTTGCCAGAAATTAGGAACCATTTCCCGTAGGAACATGATGCCCTTGAATCCTATTTTAGTTGTTGAGGTCTTTGATGTATGGGGTATTGACTTTATGGGTCCGTTTCCTAATTCTTTTGGTAACTTACACATCCTTGTCGCTGTAGACTATGTCTCTAAGTGGATTGAGGCAGTTGCATGTAAGACTAATGACCATAGGGTTGTGATTGAGTTCTTGAAAGATAATATACTTACACGTTTTGGTACACCGCGAGCTATAATTAGTGATGGAGGGACGCACTTTTTTAATGGACCTTTTAGGCTTTTGATGAAGAAATATGGTATTACACATAAGGTAGCTACCCAATATCATCCACAGACTAGTGGTCAGGCGTATATTAGAGAAAACAGTTAATCATAATCGGAAAGACTGGTCGTCTAGGCTTACTGATGCCTTATGGGCTTACCGTAATGCGTTTAAGACTCCCATTGGAATGTCGTCTTATCGTCTTGTGTATGGAAAGGCATGTCATTTACCTGTTGAGTTAGAACATAGAGCTTATTGGGCTGTTAAGCAGCTAAAATTTTCACTTGACAAGGCAGGAGCCCATAGGAAACTCCAGCTCAATGAGTTGGAAGAGATTCATATAGATGCTTACGATGGTGAGAAGGAGTATAAGAACAAAATGAAACTTGTGCATGATGATAATATTTTAAGAAATTCATTTTCTCCAGGTCAAAAAGTTCTTCTGTATGATACCCGCTTGCATCTTTTCCCTGGGAAGTTACGTTCTCGGTGGACGGGTCCTTTTATTGTTCGCACTGTCTTTCCTCTTGGATCTGTTGATATCGAGACACCAGATGGTAGTAGTTCTTCGAAGGTTAACGGTCAGAGATTGAAATCCTTTTTAGAGCCCTTTCCTACAGGTGATGTTGATGAGGTCCCTCTGGAGGACCCTGTTTACCCTTGATTGACCATCGAGACGATTGTATGTTGTATATTAGTTTTTGATTTCTCTCTTCACCCAGGTACTATCTTTCCGACTTCTCTCTTTACTGATTCCTCATATTACTTTTCTTTTTGGTATTTCTCTTTCATTAGAAACATTGAGGACAATGATAGATTTAAGTTTGGGGGTGGGGAAGAAACTTTTTGTTAGCTTTTAGTTGCAATAAATAAACTCCAGAGCCTAGAAATTTATGCTTATTAAGGTTGGCACTAACCAATCTAAGTGGATGGGAACATCTTGGTTGTAGGAGTTGAGGAACCAATATGATTAGATGGAAACATCTAAAGAGTCTATTCATAAAAGCATAGAGCTCAGGTGTTAGAATTATAAAAAAAAACATGGTAGTTTCGTCATAACTCGTTGAATCCTAATCCTTTATGTTTTTATTTCTTAAGAGATTTGGTGGGGCACACGACTCAAGTTGTTACTATTGCTAGGGTGAAATAGGGTGATTGAGATTCCACAAAAAAAAAAGGTTTGAAACCAGACCATCAGACCAACCGGAATAAATTCAATAAAGTCGACCACTGGTGCCCTTGTATATGCCAGTTGTATTGACCTAGAGTTAGGTTTATCGACCACTGGTCCCCTTATATATGCCAGTTGTGTTGATATTAGTTAGACCGTTATCTCAGTCCATTAGGATAGGATCATATTGGCAGAGGCCTTCAGACAGATATGGGAAACACCGTTCACTTTAACCACCTATTTTTCTTTTTATCCATCTTCTTAATCTTTCCATATGATTGGTTGACTCCGGTTATGATGTCTAGAAACTATCTGAGTAGAGCACTGTCACTTATATATGAATTATAGTATGCTGAGTGCAAACTCGTGTACAATAATTGGAAATTCGCATCAAGGTACTTACTCCTATAGTCAATGTTTGTATGCCAACCAAGGAGATTCTTTAGTGCCTTCCAAGGTTCTGCGTATATAGCTAGGGTATGGAGTAAAGGTTTTGTGGATACACCTCTCGTAAACCCTCCGGAGACAACACTCCGCCACTAGGGACACCTAGCGGTTTAACGGCTTGCTGCACGTGCTAAGTGTAGTCATTTTATATTAGATTTTCTCGAAGACTAGCAAATAATAGGTTTGGGGGTATTTGATAAACACATTTTTGTGTCTAAATTGTCCTCAGTGTCCTTATTGCTAGTGCTTGATTCTGTACTTATTATGGTGTTTTTATGTTTGTGTAGGTGTTTTTGGAGAAATACACTTGTGTGGGAAAAGTTTCCCAAAAAGTGCTATTTGGACCCCTGGAGGACATTTGTTATACGAACCCCAGATTTTCTAAGAGGCACCCAAGTTTATGTGTAGCCCAAATTCATCCTCAGCACCCAAATTTGTCCTCAGCACCCATTTTCTAATCGGCACCCCCACTCTGGTTAGGGGGCCACCCTTCTTCTTTGTTTGAAAAGTGAAATATTGGCGGAAAAAAAAATTCTTTTCTGCGTAACTTCTGAGATTTTCAAGGAACGATTATGCAACAGATTCTCGTGAATCCGTTCGTTGGTATTGGTTGGATATGACCTGTTTCGGTCAAACAGGAATGGTAGACTAATTTGAATCGATAAAAATGGAGGAGGAAAGCACGTGGAGGATAAAACACGGGTGAAGATATCTCGGGTTTACTATATTCTTCTCCGTGCTATTTGGGAGTTATGTGAAAGAGGATTTTCAGATTTTTTTTAATAAATAAAAATAGCGAACTCATTTAAAAAGATGTTGTGAAAATTATGGAGAGAATAGGGCTAGGATTCCACCATTGGTTGATATCAGTGATTTAATAAAACAATAATTATGAAACTCAACATTCAAATTGATTCTAATAGTATTGCCTAGACATGTAGATTTCCAACAGAATAGATGTTAATCCAAGCATAGAATATCAAAACCCTTAAGCAAGCATATTCTATCAAGAGAAAATACATTTAACTATTCAAAATCATATAAACAATTTTTAGTTCAATGCAAAAATCATAATAGAGTTGTTGTAATTAATTAATAGAAATATATCACTTTTACCGAAACAATGGCTTCCTCCATAGCCCCAAGGAATGGGTTTAGCTCATCATGATGTTGGAAACACGCTCAAAAGTTGATTTCATTGCTCAAAGGTGCTTACAAATGATGAAAATCAGAGAGATCAAATAAATCAGGAATTTGCAACACAAGGGAAACGTTACAAACCCACTGTTACAGAGTACGATAAATAGTATATGCCACTGTCACTGTAGCTATACGACCCACAAGCTTCTGTCGTTGTCACTGTAGCTTTTACGACTGTTTCTGAATGTCTAATGTTCTTCGTGTTCTTGAGGTGCAGCAGCAGCAGAAATAACTCTGCAATCTCTGATTTCTACTCTACAGCTCACCAAGTACCTCTATTTCCACCCCTAACTCTCCATCCCCTACTATGAACTCCATAGAAGCTTTATATAGCCAACAGAAGCGTAATAACTCCTTAAATCTTTTGCATTGTTCCGAGATTATTTTCCTGCCATTTACGGGAATATCTTCCTTCCATTGACTCTTCACGCGTCTGTTATACACAAAATTGCTCCAACACGTTTCTACATAATCCCAGTAGCAGTTATACATGAAGTAGCCTCATGAAATCCCCTCAACATGGCACAAAAAATCCCGAGTATCTTTCCCGTATGTGGCTTTCCATGCTTTCATAAACAGACGAGAATAACCAATTTTATTCGAATCCAAAGATATTACCAACCTTGTTTAGGTAAATCAGGCCATAGTCAATCCATCCGCGCAACAAAATCTCCAAAATCTCGCCAAGTATTAATCCAGGGAAATACGCTATCAACCAAATATTCAAATATAATTTCCCGCCAAAATTTGGATAATCCGTGAAGAAAAAGGGACTCCCCCTAACAGAAATGGGGGTGCGAATAACATTTAACGCCCTGGGGTTCCCCTTATCCAAAGTGGGAGTCCGCATAGCAAATGAGAACAAAATAGACACAAAAATGCGTCTATCAAATACCCCCAAACTTATTATTTGCTAGCACTCGAGCAAATCTAATCTAGAAAAGTAAAAATGACTACACTTAGCACGTGCAACAAGCCGTTAAACCACTAGGTGGCCCTAGTGGCGGAGTGTTGTCTCCGGAGGGTTTAACAGAGGTGTACCCACAAAACCATTACTCCAGACTCTAGCTATCTACGCAGAACCTTGGAAGGAACTAAAGAATCTCCTTGGTTGGCATACTCTCATTGACTACAAGAGGAAGTACCCTGATGCGAAATTCCAATTGATGTACACGAGTTTGCACTCAGCATACTAAAATTCATATATAAGTGACAGAGCTCTACTCAGATAGTTCCTATACATCATAACCAGAGTCAACCAATCACATGGAAAGATTAAGAAGATGGATAAAGAGATGGTTAAAAGTGAACGGTGTTTCCCATATCTGTCTGAATGCCTCTGCCAAGGTGAACCTATCCTAATGGACTGAGATAACGGTCTGACTAATATCAACACATCTGGCATATACAAGGGGACCAGTGGTCGATAAACCTAATTCTAGGTCAACACAGCTGGCATATACAAGGGCACCAGTAGTCGAATTTATTGAATTTATTCCGGTTGGTCTAATGGTCTGGGTTTTTTTATTTTTTTATGTTGGTATCTCAATCACTCTATTCCACCCTAGCAAAGGTAACAACTTGAATCGTGTGCCCCACCAAATCACTTAAAAAATAAAAACAGAAGGATTGGGATTCAACGAGATATGGCGAAACTACCATGTTTTTTTTAATTCTAATACCTGAGCTCGGTGCTTTTATGAATAGACTCTTTAGATGTTTCCATCTAATCAGATTGGTTCCTCAAATCCTACAACCAAGATATTCCCATCCACTTAGATTGGTTAGCGCCAACCTTAATAAGCATAAATTTCTAGGCTCTGGAGTTTATTTGTTACAGCTAAGAGCTAACAAAAAGTTACTTCCCCACCCCCAAACTTAAATCTAACATTGTCCTCAATGTTCTAAATATGAAATTAAAAGCATGAACAATAAGAAACTGTTACCACTTGATGGATGGAAAAAGAAATAAGGAAGGATATTACCGTAAGCATGAGTACCTCCCAGGAAATGCTAAATTTAATATCTTTAGCTAGACATCAAATACCTCAAAAAGGATTGTCACCTTCCAAAGTCATATATCAATAGTCGAAACAATTATGGGTCCATAAGACCAAATAGAGATGACACCAGTATGATACAACTGCACTGATTCAGAAAAATGAAAAGAATGAGCACGTCCTCATCTAAGGTTTCTGTCAAGACAACTGGGTTTATCTGCGGCACGTAAATGAACTTCATATGTGTGTCTCGATAAATAGATTCATCCGAAAAACGGGTCTCTAATACCTGGGTTACCTCCTGGACAGTATCAGGAGGATCGGGTTGCGGAGTCTGAAAAGACTCAAGTAATATCTCAGATGTACAAGGCTCGAGTCCCAAGTTAGGGACTCTAATTAGGGACATGATACAATCACAAGAACCATCACTATCCCCGAACTTAGGGTTCACAGACAAACCTCTAACTATTTCTTGAATTTCCGGATCTTCAGAGTCCTTAAAATACTCAAGAGATTCTTCTAGTTCTCTACCCCCAAACTTAGGGTCATCATTATTCTCAGAAAAACCTAAAACTATTGCCTGAATTTCTGGGTCCATAGAATCTTTAAAATACTCAAGAGCTTCTTCTAAAGATTGATCACATATCTGATCTAAGAGAATGGTTTCCTCAAAATCATCTAAAGAATCTACCAGTAAAGTGTCAAGCCAATTATCCTGAACCAAATCCTGAACTAAAGTGCTAATCATATTCACTTCTTCTAAATCATCATTCTCAGAAGGTTGTCTAGTAACATTAAAGACATTTAGTTCAGTGGTCATATTACCAAAGGATATGTTCATAAGCCCAGTCCTACAGTTGATGACAGCGTTAGCTGTGGCTAAAAATGGGCGACCTAAAATCACTGGGATTTGACGACTTGGGTCCTGAACAGGCTGGGTGTCTAGAACAACGAAATCCACAGGATAAATAAACTTATCAACCTCAATCAGAACATCCTCTATGACACCACGAGGGACTTTGACAGACCTATCAGCTAATTGTAGTGTCATTTTAGTCGGTTTCAACTTACCAAGACCTAGCTGGGTGTATACATGATACGGGAGTAAGTTAACACTAGCTCCTAAGTCAAGTAAAGCTTTATCGACCATGTGATTACCAATCGCACAAGATATGGTGGGGCATCCAGGATCCTTATACTTAGGGGGTGTTTGGTTCAGAAGAATGGAACTTACCTGACCAGCTAAAAAACTTTCTTATGGACATTAAGCTTACGCTTTCGTGTACAAAGATCTTTAAGGAACTTGGCATAAGCAGGCATCTGCCTAATTGCTTCTAATAGCGGAATGTTGATGTTCACCTGCTTAAATGTTTCCATTATCTCGTTGAAAGTCGACTCCTTCTTTGTTGGGGCTAACAAATGTGGATATGGGGCTCTAGGCACAAAGGTAGACCTATCAGGAATTTCTTGGGAATCCTTAGAGACTGTTTCAGTTTCCTCGTCTACGGGTCCTCTTGGGAAGTAGAAGGTGGAACTACAGTATGTCCACTAGGCATGGCTACCTTATTGTCTACCGTTTTACCACTCCTAAGGGTTGTTATCGAGTTCACATGGTTTGATGATTTCTCACCAGCTAAAGATATTTGATGGACTCCCCTAGGGTTGGGTTGTGGTTGACTAGGAAACTTTCCTTTTTCTCTCAATGTCTCATTTATCTGACTAACCTGGGTTTTCAACTCGGAAATAGCCTGAGAGTTAGCTTGTACTCTTTTTATTTTCATCTAATCCTTGCAACCGATTGCTGAAATTCTAAAGTGTTCGAGTTAACAAGCAAGAGACTCTTCTAAACTCATGATTTCTTATCTGAAGGGTCTGAAACTGTGCCGGAGCTGAAGGATTCTTAGTATAGCCAAAACCTGGGGGAACCTGAGCATTACTAGACTGACCTTGATTCTGGCCCTTGGACCAAGAAAGGTTTGGATGGTTTCTCCAGCCAGGGTTATAGGTTTCTGAATATGGGTCAAACTTCTGTTGGTTATCAAACCTAGTGTTGTTATAAAGAGCATTGGCTTGCTCTTCAACAGCATGGCCTTCCCAAAAAGGCTCATTTCTTCCACTACTACCACTAGAATGACCTAATTCTAAGGCTTCTAACCTTTTGGCTATAGCTGCTATTTTGGCATCTGACTCATAAGATCCTTCTACCCTATTAACATTTCCTCTACTTAGAAGAATTGTTTTCTGGGGTTCCCTACTATTTTCCCATTGTTGGGTCTTATCGGCGATTTCATTCAAAAATGTCATCGCTTCATCAACAGTTTTATTCTCAAACCCACCTGTGCATAAGGACTCAACCATGGTTGTTGTTGAATAATCTAAACCCTCGTAGAGGATCTGAACTAACCTAACCTTCTCCAAACCATGATGAGGACATTGAGATATCAAGTCATTGAACCTTTCTAAGTACCTATATAAAGATTCTCCCTCTTGTTGGGCAAAAGTACATATTTGTGTCCTAATAGACGATGTTTTATGCCTTGGGAAAAACTTATGTATAAAGGCAGAAGTAAGTTGGTCATAGGTTTCAATTGACTCAGAGTCCAAACTATACAACCAAGATTTGGCTTTATCTTTTAAGGAAAAGGGGAATAACCTAAGTTTCAACGCATCATCACTTAGGTTTTTAATTTTCAGAGTACTACAAACTTCCTCAAATTCCCTAACATGAAAATAGGGGTTCTCATTCTCCTTCCCTAAAAACATTGGGAGCATCTGTAAAGTCCCAGGTTTCAGTTCATAATTTGCCTCGGTTTCAGCTAACTTGATACAAGACGGGGAGGTCCTAGTTGGGTTTAGCAAAGCTTTCAAAGTTGCCATTTCTGGCACTACCAAAGGACTAGGAGTACTAGGGGTACTTTCCTCACAAAGACAGATTCTCAAAACTGAAGTTTCCAAAAACGGGGCTCTCAAAAGAAGAGTCTTCGAGCTCCCCGCTTCACAAGAAGAACTACTAGGTTTTCACTAATCAAACGACCTAGAGTGTTTCTTTTCCAAGCCCGTTTAAAAACTTCGGGCATACACTAGAAAAACAAAATCAAAAAAAATCCTAAAAAGGAAGGGATGTTCTATGCAAACACAAACAAGGATGACTCCACCACAGCAAACCTACTGATTTCTAGAAAACAAAAAGCATGACGGCTCCACTTAGATTGTTTCTAGACTAGCTTCTAATCCTTCGAACGGGAATTCGTTACAATTTAAGCAAACCCCTCTGGAATCAATCCGAGTTAAAGTAAGTTGAATAGAGGCGAGGGAAGCTCGATGGAGCTTTGATACCCAAGGCCTCGCGCGATATTACAAGGCGGCGCAGTCACGCATTCAACTTACAGAAACCGTCAAGAACTTCGAAGTATGCTTAAAAGAGTAACCAATATTTTTCGAATGACTTTCCTGTTAAGCTCGTTGCCCTATCGGTCTCGTTCTAGTCAAAATTTTAGGCTTAGGTTCGCGTTTGGTGTCGTTTTCCTAAGGCGGGCAAGAAGAGAACGGTGATGAAATCCGAACCCTTATCTTGTATGGACAGTCCTTTCCCTTTACTATGAAATTAAAGCAGCCGTTTTCAAGTCCTCAACATATATGCATACGAAGGAAGACAGTAACTCGCTGACAGGGAATTCATGAGTGTTTCGACAAACTTACCTCTCGTACCAGACGGGGGATGAACCTTTGTAGTCGACTCGGGCCACGACTCTTATGTCATGTACGAACCTGAGGGGCCGAGGTGATATCGTAATCACCGTCCTTCTCTGCAAACAGTTTATATTTAAACTACCCTTCCGTAGGGTTTAAAAATAATGTCCCAAAATTTAAAGTCCAAAGTCCAAAAATATAAAGTGCAAAAGAAAAAGAAAGTCTAAAAAAAAAAATCTACAAAAATAAAAATATCTCTCTTTTTTTTATATAAAAAAAATCTTCTTTCGCTCTTTTCGCTTTGCCTTTTACTCCAGTCTTTAAGTATTCACCAAAAGCTTTGGCAAAATTTTCTTTCGCTCCAAATTCCAAAATATGAAAGAAAAAGACAAAAACCCAAAAACGCAAAGAAGAACAAATTAAAATAAAAACCTAAAAAAAAAAAAGAAAATCTAAAAACTCTAGCCTAAAGACAAGTCCGCGTCAACGGCGCCAAAAATTTAATGTGATTTTGAAGTTGTTGTAGTAGTATGATTCGTTCAAGACTTGTGAAAGCGGATTTTCAGATTTTTTTAATAAATAAAAATAGCGAACTAATTTAAAAAGATGCTGTGAAAATTATGGAGAGAATAGGGCTAGGATTTCCAAATAGAGACTGAAAGAAGCTTCTATTTATAGGCCTAGGATGCCCGTCTCCCTTTCCACCATTGGTTGATATTAGTGATTTAATAAAACAATAATTATGCAACTCAACATTCAAATTGATTCTAATAGTATTGCCTAGACATGTAGATTTCCAACAGAATAGATGTTAATCCAAGCATAGAATATCAAAACCCTAAAGCAAGCATATTCTATCAAGAGAAAATACATCTAACTAATCAAAATCATATAAACAATTTTTAGTTCAATGCAAAAATCATAATAGAGTTGTTGTAATTAATTATTAGAAATATATCACTTTTACCGAAACGATGACTTCCTTCATAGCCCCAAGGATTGGGTTTAGCCCATCATGATGTTGGAAACACGCTCAAAAGTTGATTTCATTGCTCAAAGGTGCTTACAAATGATGAAAATCTAAATCAGGAATTTGCAACGCAAGGGAAACGTTACAAACCCACTGTTACAGAGTACGATAAATAGTATATGCCACTGTCACTGTAGCTATACGACCCACAAGCTTCTGCCGTTGTCACTGTAGCTTTTACGACTGTTTCTGAATGTCTAATGTTCTTCGTGTTTTTGAGGTGCAGCAGCAGCAGAAACGACTCTGCAACCTCTGATTTCTTCTCTACAGCTCACCAAGTACCTCTGTTTCCACCCCTAACTCTCAATCCCCTACTATGAACTCCGTAGAACCTTTATATAGCCAACATAAGCGTAATAACTCCTTAAATCTTTTGCATTGTTCTGAGATTATTTTCCTACCATTTACGGGAATATCTTCCTTCCATTGTCTCTTCACGTGTCTGTTGTACACAAAATTGCTCCAATACGTTTCTACATAATCCCAGTAGCAGTTATACATGAAGTAGCCTCATAAAATCCCCTCAACATGGCACAAAAAATCCCGAGTATCTTTCTCGTACGTGGCTTGCCCTGCTTTCTTAAACCGACGAGAATAACCAATTTTATTCGAATCCAAAGATATTACCAACCCTGTTTCGGTAAATCAGTCCATAGTCAATCCATCTTCGCAACAAAATCTCCAAGAATCTCTCCAAGTATTAATCTAGGGAAATACGCTATCAACAAAATATTCAAATATAATTTCCCGCCAAAATTTGGATAATCCGTGAAGAAAAAGGGACTCCCCCTAACAGAAATGGGAGTGCGAATAAAACTTGACACCCTGGGGTGCCCTTTAGTAATTGAGTTGCCCCTTATTCAAAGTGGGAGTCCGCTTAGCAAATGACCTCTGGGGGTGCTTCGCATAATTTTTCGAGCCGATTTTCCAAAAATGTTTATTTTCCAAAAATACCTACAAGCACACAAAACACCATAATAAGTAAAAATCGATCACTAACAATACAGAACATTGAGAATAAAATAGACAAAAAAATGCATCTATCAGGGAGATGGCGTGTGTCTGAAGCTTCTGTAACACCATCTGATACGTGTATTAGTTGATTTTGGAAAGTTTTAAACACAACAGACGCGTGAAGGATCAACAAAAGGAAATAATCCCGTGAAAATATGTTTTATTCATTACGGAGATATTTGGAGTTATGGTGAGGATTTCTTGTGCCTGAGAAGTATAAAAAGGTTGATGTGGTTCATAAAAGGGTTACAGAGTGATCGGGGGAGAGACCAGAGCAAAGAAACATGAGTTTGAGAGAATTGCTGATGCTGCTATTGAAGAAGATACGAAGAACATAAGACCACATGGAGCAGTCGTAATTGCTACAGTGATTGCGACACATATTTGACAGTCGTACAAGCAACAGTGACAACGAAAGTTTCCCTTTATCGTTCTCTATAACAGTGTTTTGCAACAATTAACAACGTTGCAAACACCCGATTTTCATTATTTTCTCTCCATTTCATCTTTGTGAACAATTTTTGAACCAATGAACAAATATTTTGAGCGTGTTTACACAATGATGAGCTAAACCCATCCTCTGGGGGCGAAGGAGGAAGCTATTTCACCAATGAAAAGTGGTAATCTCTAACTTATGCAATTATTATATGATTATTTCCCTGGATAAATAAATTGATAAAATGGTTTTTGTCAAACAATTGTCATTTCAATTGATGGAGCATGCTAGCCTAGGGTCTTGATGTCCCATACTTTCGATCTACAATTGTTATTTCTAAAAAATCAACTATTGCAATATTAAGAATCAATTTGAATGCATGATTTGCAAGATTATAATTAGAGAATATAAATCATTTTGATATTGGTAAATAGTGGATTCCATAGCCCCAGTCTTCTCCATATTTTTCATATCACTTTTATTGAAGTTTGCTATATTTTTAGTCTTAAAAATTAAATCTTAAATATATTGCTTTCACAACTCTCAACGAACTTATTACTACAACTCAACTTGAAATCACATCAACTAGTCTTTCTAATTAGGATTAATTGTTTTATCTAATATATGTTTCATCTCCCAATTGGAAACCTCTACTTGACCACTAGTCTGTGGATGATACGGGGTAGCTATCTTATGTGTGATACCATATTTCTTCATCAAAAGCCTAAAAGGTCCACTAAAAAAGTGTGTCCCTCCATCACTAATTGTTGAAAAACATGTAAGTATATTATCTTTCAAGAACTCAATCACAACCCTATGTTCATTGGTTTTACACGCAACCGCCTCAATCCACTTAGAGACATAGTCTACAACGACAAGGATGTATAAGTTACCAAAATAATTAGGAAATGGACCCATAAAGTCAATACCCCACATATCAAAGACCTAAACAACTAAAATAGGGTTCAAGGGCATCATGTTCCTACGGGAAATGGTTCCTAATTTCTGGCAACTTTCACAAGTAACACAGAAACTGTGGGAGTCTTTAAACAACGAAGGTCAATAGAATCCACACTGCAATATTTTAGCATCAGTCTTCTTAGCACTAAAGTGACCCCCACAAGCTTGATCATGACAAAAGGAAATAATACTGGACTGGTCATTCTCAGGTATACATCTCCTAATAATCTGGTCTGGATAATACTTAAACAAATAAGGATCATCCCAAAAGAAGTTCTTCACCTCGGCTAAAAACCTAGAACGATCTTGTTTACCCCAATGTCGGGACATTCGACCAGTAACAAGATAGTTCGCTATATTTGCATATCACGGTAATTGGGTAACAAAGAACAGTTGTTCATCAAGAAAGCCATCCCTCATAGGAAGGTAACCATAAGGGGAATCAACAACTAGCCTAGACAAGTGGTCTGCTACTACATTTTCGGAACCCTTTTTATCTCTAATGTCTGGAGAAAACTCTTGCGACAAAAGGATCCACCTAATCAATCTAGGTTTTGTATCCTTTTTAGACAGAAGATATTTCAAAGCAGCATGATCAGTATATATTACGATCTTAGAACCTAAGAGATAGGGTCTAAACTTTTCTAAGGCAAACACAATGGCTAACAGTTCCTTCACGGTAGTGGTATAGTTCAACTGGGCATCATTCAGAGTTTTGCTAGCATAGTAAATTACATGAAGTAATTTGTTTTCTCGCTGACCTAGCACAACACCAATAGCATAATCTGAAGCATCACACATGATCTCAAAGTGTAAGTTCTAGTTGGGTGCCTGGACTATGGGGGTGGTAGTGAGTAAAGTCTTAAGCTTCTCAAAAGCCTCTAAACAAGCTTCATAAAAGACAAACTTAACATCTTTTGCAAGCAAATTGCAAAGAGGTCTAGAAATCAAGCTAAAATCCTTAATGAATCGACGATAAAAACCTGCATGCCCTAAGAATGACCTAATATCTCTTATGGTTTTTGGGGCCTGTAAAGTTTTAATAAGGTCAACTTTGGCTCTATCTACCTCTATACCCTTCGAAGATACGATATGCCCTAGAACAATTCCTGAACGAACCATGAAGTGACATTTCTCCTGATTAAGCACTAAATTCTTTTCCTTACACCTAGTCAAAACTAATGAGAAATGATGCAAGCACTCATCAAAAGACGAACCAAACACTGAAAAATCATCCATAAAGACCTCTAAGAACCGTTCTACCATGTTAGAAAATATGCTCACCATACAAAAGCTCGCAATGGGGGAATACATAGCCCGAAAGGCATGCGTCTATACACAAAGGTACCAAAGGGACAGGTAAAAGTGGTTTTATCTTGGTATTCTGGGGCTATGACAACCTGATTATAACCGCAGTATCCATCTAAAAAGCAATAATGGCTACGTCCAGCTAATCTCTCTAGCATTTGGTCGATGAAGGGAAGGGGAAAGTGGTCCTTCCTAGTGACCTTGTTCAATTTCCTATAGTCAATACAGACACGCCAACCCATGGTCACCCGAGTTGGGATTAACTCATTGTTATCATTCTGAAATAGGGTAGATAATGCCTACATCTAACAGATTAAGAACCTCGGTTCGAACTACTTCTTTCATATTAGGGTTCACTCAACGTTGCATCTCCCTAGAAGGTTTGGTGTCACTCCCTAAATATATATGATGCATACAATCAGTAGCACTTATACCCTTAATGTCTGCTATGGTCCACCCTAAAGCTTCCTTGTTATTCTGAAGGACGGTCACTAGCCTACTTTCCTGATCACTATCCAAGTCGGATGCTATAATCACATGTAAAGTTTCATATGGGCCTAAAAACACATACTTCAGGGTATTTTGTAGTGGTTTAAGGTCCAACTTAGGAGGCTTTTATAACGAAGGAACTACGGTAGACTTAGAAACGGGTAGAGGTTCGAACTTAGGTTTCCAGCCATTACTAGTGTCTATCAAAGGGGTTGAATCTAACAAAGAATTCACCTCATTAATCACATCGTCATCATCTAAATCAATCCCAAAGTGGGCTAGGAATTTCTCTAATGGATCTTCTAACAAAGTGTTTGGTAATGACTCATCGACTAATGTTCCTATAATGTTCACCTCTTCTATGCTTGAATCATCTAGTTCAGAGAGCAGCTTACTAATATTAAAAATGTTCAGCTCAATAGTCATATTACCAAAAGACAAATTCATAATACCATTTCGACAATTAATGATCACATTGGATGTAGCTAAAAACGGGCGACCTAAAATCACTGGTATTTGGTTCTCTGGGTCAGGGACAGGTCGGGTATCTAGGATAACAAAATCCACTGGATACATAAACTTGTCGACCTCAATAAGAACGTCCTCGATAACACCACCAGGAATTTTAACGGACCTATCAGCTAACAGAAGTGTCATCTTGGTAGGTTTCATCTCACCAAGTCCTAGCTTAAGGTACATATGGTATGGGAGTAAGTTCACACTCGCTCCTAAGTCAAGCAAAGCTTTCTCGACACGGTATTTACCTATTTTGCAAGAAATAGTAGGGGACCCTGGGTCTTTATACTTTGGAGTAGTGGTATTCTGAATAATATAACTCACATGACTAGCTAGGAAGGCTTTCTTCTGGACACTAAGTTTTCGCTTTCGCGTATACATATCCTTAAGAAACTTGGCATAAGCGGGAATCTTCTTAATCGCATCTAACAATGGAAGGTTGATAGTAACATGCTTAAAAACCTCCAATATATCATTAAAGTTGGACTCCCTCTTAGTTGGAACTAGCAGCTGGGGGAACTGGGCTCTAGGAACAAAGCCGGGCTCAACAGGACCCTCAATGGTCTCTATGGAGACTCTATCAGTCTCCTCATTTTCTGGCTCAGAATTACAGCTCACTATCAGGAATGGCAACCTTATTGTCAACTTTCTTTCCACTCCTAAAGGTTTTTATATAATTCACATGATTGTACGATTTCTCTCCTTTAGGGTTAGGATCAGTTTGACTAGGGAACCTTCCATCTTCTCTTTCACTAAGAAACTTAGCTATTTGGCCGACTTGAAGTTCTAATTTATCAAGAGACTGAGAATTATTCTTAAAATTCTGCCTGATTTCTTCTTGAAAACCATAGTGGTTCTTTGATAACATCTCATGGTTCTTTGCTAACATAGTAAGGGTTTCTTCTAAGGTGGAGATCTTTTTCTCTTTCTGAAACTGGGGTTGACCTGAAGAGTTTTAGCATAACCAAAACCTGGGGGAGGCTGAGAATTACTAGATTGTCCTTGATTCTGACCCTTAGACCAAGAAAAATTAGGATGGTTTCTCCAACCAGGGTTGTAAGTCTTTGAGTACGATTCTCTAACCTAGCATTGTTATAGATAGCATGGGCTTGCTCTTCACTAACCTGATCTTCCCAAAACGAGTTATTGGGTTCTACTCCATAACTAGACACTTCAGAGGCTATAAACCTATCATCAAGTTCAACAAGAGACCTATGTTTAGGATGATTCAATTCCAAAGATTCTAACCTTCTAGACAAAGCAACAAACTTAGCATCTGACCCGAAGCTTGTATCTACCACATTGGTTCTACTTCTATTGACCAAGAGTCTTTTGGGGGGTTCAACACAAGACTCCCACTGTTCGGATTTTTCAGCGACAACTCCTAATAAGGTAAAAGCATCATCAGCACTTTTACTAGTGAACTCACCAGCGCAGATAGACTCAACCATGGCTTTGGTTGAATAGTCTAAACCATCATAAATAATCTCCACGAGTTTCATCTTATCAAATCCATGGTGAGGACACTGGGATAGGAGATCATTGAATCTCTCTAAAAACCTATAAAGAGACTCTCCCTCTTGTTGCACACTAACACTAATTTTCTACCTAACAGATGCAGTTTTATGCTTAGGGTAGAATTTCATATAGAAAGCAGCAATAAGTTCCTGCCATGTTCCAATGGATTCAGATGGTAGGTTGTTCAGCCAGGTCTTGGCTTTATCTCTCAAGGAAAAAGGAAACATCTTAAGTTTTAAGATTTCATCAGTAAGGTCTTTTATTCTAATTGTACCATAAATTTCCTCAAAGTCCCTAATATGAAAATAAGGGTTCTCATCATCTTTCCCTAATAATATAGGGATCATCTGAAAAATACTAGGTTTTATCTAGAAATTAGCCGTAGTGGTTAGAAATTTAATGCACGGGGCTCGGGTGGACCTAGTTGGGAACATGTAATCTTTCAAAGTTTCCATCGCTGGCACAACTGAAGTACTAGGGGTATTTTCCTCACGAAGAGACAGATTCTCAAAACTGAAGTTTCTAAAAACAGGGCTCTCAAAAGAAGAGTCTTCGAGCTCCCCGCTTCCATAAGAAGAACTACTAGGTTTTTCACTAACCAATCGACCTAGATAATCTCTTTTACAAGCCCGTTCTCTAATGACCTCGGGCATACACTAAAAGAAAAAATAAAAGAAATAAAAGAATCCTAAAGTAAGGGAGGTTCTAAGCAAACACAAAGCAGGCTGACTCCACCAAAGCAAACCTAAATATTTCTAGCAAACAAAAACCATGATGGCTCCACTTAGATTACTTCTAGACCAGATTCTATTCTTTCGAAAAGGAACTCGTTACAATCTGAGCAAACCTCTCTGGAATCAATCCGAGTTAAAATAAGTTGAGTAGAGACGAGGGAAGCTGCGTGGAGCTTTGATACCCAAGGCCTCACCAGCGTTACAAGGCGGCGTATTCAACTCGCCAAAACCATCATGAACTACAAAGTATTCTCAAAAGAGTAAACAATATTTTTCGAACGACTTTCCTATTAAGCTTGTTACCCTATAGGTCTCGTTCTAGTCAAAATTTTAGGCTTAGGTTCGCGTTTGGTTTCGTTTTCCCAAGGCGGGCAAGAAGAGAACGGTAATGAAATCTGAACCCTTATCTTGTATGGCCAGTCCTTGCCCTGTACTAGGAAATTAAAAAATCCAAAAATATAATTAATAGCTCAAATGATGCTTTTATTGAAGAAAACTAATAATATAATGAATCTGCAACGCTGTATTTGCGTTACAGAGGTCACCGTTACAAGAAACTGTTGCAAACTCAAAACAAGTGTGCCAAACTGACTGTTGCGAGTACTGTTAATAAACGACAGTTCTCTGCGACAGTCAGTAGGCGTCAAATGTTCTTCTTCTTCTTCTTCTCTGCAGCAGCAGAGAAATCTGCTATGCAACCCTATGTTCTCCCCCCCCCCCCAACTCTTGATACCCTTCTCTATGCTCCCACATGCCTTTTTATACTCGGCAGGCACAAGAATAACGTCTCATTAACTCCTCAATTCTTCATCATAACTCACAGTAAAGAAAATATTCTCGGGCTTTTTTTTTTCCATTCTTGCCTTCTCACGCTGTCAATCAGCGTTTACACGTTCCAAACTTGCTGCCAGCACATGGAAAATTGAGTCAAATCCTCTCCAAATACTCACCAACCTCAATTATACTCGGGATATGCTCGTGCTTTGTTGTGTCCGACAGACTCCTTTTTTTTCGATTCTGAGTCATCTATCAATCCTGTTTTAGCTGAACAGGATATTCCCAACTAATTTGAATGGGAAAACCTGAAAAATACTCCAACAGATCACTCCCAGAACTTCCACAGAAACCCGAGTCCATATTCTCCCTTATTTTGCTTGACCCAAGAATTAAACCCTGTTTTATTGAATCTGGAGTGATTACCAACCCTGTTTAGTTGAAACAGGGTATATCCAATCCAAAGCACTCATTGAATCCGGCCAAAGCTCCAGCAAAATCTAGCCTGAAATACCCGTGAAAAGTTCACACCTCTGTTTCCTTCTAACTCGAGTTCTAACCAAATTCAATCGACAAAATCACTCCTACTATCCCTGTTATGCTCTAACAGATGCTTGCCATCAGTTTCAGCCATTGAGTCTCCTCGGAAGAGCACCAAAACTCGAACCCTAATTCTGCCATTAAAACACCAAGTTTTCCCGCCAATTTCCAAATTCAGAGGTGAAGAAGGTGACCTCCCCTAACCAAACCGGGGGTGCAGATAGAAGGTGCCCAACTGAAGTGCCCCTTATCCAACGCGAGGGTGCCTTTAGTAATTTTTCTCCGGGGTGTCTGACAAGCACTTTTCGAGCAACTTTTTCCACACAAGTGTATTTCTCCAAAAACACCTAAACAAACATAAAAACACCATAATAAGCATAAAATCAAGCACTAACAATACAGACACTGAGGACAATTCAGACACAAAATTGTGTCAATCACATCTCTGGTTTTGCCTCAACGTAAGGAATTCATCACTGAATTTCCTATCTAGCTGACCAACCGTCATACCGCCGAGTCTTGTCCAGGCATAAGCCTTGGACTTTGGCACAGGCCGCACCAACCCTTGCCATTCTCTACCTTACCTCGCGTACCAACTCTTTTTACCTTGATAGGAAGTATGAGCATCCACTTGATGGCATGCAACTAAGCCTCATCAAGCATGGCCGCAATCATCTTTTGCATTGAACTACCGAGCTTAGATGATACGAGGGGCCAACGTGCTGGACCAGCAATGCTGCAACTCATTGCGGCTGCCTACGTACCCTTCCCTACTCTAAAGGGATCAGGCACATACCGTAGTTCATCCACGAAGGGACAGAAACTTAACCAACTCGTTTTCAAGGCCGTAGCCTAGCAAATATGGTAATGGCCTAGTCCGTATAGGCCGTTCCATCAAGATACACAATGATTATGCATCATCGGGGCCGCAACATGGCATAGTGATGCCTAAGCATCAAATGCTCTCTTCGCAAGGCTACACAACTATAAATGAGCCTTAGGCATCATTTATACTCTTCCGGCTAAGTTATGAAGCTTACTTGGCACATAGTCCGCATATGCATCTTCAACCGACTACCGCTCCCTATATATGTCTTAATGGAATTTCTACAAGTATGTTTTAGGGACCAAAATGACATGCTTGCTTCACTGTTCATTCGCAATAATTGCGCATAATTCGTCCGGCCAGCCCTTTCTGGCACACTCTGTCCTATTGCACAATGATTGTGCGACACTGGTTCTCATTATCGCACACTCATTGCGCGACATTCTCTTTGGTGTATTGCATAATAATTATGCAATATTATCTCGTCCATCCCTCTCTGGTCTGATGCACAATGATTGTGCGATATTGGCTCTAGGACAATAACTTTCGTAATGCACAATGATTACGCTACAAGTTCAAGTCCACCTATCCAACTGGCCTAATGCATCATGATGATGCGAGATTTGGATCTTGGCCAAATGCCACACATAATGCACCAATCTACCTCTTGCCAAGCAACGAAAGCTTTGAATGAAACTTCATATCAGGCCATGGCGCATCTTTTAGCATGTACCATGCTAAAAACACGGGGTGTTACATTTTTCCTCATTATTATCTTCGTTTGGCTTATCTTCCGTTCAACGCGCCATTGAACGGTTTTCCCTTGGTTTTTGTAACTTCGGTTGTTAACTTTCAAAACTTGATCTCTTCTTTGCCTCATAGCAGAACATTTTAATGGATTAACTTCTATTTCCACTATCCTTTTACAAATCACAAATCATATTCACCGTATACTACAATCAGTCATGAACTTGTAACTGTTGAATAGCGATTTGATAATAAATCAAAAACATATTACAACCAAAATAGAGAGGTAGCTTCAAAACCTTACCCCCTTTTTTTTGGTGTTAAAATTCATATCAAAAAGTTCGTGATCGAATGAAGACCAAACCCCTTCAACGGATTGGAAACAAATCACTTCTAAATTATTGATTTAACCTAGGGATTTGGTGTTTTTGATGAGACAAAAAAAAAAAAAATGAAGTGAATGTTGCTGGAATTATGTTTCATTGTCAACTGATATATGGTATCTCTCGTTCTTCTACTTTTTTAGCGGAGCGAGGCATTATGTATCGCTTGGCGAGAGAACATATCTCAGCCAAGTCCATTTCTCCTCATTCACGCTGCACTTAGCCAATTGCCCAGGCTTATGTGGCAACACTGCTCGGGTCCCCTAACTTTTCATCATAAGACACAACTTAAAGAGTGTTTTTTAATGTTAGCGGAGCTTTATTGTAAGGTGGTTGTCATAATAAAGTGCAATCGATGCTAGTCAAAAGATGCAATTATGTGTCTTCTTTTAATTTCTCATGGTTTTGTGGTGTTAAACTTGATCGATATGTTGTAGTTACCCAGTATATATTAAACATCTTTTACAGGCGAAGTCTTAAAAGCAAAATAGTCCCTAGATGCAGCTAAATATTATCTTTTGGCGGCAAGACCACAATGGTGGCAAAAAAAAAATTGACTAGAGCTGCTGATCGGACAGAATATAAACTTTTTTTCTCTAAATACCCATCTTATAATCTATGAGCTCATAAAACTGAATCGCACAATAGGTACCTACATTCTTCTTGCAAAAGGTTTAGAAATAGGTGATATGTAAAACTTGGCAAATTGTATTGATCAAAATGACATGAAGGCAGTTAAGTTAAATAAATTATTATTCTTCTGATTTGGTGAAGTTGCATGACAAAAAATCAAGTATATGTGAGAAAGAAAGAAGAACTAGTAAAATGATCCATTTGGAAATGTGCATGTTCCATTTTCGTACTCACGTACCGAAGCTCACTTTTGTTTGGTGATTTATACATACTTCACATATGTATATGGGTGTAATTTATTCAGAAATCTAAAATTTTGCTGAGATGATGGAGAAAACTAGTAAGAATAACAAACCACTAAGATGGTAATTTATCGGTTGTTTCTGGCGAGAGCAGAAATATAAGTAACGCAATGAATTCCCTATTAATACCAATAATTAGGTTCAACCAATGTCATTGTCTTCTACTAAAGGAAATTTAGTGTAGTTTTCTTTTTCTAATTCTTAAAAATTATATTTGTTATATTTATTTATTTTAATGATTTTTAAATGTCTTTTTACTGTAACCACGGTTCTATATTTCTAATTTATATTTGAATCATACTCACAATTGTAATTTATTCCCTCCGTCCCTAAATAGATTACCTATTTATTCTTAAATTTTGTCTCTAAATAGATTATCTATATATCATTAAACAAATACATTTTTCTAAAACTACCATTTTAGTTAATTACTGTTAGTATAAAAAATATGTATAATTTGATAGTCATGTTTATATTTGTTAAGTAGATGTTTTAAAATGCCTTTAAAGTTAAAATTAAATAGATGTTAAGTAGATGTTAGTATAAAGTTTATGAATATCCGTGATATGACGTAAGAGATATATATCATTTATAAATTTTATTAGTTATTATCCGTAGGGATATACTTATAAAAAATACCTAAAAATACTCCCCTCTCCTTTTTACATTAAGAATTGTGTAAATTTCAAATGCCATCTATTTAGGGGCGGATCGAGTATATCATTAGAGCCATACTTACAATCAATGATATCGCATTATATCAATATCAATGGGTACCTATACTATACCGTCTACACAGATATGGCGATGCCTGAATCTAGTAAATCATGGTGCAATAAGTTGTCAAATTCTTTACGCGTTAAGAGTATCGGATGTGTTTGAGCACACGGCTACACACCGTCTAATGGATGTGAAATCTGAAATGCTCATTATGTTGTCTGTCACGCACGAGAATGCAAGATATAGGCATATAGCACGACTCAAACCGAAGCTGCTACAGCCGGGACAAAAGGGTCCGGACGGATATGGGACAAGAGGTGGCAAGCCTTCTTGAGACCGTAGATTAGCAGGAGGATCCTCTCCCTTTCATCATGTCCCATCTCTGGACTATTTATTTGCCATTGCTTTTTCCCATATTTTTCAAACAATGAATGCGAACGTGCTACACTTCCGCCCGCCGTTTCCACCATTCTCTTCCCTGGTGGCTTCATCCACACCCTAGATTCTACCCATTTTAGTCCGCATTTGATAACATTGTAACAATCATACGAAGTGCCCTTGAGGCTATTTGAAACATCTAATTAGCATATGGAAGCCATTAAAAGAAATGAAATCAATTGAAGACAGAATAAAAACATTATTTACAAACCCTAAAATCACTGAAAAGTGTTTTTTTTATTTAATACTATTGAGACACGGTGTTGAGACGCGTATCTGAGACTGATTAGGAAAGTCTCAGCTATACACGTCTCTTAGAGATTGATTAGGAAAGTCTTACAGAATAAGACTTCCCAGCTCGGTAAGAATCCGAGACTGTTATGGAATATGCCGTAATTGAGACTCTTTATGTTAGTTTGAGAAAGGGTCGTATTAGGAAAGAAGTTATTTGTTTACCAAGTAATGATTCCTATATAAATCATTGTAATCGGTTATATGAAAGTTAATAAGAAATACCAAATTCTTAACATGGCATCAGGAGCCAGTTTCAAAAAAAAAAATCTAAAGATGGTCAGTGAAATTGAATCATCCAAAGGGAAGATAGTGGAACATGATACACAGAAGAAGAATCTTGTATATCATCTAGGATCGAGTGATGGACCAGGAACTATCATCACGCCAATAGTTCTGAGAGGGAATAATTATGATGAATGTGCTAGAGCCATAAGAAGATCGTTGATAGCCAAGAGAAAATTTGGTTTCATTGATGGAACCATCAAGCGACATGTAGATCCAGATCAGTTAGAAGAGTGGATAGCAATGCAATCAACGTTGGTTTCATGGATTGGTAACACGTTAGAGTTGTCAGTAAGATCAACTCTGGGAGATTATGAGGATGCAAGTCTATTATGGGCACACTTGAAGAGAAGATTTTGTGTTGTTAGTGGAACAAGAATATGTCAACTAAAAGCATCTTTAAGTGACTGCAAACAGAAGAAAACAGAGGGAGTTGCTATATATTTTGGAAGATTGAAAAAAAATATGGGATGAGATGGTGACTTATATGAAGATACCCCAATGCAAGTGTGGAAAGTGTACTTGTGATATTGCATCTCAGGTAAGTATGTTAAGAGAAGAAGATTTCTTGCACTATTTTCTGATTGGGTTAGATTCTGTATACAGTTCTTTGCGTGAACAATTGCTTGCAAGGGAACCATTGCCGTCCGTAGATGTTGCGTATCAAACCATTGTGAACTCAGAACGCCTGAAGACTGGAGATAGAGTAGTGTCTACAGAGATGCAGGAGAATGTTATGGCTTTCAAGGTGCAAGCTGATCAACGCCTACTTAATAGTGCTTATGATCCCACCAAGTACTGCAAAACTTGCAGCAGACAAGGACACTCTGATGATGGCTGTTTTAAGATTATTGGATATCCAGATTGGTGGGGAGACAGACCAAAGAATGGAAGAGGAGGAAGAACTGGAGGAAGAGGACGTACTGGAAGAGGAGGTAGAGGACAAGGAGGTAATCCTGTTCGTGCTCATAACCTGCATATTTCGGCGGCAAAGGATAGTGCTGGTATGTCATCAGCTGATGGAACGGGTCTAGTAGGAGTTACAGCAGCACAGGTTCAACAGGTGATGGAGTTTTTAAACTCAAGAAAGTCTAGTTCTCATCTACAAGGTAAAAAGAATGAAACATCTTGGATTGTTGACACAGGAGCAACAAACCATGTTAAGTATGAACTTCTTAACATGATAAGTGTAAGAGATATTAGGGCATGTTCGGTTGGATTGCCTGATGGAAAGTATGCATACTCTGAGAAAATAGGAACTGTGATTCTTCCTGGTGGATTGAAACTTGAAAACGTGCTTTATGTACCACAGATAACTTGTAACCTAATTTCAGTCACACAACTTATTGATGAGATGAGTTGTATTATTCAGTGTACTAACAAATTATGTCTTATACAGGACCGGTCTACGAGTAGGATGATTGGAGTGGCTGAGAGACAAGGTGGACTATATATTTTCTGTGGTGTGCCGCATGTTGAAGTTATGGCTGTGCATGAAGATACATATGAGTTGTGGCATCAACGTATGGGACACCTGATGAGTGCTAAAAAGTGCATATTTCTATATATTTTTCTTGGCATTTAACTCATCTTTTGTGCATTAATTCTACATTTTATCCCATATTCTGTATTTTCATTGTTTTCAAGAATAAATATTTTTATTAATTAATTTTGCATTTTTAGGTACTAAATAAAGCCTGGTTAACTCACGGAGCGAAAAGAGCAAATAAACGGCAAAGACTCCCGCAAGGAAGCCGCGAAGAATGTTGTGCGCAAGACCAAAAGGCTAGAAATGGGCTTAACAAGGAAGAATTGTTGTTAAAGAAGATATGGGCTTGGAATACCCAAGTTCCAAAACCCTTACCCAAACCCATTTTCAATATCCATACCCGTCTCCTTCGCCAGCCGTCAGATTGGATCACATCTGAATCCAATGGTCGCAGCATCGCCAGTACATCAAAGTCTGAAGCTCCTTTCTAACACTACAGCACCTAACTCCATCTTGAGTTGTCAGTTTCGTTGTATCAGAAATCCGACGGTCGATACTAGTCTCTTCACTTGTAGCCGTTAGATCAATCTATCATTTCCGCATCCCACGGCTCATCTTTGCAAATCATCGAGACTTGATGAAACCGCTCAACACCCTAATACCCAATTTTATACCCATTAGCCAAACATGCCTTAACCCTAAAACTATCGATCCAAACTTTCTTCTTCCATCTTCTTCACCCATTCCCTCCCATGCCGTCGCTGCCAATACCACCAACTCCGTCTGCAGTCTCTCAGCCACCACCATCCTTCATCATAACACACCAACCCTAAAACCCATCATCACTACCACTTTAACCAACTCTATAGACTTCTATTCCACCAATTTCACACCTCACCAATCTCATAAACCCTAGATGTGAAACTGGTAGAATAGGTTGAAATAGAGTTGTTGTTAGAGCATGGGTAGACGCAGGAGAAGGAATAAAGGCATGGGTCGAAGAAGATTGAGTGATTTCAGAGAGTTAGGTATGTCAATTTTGCTTTTTGTAAAAACCCTAATTTCAACTGTTTAATTTGGGGATTTGGGGATTTTCTCTGTAAACCCTAATTGATTAATTTGGGTATAAATATGGGTTGTGGGTGTGTGTTGTAAGGATGCCTGGATTAGCCAGAGCACCACCAAGAGGCCTGGAATAGCCAGGACCTCAACTGTTAATGTTGTTTCAATTTCATTTCAAGTTCAGTTCAATGTTTTAAACAATTTCAATTCCATTGTCATTTAATTTCATTATGTTCTAACTCCATTTGCTAGGGGTTAGATGATACTCTTGAATTGTAAGCTAGGATAGTCCTTGTTCATGTCACTGTTTTTGTAGTGCTGAAACTAAGTAGGATTGATAATTGGCTAGTTGAGTGAATGTACTTGTGATCAGTTGTGCTGTAAGAAGACAGCTAATTCTAGGGGTGTAAGAGTGAGAGTAGCTAAGGATTCAGTCCATTTGAAGGACTGTGCTTAATTGAAGTAGGGAAGTTAGTAAACTTAGTGATCAAATGCACCTGTGATTGAGTGTGCTGTAAGAAGACACTCAATGCTAGGGGTGAACTAGAGAACTTAGGGGATTAACCTTCCACTAATGCGGATTGCTAAATAACTGGTTGAGCAAACAAGCCTGTGATCAGCTGTACTGTGAGAAGACAGTTGATGCTATGAGTAAGTTAGTAAGATTAGTTAAATCATCCGTAATCTTCCCTGAGATGAAACAAGAACATGATTTGATTAGGATATGCCTTAGTTTAGGATCAAGATGTGGATTCAAAAGCCCTACCATGTTCCTGTTTACTTGCTTTACATGCTACTGTTTTTCAGTTCTGTCACTGCCCTTGGCTAACAGCCTTGGTTTGTTTATCTTTGTTTCAATGTTTCTTATTCACTGCCACTGAATTTTCTTGTTCACTGTCACCTGTTTCATCACTTCAATTCACACCCAAGTCTCTGTGGTTCGACCCTGCCTTGCACACTCACTACAACAGACCCTGTGCACTTGCAGGTATCAGTTTGTGACTCTTTTAGAGAGCCACCAAGTTTTTGGCGCCGTTGCCGGGGACAATGTTGTATCAGCATAATCCTCTTCATATGTTGTATTATAATTCTTTACATCTTTTGAAACATCGAGGACAATGTTTAGTTTAGGTTTGGGGGTATAGAGTAGATACCATGATCACATGCTATAATTGAAAACAAGAACTCCTTTTTGAAAAAATTAAAAATTCCAAAAAAAAAAAAAATCACAAAAATGAAGCTCATTTACCTTGAAATGTTGACTATTGTGCAAATATGTAATTTTTAGGAGTCTTAGTCTAGATATTTAGGCACCCTGATTCTAGCACAATTCACATAATGATAAGAAATTTGCACGCGCACGATCTACCAATACATGTATAGCCTCATCCTTGAGGTGTTCTATCGGAAGTTTTAGTTGCCAATCACTTTAGAATACTGAACGAAACTTGACTAGCTTGTTCTTTGGTTGGTTGGGATAAAAGGTGGAGGTTACATTAAGAAAGACAACCATCGAATTTAACTGGGTGCATCAAAAAGGGCTACCTCTTGCAAAATGTCATGTAATTTTTTGTTTCTTTTTGCTTATGTATCAAAAGTGTTTCCTTATCAAAAAAAAAAAAAAAAATTCAAAAAAAAAACGATGTATATATTCAGAAAAAATATCAGAAAAATACAAAAAAAAAATCAAGTATTTTTCAATTCCATCCTCTCTTGTTCCAAAAATAAAAGAGAGTAGTCAATGTAAATAAGAGTCATGTAAAGAGTCATTTTGTTGTTTCATTGTAATAAGCAAGGAGGGTGTATGCCATTGATGTACAACGCGAGTAATTGTGAAACACCTCCTACTCATTCACAATTCTCGTAAAGTCCGGACAGCTAGCTAGATTTCGACCTTGGTTCGTAGCCTGAGAAACTATCTCTTGGTGATTAGTAGTCATAACATCCGATCTTTCTTTACACATGTGTAGATACACTTTACACTCTTATCACATGTCTTTATTTGTTATCAGTGCTAGGATTGTGCCTTTGATAGCTAGATTGACATCTCCATTTTGCTGTGAGCTTAAACTGACTTGCACATGTCACATTTAATGGAATCTGAGCTTATATTTTGACCTAGAACTTTGTAGGTACGTTCTAAGCAAACCTTCACGAGACTTCACTCGTCCACTAGGGACACTTAGTGGTTTAAAAGGCTTAGTGCATACGCTAAATGCATTCGAGAGACCAGCGACAGTGGTATAGGTAGGATTTCCTTAGTTTTGTTTTACTTGAGGACAAGTAAAATTCAGGTTTGGGGGTATTTGATGAATGCTAAAAAGTGCATATTTCTATATATTTTTCTTGGCATTTAACTCATCTTTTGTGCATTCATTCTACATTTTATCCCATATTCTGTATTTTCATTGTTTTCAAGAATAAATATTTTTATTAATTAATTTTGTATTTTTAGGTACTAAATAAAGCTTGGATGAATTGTTGAGCGAAAAGAGCAAAGAAACGGTCAAGACTCCCGCAGGAAGGCATCAAAGAATGATGTTTGCAAGAGCCGGATAAACTAGAAGTGGGCTTGAAGAGGAAGAATTATTCTTAAAGAAGATATGGGCTTGGCATACCCAAGGCCCAAAACCCTTACCCAAATCCATTTCCAATATCCATACCCATTTCCACGAGAACCGTCAGATAGGATCCATCACATCATCCTACGGTCGCCTCATCATCGTGTATCAAACTCTGAAGTTCCTGTCAAACATCATAGTACCTAACTCCAATCTAAGCCATCAGTTTTGATGTATCATACATCCAACGGTCGCTCCAAGCCTGCTTCCATCTTGCCGTTAGATCCATTTCAGAAGTGACAATCCAACGCTTATCCTCGCTGTTCATCAACATTTGCTACACCCGCCTAACACTACAACACCAATCCCACCTTCACCTAATCGAACCAAACACACCCTTCTCCCAAAACCATCGACTCCACCTTCTTCCCCTCTCCGTCTGCAGAACCCATGTCCGCCATCATCACCACCACCTTTCCCAACCACTTTCTCTAACAAATCCGAGAACCCATCATCACAATCATCCCAATCTCCACTTTTATCAACCTAATCCGTTGTTCTCTAGCGCTGTGAACGATTAGGTCGAAGACAGTGGAGTAGGAATTGAGTATGGATGATTTGACACTACATCTCACATCACAGGAGCATGGGAAGAGCAGGAGAATACGAATAAGAAGCATGGGTCGAAGCTCTCAAGTGTTTTCAGATATTAGGTATGCATTAATTTCAATTTTTATCAAACCCTAATTTTTCTGTTTTTTGGGGATTTTGGAGAGATTGTGTATAAACTATATATAGATTCTTTGGGGTTTTGTAATAGGTGTTCTTGGGTTAGCCGAGATACCCCCTAACTGGGTTAATTTTAATTTCAATTTCATGTTTAATTTCAATTTCAATTATACTGTCAGTACTTGTTCTTCACTGTTAAACTCTGTTCTGATGTTATGTTCATGTTCTTGTGTATGTTAATGTTCATGTAAATCACCATGTTTGTTATGTTCTAATTCACCACTAGGGTGAGAAGACAACTGAACTTTGTTGGTTAGCCATTTGGGTTAGACCCTGTTGATCTCAAAACATTTAGGTTAGTAACATTCCAAAGGTTCACTGGCTTGTGATTAGTGGTGCTTTAAACAGACCATTAATGCTAGGAGTTAGTGATAATCTAAGGGATTCACAAAGCCATATTAGTTAGAGACCTAGACCCTAAATGACCTGTGATTGCCTATGCTTTAATCAGATAGGCAATGCTAGGGGTTATCCAAGGACTTTAGGTAGTTAACTAGCCACATGACAGGGATGTAACCAAGGTGAACTAGCTAGGTGAAGGAGAATTCTCATCCATCTTCATACACTTCCATCTTCAACTGTTTTGCTTGTTTTCTGTTTTCTTTCATTTATTTTACCTTCATTGCTCACTTTTTGTTTTCCCCTCATGCTCACAGTGGTGTCTTAACACCACAATCTTTACTTGTTTCACTCACTGTTTACTGCCCCCATTCAGCTCTCATACATCAGTCCATTCAGCTCCATGTTAGCTTAGGAAGCAGCTAGAGAAGCTAGAAAACAACATTTGCTCCCCCTTGTCCCTGTGGACTTTCCCTTTCTTCCCATTCTAGCTACAATTGACCATGTATACTTGCAGGTCAATTTGTAGGTTGTTTATAAAACCCACCAACACCCTTTAGAGAAAGTTTTGCAGAAGTTGCAAGGTGTGAGTAGATTAATTAAGAAGAATAATGATGCTTGTGATATTTGTTCCCGGGCAAAGCATCGTAGTTTGAGTAAATCGAATTGTATTTTTGATTTAGTTCATATAGATTTATGGGGTCCTTATAAGATCCATTCATCATGTCGAGCTCAATATTTTCTGACAATAGTAGATGATTTTTCAAGAGGTGTTTGGATTTATTTAATTCAGAATAAAACAGAGGTTGAATCAATATTTCGTGAATTTGTTGCTCTTGTGAAGCGTCAATTTAACAAAGATATTAAAATTGTTAGAAGTGATAATGGAACGGAATTTAATGCATTACGTGGTTATTTTAAGACTAATGGAATAGTCTTTGAGACATCATGTGTAGGTACTCCTCAACAAAATGGAAGAGTAGAGAGAAAACATCAACATATAATGAATGTATCAAGGGCTTTAAGATTTCAAGCAAGCTCGCCGAAACGGTTTTGGGGAGAGTGTGCATTGATAGCAGCGTACTTGATAAATCATACGCCTACACCTATCCTAAATAATAAAACACCATATGAAGTATTGTTTGGAAAACCACCTCTATATAAACAGTTGAAGGTGTTTGGATGTTTATGTTATGTACATGATCAAAGTAGCAAAGGAGATAAGTTTGCTAGTCGAGGAAGAAGGTGTGTGTTTCTCGGTTATCCATATGGTAAGAAGGCGTGGCAAGTTTATGATCTAGACACAAGAAAGTTTATGGTGTCTCGAGATGTCAAATTCTATGAGACACAGTTTCCATATAAGACTGAGTTGAATGGTAATATAGTTGAGACTGACATGATGGGGAGCACTAGAAGTCATATAGCGACTGATGTTACTGGGACTTCAACTGAGACAGATCGTGATGGTAAAGAATGGAGTGATGACGAAGATTACATAGTTGCTGGCGGTGAAGAAGATGCAGAAATACAACGACAGACAGATGAAAATGTCGCAGTATAGACTGCAACACCTGCTGAAGATATCGCAGTTCAGCATCAGACTACAACGTCAGAAAATCAGGCAGTTGTGAACAATGACAGACAAGCCACAGATGCCGCTGTTGTCAACAATGATTTAGGTAAGGGCAAACGTCAGAAGATCCCCTCAAGTAGGCTGAAAGGTTTTGTGACGCACACCATTCGAGAAAATAGTCCATCTCACTCTCAATCATCACAGTCATCATCCTCAGGTACACCTTATCCTTTGACATATTATGTTAGTTGTGACAGGTTTTCTGACATGCATAAAAATTATATTGCTGCATTGTCTGCAAAGTCTGAGCCGAGAAATTTCAGAGAGGCAATGAAACATCCAGGTTGGAGGAAAGAAAATGGCGGAAGAAATACTGGCCTTAGAAGAACAAGGCACATGGGATCTAACAGAATTGCCACCTGAGAAGGCTCTAGGAAGTAAGTGGATATATATACGGAAAAGTATGATGAAAACGGTACTTTGGTGCGAGACTTGTGATTTTTGGAAATCATCAAGTTGAAGGATTAGATTACAATGAGACGTTTGCACCAGTGGCAAAGATGACAACTGTTCGTATGTTTTTGGCTGTTGCTGCAGCTAAACAGATGGATGTGCATCAGATGGATGTGCATAATGCGTTCCTACATGGAGATTTGGAAGAGGAAGTATATATGAAAATACCACCTGGATTTGCTAAGGGTAATCCTAATATGGTGTGTAAGATGAAGAAATCGTTGTATGGCCTAAAACAAGCACCGCGGTGTTGGTTTGCGAAGCTGTCAACTGCATTGAAGAATTATGGGTTTCGGCAATCGTACTCAGATTATTA
This sequence comes from Papaver somniferum, assembly GCF_003573695.1. Classification (NCBI taxonomy): domain Eukaryota; kingdom Viridiplantae; phylum Streptophyta; class Magnoliopsida; order Ranunculales; family Papaveraceae; genus Papaver; species Papaver somniferum. The sequence goes on along the minus strand of NC_039368.1, from coordinate 9,121,955 downwards.
TCTCTTTACTATGATGAAGGGAAGATGCAACTTAATGTGCTGGTGTATGTTGATGATTTGATTATTGCAGGTAATGATCTAGTTGCGCTTACACAATTTAAAGCATACTTGGGTCAATTTTTTAAGATGAAAGATTTAGGAAAATTGAAATACTTCCTAGGATTGGAAGTGGCTCATAGTAAACAGGGTTTCTGCATATGCCAGAGAAAATATGCGTTGGATATTATAATGGAGACAGGTTTATTGGGTGCGAAACCTGCAGAATTTCCTATGGAAACAAATCATCGTCTTGCTTTAGCAACAGGAGATTTGTTTAATGATGTAGAGAAGTATAGAAGATTGGTTGGGAGTTTAATCTATTTATCTGTCACCAGACCAGATCTTGCTTACTCAGTGCATATCTTATCTCAGTTTATGCAACGACCTAGAATGGAGCATTGGGAAGCAGCACTTCTTGTGGCTAGATATTTGAAAAAGAATCCTAGACAGGGAATTCTGTTGCGCTCTGATAGTAGTTTAAACTTGAGAGGTTGGTGTGATTCGGATTGGGCAAGTTGTCCTTTAACTAGGCGCTCACTGACGGGATGGATTTTTTTTTTTTGGAGATTCACCAGTATCCTGGAAGACTAAGAAGCAACAAACTGTGTCTCGTAGCTCGGCTGAAGCAGAATATCGTTCCATGGCGGCGGCTACATGTGAATTAAAATGGTTGAAACAATTACTCAGAGATTTGGGAGTTCACCATACACAAGCGATGAGTCTTCTTTGTGATAGTCAATCAGCATTATATATTGCGAAGAACCCTGTCTTTCATGAACGAACGAAACATATTGAAGTGGACTGTCATCTAGTCAGGGATGCGGTAATACAGAAGATTATTATACCTTCTTATACTCCTACCACAATACAGTTGGCGGATATATTCACAAATTCGTTGGGGAAAGCTCAGTTTCATGATATTTTGTCCAAGATGGGCATTTGTGACCTGCATGCTCCATCTTGAGGGGGGGTATTGAGACACGGTGTTGAGACGCGTATCTGAGACTGATTAGGAAAGTCTCAGCTATACACGTCTCTTAGAGATTGATTAGGAAAGTCTTACAGAATAAGACTTCCCAGCTCGGTAAGAATCCGAGACTGTTATGGAATATGCCGTAATTGGGACTCTTTATGTTAGTTTGAGAAAGGGTCGTATTAGGAAAGAAGTTATTTGTTTACCAAGTAATGATTCCTATATAAATCATTGTAATCGGTTATATGAAAGTTAATAAGAAATACCAAATTCTTAACAAATACTAATAATATTACTGGATAACGATTATTACATGAAACTAGTTGGAAGTCTAACAAGTTAAGCTCAAACAACATACTACTACATTAATTGAACAGGTTGCTGTGCTAGCCTACCAGCGAGCCTCATGGGTAACATAGCCAATGGAGCCGAAGCGGATGGGAAGACTGAGATTGTGTCACAAGGGGGGCAAGTTAACTCTACCTTCCATGTTAATTCTTGCAATATTACACCATTGGGGATCGAACCCGAGACCTCCTAATAATAGTAATATTTATACCAAATCTGTCAAAAAATTTGAAGATTTCAGATCAAATATGACAGATTTAGATTAAGATCTAAGAGATTTTAGGAAGATTGAGTTACTGAAAAAAAACATAAAAAAGAAAAGTTTTTTTCTTGGAGAGTTAGGACTGTAGGAGTTGGATAAAAATCTTTTTTGGCAGAGTAATTGTGTGCCCGTTGGGTGCCCATAGTTATTTCTGTCAGTTTACCAAACTATCCTTTCTCTGTTACTATTACTCTCTTTCTTCCCTTTAGTTGTGTTCTTTCTCTTTAGGTTACACTTACAGAGAGTATTTTCGGCGGCAGCAATGGCGAAAGGAGACGATGCAGTTCGCAAGAAGAAGAACAAAGTCTTAAGAAAACGGCTTAATGCTGACCCTTCTACCCTGTCTACACGTATTGCTGGTATTATTGCTGCTAAACAAAGACGAAAGCAAGGCAAACGTCGCCAGTGTGAGGTCCTTGTTACAAATTTTTCATTCATTTATATCAAAAATTAGGGATTAGTACAACATGGGTTTTTCTATTAACATATCATTAGTTGTTTAAAAGATTTAAAGTGTGGTTTTTTTTTATTTGATTGTATTGATTTTCTGGTGGAATTAGGGTTTATACAAGGGTTTTGTATTTATTGCTAGGGCATTTCTATTCTGTGTGTCTGTTGCAGTGAGTTAAGTCAGGGTTTATTGAATAATAGAATCTGGAGTGGTGAAAAACTGAGTAGAATTAGAGAGAAGGGAACTTGGTTTGGTTGGTTTTTAATAGGGTTGCTAGCGTAAAGCTGTCGATTTCTTTTGTAAGCTATATATTCAAAGATTGTTCTAAGCTTGTTGATTAGTGAGGAAAGGTGAACTCTATGAGTACAATATTGGTTCTTTTGTGTATTGCTGGCAAAACATGTATAAATAGCATTTCCAGTCTGTGAACACGTATTGACGTATGGAGAGATAAAAAATATTTTGGTAACTAGAATGTCAACTGTGTTTTTCATTGGGTTTACTAGAATTTATTCAATCTCTTTGAATGAACTTAGATCGCAATCTTATCTATACATGTTTGTATGAGTGCTGGCAATTAAAGGGATGGGATCATGAGTGAGGCAAGGTGAACTATGGAAAATCTCGGCCCTTTTTGCGCCGCGCTTGTGCAAACAGCATTTTCCAACAATATAGTTTATCAGTGTAGATTGATAAATAGGCAGATAAAAACGTTAAGTTAGTATGTCGATTGTGTTGTTGAAAATTATTTACTCACTATAACAGTTATGATAAGAAAATGGAGACAGGTGTTAGGTAATTCCTTTAAATTCCTCTTCTTTTGTTTTGGATTCATTGTCATATTCTTGGTTAGAGTAAAATCAGAGTTTATACAATGAGTTTTAGTATTTATTGGGCATTTCTGTTCTGTGAATAAAATCAGGGTTTATTGGACAATAGAGTGAAAACTGAGTACAATTAGAGAGAAGTGAACCTTGGTTTATAATAGGGTTACTAGACTAAAGCTGTTGATTTCTTTTCGAGATTCAAGGATTGATTTTATTCATTCCTGAGGCTGGCAGTTGAAGGGATGAGATGATAAGCATGTGTGGGTTAGTGAGGCAAGGTGATCCCTAAGAGTACAATCTTGGCTCTTTTGTGCTGTGCTAGTGCAAAATGGTTACAAATAGCATTTCCCTACAGTACAATCTGTCAATACGTATTGACATATGTAGTAAAAGAATTCGCAAATCAGAACGTCAACTGTGTTTTTCATTGGGTTTAGTAGTCTAAGAATTGTCAACCTCCTGTTTTTATAAGTACTGGCAATTCAAGGGATGGGATCATGAGCAGGTGGGTGGTGAGGCAAGGTGAACTATTAATAATCTCCGCCCTTTTTGTACAACACTAGTGCAAACAGCATTTTCCTACAATATAGTTTATCATTGTGGATTGATAAATACACATATAAAAACATTAAGTTAGTATGTCGACTGTGTTTTTAAAAATTATTTAGTCACTGTAACAGTTATAAGTGATAAGACTATAGAGACAGTCGTTAGGCGATTCCTCTAATTTCGTCTTCTTTTGTTTTGGATTCATTGCCATATTCTTGGTAAAAGTAAATTTATGATTTCGTGATGTTTTTCTAGGGAATGTGTTTCACCCTTCCTACCCCTGAGGATCCCTTCAATGAGGGGATTAAAAAGAAGGAACCGAAAGCAAAGAAGAAGAAGAAACTAAAAGCTAAGAAGCTCATGTCCGATATGAATTCTGAGAACGCTGAAGATAAGCAAGAAGTAAAGGCTTCGCCGAAAACAGTAGTTGAGTGCTTGAATGCAATTCAGGAAGCGTTTGTTAAAGATGGTACTTTCTCTGGTAATAAGGCCAAACCTGTTATGGTTAATACCTGGGGAATGAAGTTCTGGAAAAGTTGTTCAGAGGGTTCAGATGTCCTTGAGACATCTGGAGGCTCTTCAACTGTGGAGCAGATAGCTTGGATAGTCTCTACGGCTGCTGCTATGTTTACGAAGAAGGTGAAAGGGGATGCAAACCCTTTCCTTTTGTTCCTCGTTCCATCCAAAGAAAAAGCTATTAAGGTTTGTCTTTGCAAAATTAATTATTTTTTTCACTGCTATATCTTCTCATGAATGTTTCTTCTCTCGGATGTGCTGTTAAGTGTTAGCTAGTTTTGGTATGATAATGCTGGTGTCTCATTTTATTTGGTTCGGTGTACCTGGATAGGTAAGGTCAGTGTGCAAACATCTAAAAGGACTTGGCGTACAAACTGTTAGCATCCACTCTGGTAAATCACTGGATCTGCAGATTGATGGGTGAGTATAGCATCTCAGTATTCCATACTTATTCCGCTAAAAGAAAACCTGCCTTAAGTTGCCTTCGTGTTCTGTTTTATTAACTATTATTCTGCTCTGCACAGCCTAAAAAGTTGTGAGCCAGATTTTCTTGTATCCACTCCTGACCGGCTTCTGGAGCTTATTGCAGTTAAAGCTGTTGACATATCTGCTATTTCCTTGTTGGTAGGAAGCTTCATCCTTTTTTGCCAGTTGATTAATATTTTATTTTTTCTAGTTGTGTTTTATATATCTGATATACTTCTGGTTATGCTTTTTAATAGGTTGTTGATGGATTAGAAAGCTTCGCTGAAGATGGTTCTTTTGAGAAGATAAAATCAATCAGGGAAGCCGTCACCGGAGTTCCTCAAACAGTCATTCTCAACAATAGTTCTGACCGCATCACCTCCTCCACTCAGAGAAAACTCCTGCGAAAACAGTTTTGTACCTTGTCTCTCTATGATTCTGTAACCAGTCAAAATGCCTGATCTCTCTGTGTACACATGTATTTTCCTTTTTCGAAGAATGATGATCAGGACCGGCCCTGAGGTGGGATCTGGCCTGGTAAACGTTAATGAGTATCTAGAGTTGGTAGTTTTTTATGGTTTTGGTATACATTAGCAATAGCATTATTCAATTATATAAGAAAAGTTCAGGCCCATACCAGTTCTGAAATATGGTCTTAGCACATACTAAGAGCGTCCACAATGGGAGTAAAAGGTGGAGTATAACTATAATTGGTCCAAAATTGAATCGGAGTGGACAAGAGTGTAACCATATTTGGTTGGTGAGAGACTCTGTTTGGGAATAAATTTGGTAGATAGGGTGGAGTAAAACTAGTTATAGACATAGTCGAGCGGAAATTTAAAATACGTCTGGTATTGCGCGCAAATGGTATCTATATTTGATAGGGTGGAGTAAAACTAGTTATAGTCGAGCGGAAATTCAAAATACGTCTAGTATTGCGTGCAAATGGTATCTATATTTGAAATGGGACGTAACTTAAAAATCTGTTCGATGGACAGGTGCAACTTAAAAGCTCGCTCCAGACGGGCACTACTTAAAAGTTCGCCCTATCAGACACAACTAAAATGTTCGCCCCATTAACCACCTGTTCATTAGGTGCAACTTGAATGTTTGCCCCATTAACCGCCTGTTCAATGACTCGTGGTAATAACTAGTAAGTTTGAAATCGTTACATCAGGCGGTGACTCTATCTGCGCCTGTCACACAAGCACAACGTTGCGTTTCCGTCCAGTAATAAACATAACTTAAAACTCCGCCCCATATCAGATGCAGATTAAATGTACGCCCCACTGTAGCGCTGAATTGTACGTCCGCCCGGCTACTAGACACAGATTAAAATTACGCTCGATTTCAGACGCAAATTAAAATTACGTTTGACCAAATTTTACTCCACCGTAGCGTGCAACCCCAAGTATAACCAAATTTTTTTAGGCTTTAATTTTTAGTGTAGTTATAGTATGGTCGCATGATTGTGGACGCTCTATACTATACCCATCTAAAGACTTAAAGGCCTAGACAAATAAAACTATCACGTTGAACGGTGAGGAAACCCTCGCTTGCTATTGGTCGAAATAGACATTTTTTGAGTTTTGTGAAACGAGCATTTTGGTGAGGTCACTTGGCAACGTACGATTGGTTTAAATTTAAAAAGAATAGGAAAAAGATTAAAACAAAGAAACCAAATTCAATTTGAATTCATGACATGACAATATTTAGGTGAGGACACTTGGCAACGCATGATTGGTTTAAAAATTACAAACTTAAAAGGAAAATCTAACTTATTGTGATTTGAAATTTTTTGGAAGTCCAAATTCAATTTGGAAATCGAGTAACTACTATATTAGGACTCTTATTTCCTAATTAATATATAAAGGGGCAAAAATACATATATATTCTACGAAAATAAAAGGAAAATATAAATAAAATATGCACATATTTTCCACTTATTTAATGTATTTTCCTCACCACACCAAATAGAAATTACATCGCCACGGGGCGGGACGAAGCCCCATGCACACCAAATAAAAAATGTATCTCCGCGGGTGGGGTGAAGCCCAGCGCACACCAAATCAACAATGAATTGCCACGGGGCAGGGAGAAGCCCCGTGCGCTCCAAGTTAAAAGGAAAAAATAATAAAATTTACACATATTTAATGTATTTTCCCTGCCACACCATATCTAAAATACATCGCCACGTGCCGGACGAAGCCCCGCGCTCACCAAATCTAAAATTCGTCGATACGGGGAGGGGCGAAGCTCCACGCACACCAAATCAAAAATGCATTGCCACGGGGCGGGGCAAAACCCCGCGCTCACCAAATTAAAAGAAAAATATGTCCGGTACGTAGCACGGGCACAAATCTAATCTCAATTATCTCTTGATCATCTAAAGGAGTCCTGGTTTGGGCACTAATTTGGAAAGCACTTAGTGAGGGCCTACCAACCCTCCAACTGCTCAATCACATCCGCCTCGCCAACTCCAATATTTTCCCCCAATGTAATTTTGATCCTGAAACTGCAAAGCATATCCTGCTACATTGTCCGATCTCTATGGATTCGTGGAACTTTCTACTATCCCGGATATCCACTCCACAGAGCACCCACCAAGGAATACCCAATTCAATAAACCCACAGACATCTATATCCCTACTTCTCCAGGCTAAAATCGGTAACCAAACCACCACCACATTCTGCTTTCTTTTCTGGTCATTTTGGCTAGCTAGAAATGACGTCGTATACAACCAAAAGCAGACAAACCCAACAAACATACCCCAAATGGCTACTCTCCTACAACAGGAATACACATGGGCTCAACAGAACTTCCTGCCGGTACTACCAGGAATGCAATCTTCTACAAACATTCTGCATCAGATTCCCAAGTCAACCATAATTTTAGTAGGATTGAGTAAAATCCACCTGGACTGGGTCAAAATCAACACAGATGGAGCAGCTAGATGGCATCCGGGACTGGCAGGAGCGGGAATTATTTGCCGAAACGAAAATGCTATCACAATCTTAGGAATTGCACAACCATTAGGGATAACAACAACGCGCACTGCCGAAACTTGGGCCATGCTCATAACGTCAAGAACAGCTACATATCGAGAATGGCCAAGTGTGCAATTCGAAACGGACCCGGAAAAACTTCTAAGATTTTTAACCTCGACAGCCAAACCACCTTGGTACTTAAAAAATATGATAACAGAAATTAATCTTAGATTGGCCCAAATTCCGCATTGCACCATAAACCATATTTACAGAGAAGGAAATCAGGCGGCGGACGGTTTAGCAAACAAAACGGCAGATGACAGCACAACCGGAAATCTATCCACAACAATCTGGAACCATACAACTCCATCGTGTATTGGTCATATTGTAATGGCAGACTCTATGGGTACAATGTACCCTCATGTTATTTCTTCCTAACTTTAATACAATTTCATGCTTAAAAAAAAAAATTAGGATATTACCCTGTGATTTCAAATGTCTGGATGAGTTTCAAAAGATTAATCCAATAGCCCTTTGATTGTATAAATTAAAAAAAAAATCAGAGTGCAACAACAAATCCATGAACATTTTCTAGAATTATCCCTTGAAGTATTTATTACTTTAACAAAACTAGTCATAAAAACCCAAGGTGACCAAACTTGTGGTACAAAAACCCCACTCAAATGTTGGGATCCATTGAAACTCATCGTAAACAAAACTAATACAAAAACCCCAAATTTTAAAAAATTGATACAAAAACCCCAAATTTAAATGTTGGTTTCATCAAGTTTTATTTTAGTTTCATCATAAAATTCGATGAAACCAACATTTAAATTTGGGGTTTTTGTGTTAATTTTGTTTTGATGGGGGTTTTTGTATTACTTTTGTTTTGATGAGTTTTTTGTGGAAGAATGGTGACACCTCTGGGATTATAACTCGCGGACCGTTACTTTAATTCCGAATGGAGGAGTACATCAATTTCTTGACTACTTTTCCACCTAGCATTAATGGAAACAATTAGTCTTTGTGATGTGATTATGGATTAAGTGGATAACAAAATTTTGTTAATTGTTTCCACAATAATATCAAGTTTTCTCTGTGACTGTATAGTCGACAAGTCCATTAATATGCCGCGCACACTTTTATACCATCTTGCAAGTTTGTGCGAGTTATTTTTATAGAACTTAAACGACAATTAATTTGAAGTTAATATCTTGGTGATACGATTTTTTCTTTTAAAAGTTAAGTAGATTAAAGAAAACTATGGAAATAAAGGAATATCCAAAATGTTGGTCACCCTTATCTCACTAAAGTGGTTTGAGATATTGATATCGACCTAACATATTGTTAATCTCATCAGCAGAAATTGGAAACATAGCCGGAATTGAAAGTTGACGGTCTAAATTAAGAGAGAAAAATGATGTAATCCGACATCTCTATCCATTGTTGTTTGGGTACATTATATATGTCCCTATTTTTGATACCCAATAAATATATTCTTATACAACAATAAATTTGTCCATGCTTTTTAATAATTTTATCCATTTAAAATTAGATTACCTTAATACCCTCACCCATGTAATATTTTTCTTTATTTCAAAATGGAATAAAGTTCTTCCTCTACCACTTCACTAGCACCACCACCACCACCAACATTCAACTACCATTCCACCACCACCACTAGTCCGTTGCCGCCACCACCACTAGTTCGCCGCCGCCGCTACCGTCACCGCCGCCACCATTGGTTCAGATATTTTTGCATCAACAGCAGTAGTTGATCCAAATAAAAATAGAACCAACAGTAGAAGTTGATCCAGTTTAGGGGATCAACAACGATAGTTGATCCAAAAAAAAGGATCAATGGTAAAAGTTGATCCAATTTAGTGGATCAAAAATGGTAGTTGATCCACTAAACTCGATCAACAATAAAAGTTGATCCACGTAAATAGAGTGAACTCGGCATGAGTCGAACACGCATCATCTGACATGGAGTCAGTCATGCTACCATTGCACCACAAGCTCAATATTGGAATAAATTTACATGATTAAAACTACAAAGCATGACTTAAACTACAAGCATGATTATACTTATCCAAGGAAATATTGTCAACAATAGGAGTTGAAAGGATCAACAACAGTAGTTGATCCATAAAAAATTGGGTCAACAACAAGAGTTGATCCCATAGATGGATCAACAACCATAGCTGATCCCATAAAAAATTGGGTCAACAACACGAGTTGATCCCATAAAATGGATCAACAAAAATAATTAATCCCATAAAAACATAAACACCATTCAAAGCAGCATTTATCACTGCCTTAACATCCACCACCACTGCCGCAAAACAAAAATAACCACCACTACAACTATACCTTCCCACCATCAAAAACATCCAGCACAAATACAATTATAATACTGTCATTACCACCAACCTAAAAAAAGGCGTCAACAACAATAGTTGATCCCATTTAGGGGATCAAGAACAATAGTTGATCCAATAAAAATTGGGTCAACAATAGGAGTTGATCCAATAAACGGGATCAACAACAGTAGTTGATCCAATAAAAACTGAAGTAAGTAGGTTACTGAAAGGACAATTGCTATACCTGGAACACCATCAACATAATGAACTCGATCTCGAACACAGATTCAAACCTCCATTAAAATAGCACCAATAGTTCCCATCACCAACTGTGACCCAAATCAAACAGAAACTTCATCTTCTTTGCTGATCTAACTCGATCTCAATCTTAATTTCATCTTAGGAACCCTAATTTCACATTCCGTTCTTCAAACTCTCCGTTTATATTTCACAACAGCAGAACATATTAACCTTAATAGATCTGTTGATAACGGTTGCGGAGGTAACAGAGGTGATGGTGCTGGTTTTGGTGGAGGAACTCGAGATGATGATGATTATTTGATAATCTAACTCGATCCCAATCTTAATTTCATCTCGGGAACCCTAATTTCACTTTTCATTCCTCAATATCTTAGTTTAAATTTAACAACAGCAGAACATATTGACCTTAATAAATCTGTTGATAGTGGTGGTGGAGGTAATGGAGGTGGTGGTGCTGGTTGTAGTGGAGGCGATCAAGATGGTGGTGGTGATGGCAACGATGAATATGGAGGTGGCGACGGAGATGAAGATGGTGGTGAGCTCGATCATTTTTCTCCGGATGAGAAATAAAGAAGAAGCAAAAATGGGGTATATTTGGAAGTCTCTAAATTGTTGATGGGCCCCTGATGGGCTTATATATAAAGAGGGACATAATTATTATGTGATAAGGATATTTTTATAGACCATCAAAAGTAGGGACAATAATTCAATTACCACTTGTTGTTTATGAAATCCTCTTTTATGTGCTTCTTTTGCCAATATATCAGTAACCATGTTACATCGTCTATGCTTAAATTGAATACCCAAAAAGTTATCACATGAAAGTAGAATCTTCGTAGCTTCTGAAACTACAACATGGTTCCTGCAAAAAAATGTTACTTGATGCATCTAGAGCATAAAGTATTAACCTTTGGAAATCACCTTCCACCCAAAGGTTTTTTAGGTCCATACTTTTTGCCCAAGTAGATGCTTCCAGTATGCTCGAAGCTTCTGCTTCTTATGCAGATGAGGCATTGAAGGTCTCAGCTCTAACCTAGATAGTTGTTCCTATATCGGGACGAAGAATTAAACCATAACCAGCACATGATGTAAAATCGATCCAAGAAGCATCAAAGTTAACTTTGGACTCTGTAGATAGAGGTTTACTTAGTCCAGCTTTGATTTGTGCAATTTGGTTGTCTTGTAAAAACAGAGTCATTTGTTGTCCTATGATGTGGGTGTCATTTTTATTTGCATTCATAGGAGACCCGAAGTTCATGTGTCTCTAAACTGCTAAAGCTAATTGTAGACTTGTGGTAAATTTGGAATGAAATATTATAAGCCATTTTTTTCTTCCAAATTAGCCAACATTTTGTAGCAATTGTTTCTATATCGTTGTTGTTACAAATATCTTCGAACCAATCCAAGTACATGGAACAAAAGGAGAAAGCAGTATCATTTTTACGATTCATACTCATTAGTGGAGGTAACATCCCTACTTACTTAGCATAAGGACACTCAAAAAACAAATGTTTTAAAGATTCACATTTTCATGATAAAAAAAAATACATATCATATCTATATATTTCATGTACTGACCTAGTTTCTTCCTAACAGGCAGTACATTATGAATATATTTCCCCAAAAAAATCTTAATTCTTTGTGAAATATTTAGTTTCCAGAAAGATACATTTTCTAGACTGGTATGATTGATAGATGGGTTTTTAAAATTTTTGATACATGGATTTCATAGTGAAGATCCCAAATTTAGTGAGTAGTCATCTTAGTTTATCTTTTTACATCATATCTTTCCTATCCGTAAATATTCGGCTACCTAGGATTTTTTCAGCAATGTTAGTCGTGAAGTTATTCCTAACTTATTTTTTGTTCCACTTCTTTGTATTTGATTCAAATGAATCGGATACAAGTGTTAACGAGTTTAGTTGAGTACCACAAAAAGATAAGAGATTGTTTTCCATACCTAGTATCCATTTGTCTGTCCACACATTTATTAACTTTCCATCACCTACCTCACAGCCACTGAACAGATGAATCAGAGAAACACCCTGCAAAATACATCTCCATATCCAAGAAGCATTGTGATGTTTCTTAGAATGGAAAATAATTGTATCTCTAAATTATTTATATTTTAACGCAGAGCCGCATAAGGTATTTTTTTTAGTTGCTAATCTCCAAGCAAGCTTGGCAATCATTTTCTTGTTTATCTTTTTAGCTTCATTAAAACCTAAGCCTCCTAATTCAATAGTGTCACAAAGAAATTCCCTGCTAATTGCGTAAAAACCTTTAGAGTTATTATGTTTTCTCCACTAAAAATCAGTCCGGATTGCGTCGATTTATTAGTTATTTTATTTTCCAAGGAGAAGAAACTCATTGGTAGATGGGCAGACTAGATGGGACAGATTTATTAAGTATCATTTTACTCACCTCAACTATATTTTTACCATTCCAACTTTTAGCTATCTAATCTCTACATTTTTGCACAATTTTGTCAAAAGTTTTTCTTCTTCGTCTGTCTATGAACAGTGGTGCTCGTAAATAAGAATTGATACTTATTTTATTTATTTTTAAGAGCCTAATCATGATTCTTTGATGCTTAGAGTGTATCATTTTAATAAAAAATATGCCAGGCTTTGAAAAGTTTATAAGTTTCCCCGATGTATTGCTAAATTGACTAATAATATTTAAGAGATTTTTGCAACTTACAAGATTTGCTTTGGAAAAATAACAGAAAGTCTTCTGCAAATAGGAGATGGAAAAATAACAGACAGTCGTCTGCAAATAGGAGATGGAAAATTGATTGACTGTGTCTAGAAATTTTAACTCCAGTAATATGTTTGGTTTGTTTCTTAGCAATAAGGATCTTTCAAAAAACCTCCATACAAGTTAGGAATAGATAAAGGGATAGTGGATCTCTTTATATCAAGCCTCGTGTAGGAGTGAAAAACTCATCTGGTCTACCATTGAGTAAAATTGCAATAGAAGCAGTAGAAACACATTGGTGGATTAAGCTGTACCAGTTTTTACTAAATCCAAATGCAAAAAGAGTTTGGAGCAAAAAATCCCAATTGACCCTGTCAAATGGCTTTGACATGTCAATTTTCACCCCTATACCTTCGTTCTTGGTTTTCATTTTCTTAAGTGAGTGAATAACCTCATGTGCAACTATAACGTTATCTGCTATTTTTCTTGAAGACAAAAAATCCGACTATAATGATACGTTCCTTTACAACGCTTTATATTCTAACAAAATATAAGCACAATTTGAGATGTATAACACGACGAAATATTCTGTCAGAATTCTCAGTTTTCCGGTTAAGATTTTGGGCCCATTACTTCATTTCCTTTAGGGAATCACTTTCTCAAGATAACAACTTATCAAGGTCGATACATGTTACGAAGATCATCTTCTCTCCGATTTAATCGGCTCTATAATTCTCGTTTTAGGTGGTTTCTCAAAGTTCCTTCTCTTTTCCTTGTAGGAATTTTCGATCTTGTTCTGTTACATGCATTTTGATTTAGTATAGTACTATTTTGAATCTCGATGTACTTGATACTTATGTGACTGTGATTTTCTATTAACGAATGAATCGATATAAATTTTATATCAAATTAAAAAAAGTAGAAAAATGAATAATTTTTTGAGATATTTTCTGAATGCTAGAGCATTGATCGGTCTAACTTACAAGTGTTGATATTTCAATCATGTTGTCAAATTTAGTTGTCAAAACTGTATCTCGATTTGTAGTCTACATTTTTAGTCAGGTCTCGGATTAGGATAAAAGTGTGTAGTTGAGAATCGGATATCATTACGTTCTACCGTCTGAAGGCGAAGATCAACATGAGCTTTAGAGAATTTCATCACCAAAAGGTAAGTGAAGACTGAACCACATATTTCTCAATTTTTCACCTTTCTATCTATTATACATTGTCGCATGACTAAATTAGACAGTACGTGCATAACATAAATTTCGAGTCAAGTTTATCTTGAATATTGTTCTCGAAATATCACTATTTATGCTTAAGAACATTTGTTCATACTTGATGAATTTGGTTAAGAACAATTTATTGTTCATGACTTAAATTATGATTCAAAATTTAATAATATGAAAATAGCCTAGAATAGTGATATATGTCATTGATGTTATTCGGGAATGTTTCAAATTGATTATTAGAGAGATATAGAACTAATGTTAATCTGGATACAGGACAATATGCATACCAGTTCACATATTGGGAGAACTGTTATAACTTAGTACACATACGGGCGTATCTATAGTTCGGCAGCGACTTTGTGGTACGCATAACAAGTTTCTATATCTGTGACTCATGAACCAGGAAACGTACGCACACCCAGTATCCAAACCGGAAAATATTTGTTGGTTTTAGAAATGAAAACGGTATGCACACCCAGTATGCAAAACATAAATATCCGTGAGTTCCAGAAATCGTTTTTGTCTTAAGTGTATCCATACCCGATACACGTACTCTGACAAACACATTCACGAATAGGTACAATACACGTACTTACCCTGTCGAATATTATCAGTTGCATCAGAATTATTTCTATGAGATAATTGGCATTTCAACAACTCTCTAAAAACACTATATATAGACATTTTGATAATATGTTTGATTCAAGAAAAGTCTTAAAAGTGTTATATGAAAATGGCTAAGCATATAGTTCGATTGGCTAGTTTTGGCGAACTTTCATGAACAGGTCATTATACACGGTTTGGTTATGGTCCATTCTAACCAAAGTGTATATTATGCTATGTTAATCTCAAGTCAAGTTTTTCATCTAACGGTAACTATTGATTGCTTGGTTCCAAAGTTATCTTAGATTAAACATAAAACAACCTTGATCTTGAAATTCTATAAAAGGAGAACCTCAAAGAACTGGGATTTTGAATCCCTGACATTATTATTGTGTGTCCTATTTGTAAACTAGACTCGTCCCCTCCTTAAAACCCTTCTATGGTTTAGCGAATAAAAAAACTTAACCTAGGGATTCGTGAAGCCAGGTCAAACTATCTTTATCTTGATAGTTTGTGTATCTTGATCTTGTTTTGATTGGTGAGCTTTCTCCAACAAACAAGATACATAGAAATCACAAAGTATCTCCATCTCATACTTTGTGATTCAACAAGTTTCAACTTGTGAGGTGAATAATAATCTAGGATGATCTTCGGAAGTCATAAGACCAGATTTTGAGGTTTACTAGACTTTGTCTATTGAAATTGAATTCCTACCTCACCTTGATCTTTGATTATAATGGAAATCACAAATATGATTATCTACGGGAGGAAGATTGGTTTAAAGTCTTCAATTGATTTGAAACAACTCTTAGGCTATAAAGGACGTTAGCTAAGGGAATCGATTGCGCAGATACCTGCTGGGATTCAAGAGGCGTAAGGAGCATGACTGTAACTGAATTGTTGTGACGGTTTAATTCAGTCTCAATCACATTCTAGTCTGAAGTTGTGATAGTAGGCTAGTGTTTGTAGCGTCTTAATACAGTTTACTGTTCAAATATGGACTAGGTCTTGGAGTTTTTCTGCATTTGCGGTTTCCTGTTAACCAAATTCTTGTGTATGTGTTATTTCTTTTTCCGCATTATATTGTTTATCCTTATAACTGAAATATCACAGGATGTACATTAATCAATCAAAGTAGATATATCCATCTTTGTTTGTTGGATATGACTTGATAGATTCTTGGATATTGACGTTTGGTGTCGTCCAAGTAATCTCACACAAAATCAGGTTCACGGACTTGCGTCTGTTAACTTTCTGAGTGTGGGAGAAAGAGATATAATCTCTTCATATAATTACTTGATTGAGATTCATTAAGTTGAACTCCCGGAATTGTATTCGAGTTTAGTCCATACACGTTTCCTAAGAAAAAGTTAGTGGTGTATATTGGTACCCCCACGTTTTCAATTAGTATCAGAGCAGGCAAACACGCGGAAGACCTAATAAGTCTGTGTTTGAAACACTCTAGGAATCTGTATTCATGTACCAACATGTCTTCAAGTAATTTTGATTATGCCAAGTGTTTGGGACTTAACTCAAAGGGTAACTCCTTCATTGATTCTTCCGAATCTAGAGGAAATAAGCTATTTTTGTTAGATCCTAATGATGCAACTCCCAAGTACATGATTGGATCGATGTCAGAATGGAACTTACCAGAAGTTTAAAAAGGCTGCCGAGATTATTGATTTTCAAGCTTCTAGAATCAGAAATCTTGAAAAAGAAAAGGCTCAGTACACTGATGAACTTCAACAGTCTCTAGATAGAGAAGGTGATCTCTTTAACATGATAAATTATTTCACTAACAATATCTAAAATCTCATTTAAGAAACTAACATATACCGAAAAAAGGTTAGTAGTCTTAAAGATATCGTCATGGAAGATGCGAGACGAGGGAAACAACTAATTGAGACTCACTCGGCAGAAATGAATGAACTACGTATTGAAAAAGAAAAAGTCGAATATGATCTCCTCTTAGCTCTAGAACAGTTTAAATTCTCGAAAAAGAATAATACTACTCTTATAAGTGAAAAATTAT
Source organism: Papaver somniferum (assembly GCF_003573695.1). Lineage (NCBI taxonomy): Eukaryota > Viridiplantae > Streptophyta > Magnoliopsida > Ranunculales > Papaveraceae > Papaver > Papaver somniferum. The sequence continues at coordinate 9,105,346 of NC_039368.1, read as the reverse complement.
CAAAACTTGATGTTGTCTTTGAATCCTCAAAGGTATTTCCTGATATTGAGAATTTGATCTTAAATAAGGAAGTTGGTATGAAACAATTGCGTAAAAAATTAGTAACAAAGAGTAATTTGGAACGAGATCATGAGCCGATAATGTTTTCTGATTATTTCCGTGTTTGTTCACATTGCGGCAAAAGAGGTTATCTTGCATTGAAGTGTTATAGTAGGAAGAAACAAATAACAAAACTTACAAAATTGCTTACCTTTGGGCATGGTTGGTAAACTAAGCTATATATTTGTGCAATTTAGCAGAGATTGCATAGGACATTGACATCATAAGTATGACGCAAAGGCAAGTAAGGCATGATCCTGAATGATACACCCTTAACACGAGCAAGATCAATGCATGCCTTCAGTAATGCCTAATCTAAGTAAAGAGGTGGTGTTAGACCTAAAATGGACTGTGCGCAAGTCCAAGGCATGTACTATACCTGGACAAGACTTAGAAGCCAATGAAACATGTAATAACGTATTTTCATCAGCCTTCATTGCTTTATACCCTTCTGTTGATGGTAGTTTTAAACTTAGGGTTAAAATCATAAAATCGTACAACTGACATGACGTCACTATGACCATTAGCACATTTATTGAATCGATCAGCATGCCTACGTAAGAATTACTAGGGTACCTTTTTTTTATGTGTCATGTTCCACGGCAGAACCCTTAACATTGACCGACATCATCTATGCCAAACCATAATTCTCATGCTATCGCGCCAAGGCATGCCAGCCGCACCACTGTGCCAATGGCAAACCATGCCAGCCACATCTCCGCGCCAAGGTATGCCAACCATGCCAGCCACATCTCCGCGCCAAGGCATGCCGACCATGCCAGCCGCACCACTATGCCCATGGCAAACCAAGCCATCCACATCTCCGCGCAAAGGCATGCTAACCATGCTAGCCGCACCACTGTGCCAATGGCAAACCATGCCAGCCACATCTCCGTGCCAAGGCATGCCAACCATGCCAGCCACACCACTGTGCCAATGGCAAACCATGCCAGCCACATCTCCGCGCCAAGGCATGCCAACCATGCCAGACGCACCACTGTGCCAATGGCAAACCATGCTAGCCACGTCTACCGCGCCAAGGCATTCCAACCATGCTAGTCGCACCATGCGCCAATGGCATGCCAAACCCTTGGCTCCACCATGCTAAGCCAACTGCACCTTACCTTGGCCCCAACCATGCTAGTCGCACCATGCGCCAATGGCAAGCCAAACCCTTGGCCCCACCATGCCAAGCCAACCGCACCTTGCCTTGGCCCCACCATGCCAAGCCGTCCGTACCAAACCCTTGGCCCCACTATGCCAAGCCATCCGCGCCATTTTCATTGGCCCCAGCATGCCGGCCTTCCCTATGCGACCACCAAAACGAAGGCGTGCGACGATCAACGGCCACCCTTCCGTCCTAGATGGAAATCCTAGCTGTCCAAGGTCGCTAAACAACACATGGTAACCTTTGGATGAAAACCCTAGTTTTGGCCACGCTAAACCGCGCCAAGGCATGCTATGCCACATGTGCCAATGGCATGCCAACCACCTTGCCGCGCCATACCATGCCGGCCTTTCCCATGCGGCTACCAAAACGAAGGCGTGCGGCGATCAACGGCCACCCTTCCATACTAGATGCAAATCCTAGCCATCCAAGGTCGCCAAACAATGCATGGTAACCTTTGGCAGAAAACCCTAGTTTTAGCCACGCCAAACCGCGCCAAGGCATACCATGCCACATGTGCCAATGGCATGCCAACCACCTTGCCGCGCCATACCATGCCGGCCTTCCCCAAGCGGCTGCCAAAACGAAGGCGTGCGATGATCAACGACCACCCTTCCATCCTAGATGCAAATACTAACCGTCCAAGGTCACAAAATAACGCATGGCAACCTTTGTCCTAAAACCCTAGTTTTGGCCACGCCAAAACGCGCCATACCATGCCATGCCACATGTGCCAATGGCATGCCAACCACCTTGTCGCGCCATACCATGACGACCTTCACCATGCGGCTACCAAAACGTAGGCTTGCGATGATCAACGACCACCCTTCCATCCTATATGTAAATCCTATCCGTCCAAGGTCACCAAACAACGCATGGTAACCTTTAGCCCAAAACCCTAGTTTTTGCCACGCCAAACCGCGCCAAGGCATGCCATGCCACATGTGCCAATGGCGTGCCAAACACCTTGACGCGCCATACCATGCCGGCCTTCCCCATGAGGCTACCAAAACGAAGGCGTGCGACGATCAACGTCCACCCTTCCATCCTAGATGCAAATCCTAGCCATCCAAGGTCGCCAAACAACGCATGGTAACCTTTGGCCCAAAACCCTATTTTTGGCCATGCCAAACTGCGCCAACGCATGCCGTGCCACATGTGCCAATGGCATGCAAACCACCTTGACGCGCCATACCATGCAGGCCTTCCCCATGCGGTTACCAAAACAAAGGCGTGCGACGATCAACGACCACCCTTCCATCCTAGATGCAAATCCTAGCTGTCCAAGGTCACCATACAACGCATAGTAACCTTTTGCCCAAAACCCTAGTTTTGGCCACGCCAAGGCATGCCATGCCACATGTGCCAATGGCATGCCAACCACCTTGCCGCGCCATACCATGCCGGCCTTCCCCACGCGGCTACCAAAACGAAGGTGTGCGACGATCAACGACCACCCTTCCATCCTAGATGCAAATCCTAGCCGTCCAAGGTATCCAAACAAGCATGGTAACCTTTGGCCCAAAACCCTAGTTTTGGCCACGCCAAACCGCACCAAGGCATGCCAACCACCTTGCCGCGCCATACCATGTTGGCCTTCCCTATGCGGCTACCAAAACGAAGGCATGCAACAATCAACGGTCACTTTTTCATCTAGGATGTAGATCTTAGCCGTCCAAGGTTACCATCTAACACATGGAAACCTTTGGCCCTAGTTTGGTCGCGGCTGAATAAATCCAAAACCCTAACTTTTGGCGGCGCCTAAACTGGGCCATATTAAAGTCATACGGATCATACTTTCATGCCACTGGATACCAAACAAAAGGTTACAATAGTCAATGGCTACCTTCCTCTTAAGATGCGAAATCTCGACCGTTGAAGGTCACCATCGAGCTGGCAAGTCTTTCAAGCTCAACTTGCCAGACAACAACAACATGCTACATATTTTCCACGAAAACACTCGAGACATCAACACATGTCACAAACTGGGGGATGCTCATTGGGTATTGGTTTGGCGGTTTAAAGCGTGCGGCGTACACTACGCTCGTTATAAGAAAGTGTGATAAGGATGAGGAGGTTAGTAAATACAGGGAGTAATGGTGAAACGCTTTCTTTTATGGAACATTAATTCCAAGCATTACAGGTTACCACTTCCTCCCGTTTACTCACCCGTTTTCCATTTCTTAATGAGACTAGAGTACGTTTCACTTCGACTTGTATAAATAGGCATTACCTATTTCCACCGAACAACAAGTTCAGGTCAGGAGGATACAAAAATCAGAAAATATTTGCTAGCTTTCCATCTGTTAGCTTCCCACTTTCTGATACAAGTCGTGAAATAACTACTCTTCCAGAATCAACTATTTTGGTCTCAACACTTTCTTCGCTTCCCTCCCCAAAACCAACCCTTCTCCTTCACTTTGTGAACGAAGCAAGTCTGGAACGGCCATTTCTTGGTGTAATCCGGATTTGTACAGATTGATCTCTCGAATCTAAAGTACTCCCTTGCAGTACATTGTTTAGGGTTTAAATTCGTTTCTCACCTACACACCCGAAATTACCAAAATCAGCAGAAACCGTTTTCACCCTCAAACAATTGGCGACCACAGTGGGAGATTGATATTTCGGTTACAATGTCAATTTTCGACCATCGATCTCATGCTTCTACCCAGACAACAAGGCGGTAGAAGCATGAGATCCGCTCAGGGATCGACGACTCAGTTACCAGACGACCCGATTATCAGTCTTGACACGGCGAGGGATGACTAGGGACTTCCTAGAGGTTAAAAGCGGACGATCCAACCAGGGATCGACGACTCGATTATCAGATGAGACAACTGGGGACTTTCCACAATCACGGCGGTGCCTCCCGTAAAAATCGATCTTACACCCGGAAGATTCTCTTTTCATCAGGAGACCTGAAAGAACGAGTAAGTCTTACCTAGACAAAATACATGGTTTTCTATTTCAAGTTTTCACGGGAATGATGAAACCGATAGGCATGTTATGTTTCACCCCATGTCATCTACCGACACGCAACGCTCACGGTTCCATGGTTTTCCTGGTATGTTTGCGTCACTTGCAATCATAACCAAGAAAACATCATTCCCAAAACAATCCGTTCCAAAACAATTCATTCCAAAAGAATAATCCAAAACCATCAAGGTAACATTTGTCTATCAACCCAAAAATCCAGGAAATCAAAACCATAAACTAGCCGTTCCATTTTCCTTTCAAAAAAAAACCTAAAAATAAGAAGTTCAGAAGACAGAAATACATTCAAGTAAAGTTCTTCAACAATGGCTTGCTATTCTTAGCAAGGGCCTCCTTCGTTCTTTGGAGAGCCGCCCTCTTCAACTTCAGCTTCCTGGACAATTTTTCGACTTCCGCTACCTGCTTCTTCACCATATCCGCGGGAAGGACCTTCGACTGTTTCCACCAGCAACTTTTCAACCTCAGAGAAACTTCAACGAACCAAGGAACATTGAACTCGAAGTTTACACACATGTCACGATGGAACCTCCAGCTCGAGATTACATCCTCAGAAACAGTATTACCGGTCATGTTGCACATGTCATCAATCGAAGAAAAAGCTTCCTCCACACGCTTAACCAGCGAAAATCGACTAATAACCTTCTTGGTCGTGGCGATATGTCTGTATCTTTCCCATATCTTGGTGTATAGCGCCGCATGTTTGGCTGGCACGTTAAATCTCCCGATCAACACATGATCCGGATAAAAACCAGGTATGAAGCGTTGAAAGTGGCGCCCGCGTCTATGTCAGCAACTGGCAAGGGATTCATAATGACAATTGCACCTGCGGTCACTGGAGTACTCTCCATTGTATGAGTCACAACGACGTTTTCATCTCGATCAACATCCATTCCAAGGTCGCCCGGTGCGGCTGTCACAATTGGAGACAAAGTTGTATCACCACCAGTCTCCGTCTCAGGGCTATCTTCATAAACGATTTCCCCCTATGACATCACAGATTAGATATTTTCCAAAGAGAAAGAAAAAAAAACATGCGGGAGACTCACTGATTCGCTTTCAGACTGGCTAGAGGAAGATTCAGCACTGTTGTCGGAAGAACGACTCTCGCCATCACTGAACTCTGAGCTTTCATCCTTCTCGGGTTCCCCATCACCACGGATAGGCTCAGCACCGCCACCCTCCGTCTCGGGAAGCGATGTTTTCTGACTACTTGCAAGTTTGGTAAAGGCATTCACGCTGCTGAGACCCTAGGCAAGATACAAAGACGGATACTCAGGAAAGAAACAAGGATATACACGATCCAACTAAAGTCAAGAAGAAAATCACACGTACCCGCATATTGGATGAAGTGAAAGTCGGTAGGGCTGTCAAAACTGACTGGGAACCATCTGCACGACTTTTAGATCTTCGCTCCTTCACTTGGGGACTATATGCATTCAGGCTAACGGATTTTCGCTTGGGCGAAGAAAGATACATCAGCAGTGGATGCTCCGCTAAAACCGCAGGAGAAGGCTTACCGCGACGGTTTCTACCACATCATCCACAAATCCATGGAAAACGAGAAACTCATCCCGCCAAAATATGTTATATTTGGAGGTTGTTGATGGATTTCGTTCCGCAAGTAGGAAAGGGAGACTTTTACCCGACACAAGAACAGTAGCATCGAGAACAGTTGGCAACGAGACTTCTGGAACAACCGGCTGACGAACAAGTGAGACCCCTTGGTTAAAACCCATATGCCGAGCCGCCCTATCGATATTGTAAGAGACTGCTTTGCAATATCCTCGAAAGAAAGACATCACATAACCGGGCGTACAGCTTCGCATGAACACCATCTCTCCAACACTCATATCCTCTTTATCAGAAGACAAAGACATGCTCGGAGAAGGAGCAAAGGTACTGATTTGAGTTATGTACGCATGCACCGGATCACATGGAGGAAAATTAACCGTGTGCGAGTTGTCAAGGAATCCAACCAGGTTCGAACCAATCTATGGGCGCCTATTCGACCAGCGCAGTATCCTAGAGCCACCCCAAGACTCGGGAAGTACGTCCAACGGTTTTGGAGCATACCTTTCGAAGTGCTCCCACAGCCACGCTTGGAGAAATGCGGCATGAATATAAGAATCCACTTTCATGTAACCATTTGAAGCGCACATGTCCTCCACCAGCTGATCCAAGTGTGTGTACAGAGAACCAAGAAACAAGACGCCAATAGGGAGAACACCACCTTTTTCCAATTTTATGGCAAACTTGATAAGTTCCTGTCTTATCGCCTTCTTACCCGAGCCGTCATCGAAAATATCTATGGATAACCAAAGAGCCAAGAACGCCGTGACATGAAGCGTGCTATTCTTCTGATTCGGCTCCAACTTATCGAGAAACCACTGAGACACCCACTAGCCATAAAAGCACCTCGTCTCGTTTTCTTTCTGAACGAATCCTTTTGATTTCGTAACTAGAGCAGCGCGCATTTCTTCTTCATCTGCAGACAATTTGACATCGAGGTTTCCTATTACAGGAAGGTTCAACAACACAGCCACTCTCTCTAACACTACACCAAAACCAGGATTTTGTAACAGTGAAACCTGTCACAGTTTATTTTTCAGTCACAGATACACCTGTGATAAGTCCTGCAACAGTTATAACTGTTATTAAATTTTGTATTCGTGATAATAATTAGGAATATTAAATTTTCTTATTAGTCACAATAACATTTGTTGACAATTTTACAGACAATCACAATTATAATTCAAAGTGATGATTCCACCCAAATATTTCACCACATCTAAAACAACCCCAAATTATAACACTTTGAATTTTACTTGTCACTAATTTTCCCACATTTATACAAACTAACAATTATATTTCATTTCTATAAATCAAAATACAATTTTCTTTTTCTTTTTAATTTTCTTAATATTAGAAAACAGGATCAAGACCAAGTCAACAAGTCATGACTTTATAGAAATTTGACTTTGACATATCTGCTTCTTCCGAAGACGGTGAAAATTACCAAACTACCCTTATCGGAATAAGTGCAATAAAAATTCCGAAGATTGTGAAAATGACCAGACTACCCTTATCGGAAATCAGTAAAGTAAATATTACAGATTGTGAAATGACTATTTTACCATATTACCCTTAATGGAAAAAAAAAGTGCAACAAAATATTATGCAGAATGTGAAAATTACCAGACTACCCTTATCAGAAATAAGTGAAGTAAGTATTACAGACTGTGAAAATAACCATATTACCCTTAATGGAAATTAGTGCAATAAATATTATGGAAACTGTGAAAATGACCAGACTACCCTTATCGGAAATAAGTAAAGTAAATATTACAGACTGTGAAAATAACCATACAACCCTTGTAAGAAATAAGTAAAGAAAATATTACAGACCGTGAAAATGACCATTTTACCCTTACTGGAAATAAGTGCAATATATATTACGGAGACTGTGAAAATGACCAGACTACCCTTATTGGAAATAAGTAAAGGAAATATTACACATTTTGGAAACGACCATATTACCCTTACTATGAAAATGACCATATTACCCTTACTAGAAATAAGTGCAATAAATATCATGGAGACTATGAAAATGACTATATTACCCTTACTAGAAATAAGTGCAATAAATATCACGGAGACTATGAAAATGACCAAACTACCCTTATCAGAAATAAGTAAAGTAAATATTACATACTATGAAAATGACTATTTTACCCTTATTCGAAACATATGCAATAAATATTATGGAGACTGTGAAAATGACCAGACTACCCTTATCAGAAATAAGTAAAGTAAACATTACAGACTGTGAAAATGACCATATTACCCTTACTGGAAATAAATACAATAAATATCATGGAGACTATGAAACTTACCAAACTACCCTTATCAAAAATAAGTAAAGTAAATATGACCACTTTACCCTTATTCGAAACATATGCAATAAATATTATGGAGACTGTGAAAATGACCATATTACCCTTACTGGAAATTAGTGCAATAAATATTATTAAGAGTGTGAAAATGACCAGACTACCCTAACTAAAAATAAGTAAAATTAATATTTCAGACTTTGAAAATGACCATATTACCCTTACTAGAAATTAATGCAATAAACGTCATGGATACTATAAAATGACCAAACTGCCCTTATCGGAAATAAGTAAACTAAATATTACAAACTATGAAAATGACCATATTACCCTGAATGGAAATTAGTGCAATAAATATTATGAGACTGTGAAAATGACCAGACTACCCTTATTAAAAATAAGTAAAGTAAATATTACAGACTGTGAAAATGACCATATTACCCTTAATGGAAATTAGTGCAATACTGTGAAAATGACCAGACTACCCTTATTAAAAATAAGTAAATTTAATATTTCATACTATGAAAATGACTATACTATTTATTGCACTTATTTCCAGTAAGGGTAGTATGGTCATTTTCACTATCTGTAATATTGACTTTACTTATTTCTGATAAGGATAGTCTGGTCATTTTGTCAGTCTCCATAATATTTATTGCACTTATTTCCAGTAAGGGTAGTATGGTCATTTTCACTATTTGTAATATTCACTTTACTTATTTCTGATAAGGATAGTCTGGTCATTTTGACAGTCTCCATAATATTTATTGAACTTATTTCTAATAAGGGTAAAATAGTCATTTTCACAGTCTGTAATATTTACTTTACTGATTTTTAATAAGGGTAGTCTGGTCATTTTCACAGTCTCCATAATATTTATTTCACTAATTTCCAGTAAGGGTAGTATGGTCAGTTTCACCGTTTATGTGATATTTATTGCACTTATTTCCAATAAGGGTAGTTTGTTCATTTTGACAGTCTCCATAACATCTATTGCACTTATATTCCTTAAGGGTAAAATGGTCATTTTAGCAGACTGTAATATTTACTTTACTCATTTTTATAAGGGTAGTTTGGTCATTTTCATTGTCTCTGTGATATGTATTGACTTATTTCTAGTAAGGGTAATATTGTCATTTTTACAATCTGTAATATTTACGTTACTTATTTCTGATAAGGGTATTATGGTCATTTTAACTGTCTCCATGATATTTATTGCACTAATTCCTAGTATGGGTAATATGGTCATTTTCACTGTCAGTGTGATATCTATTGCACTTATTTCTAGTAAGGGTAGTATGGTCATTTTCACAGTCTCCATAATATTTATTGCACTTATTTCCAGTAAGGATAGTATGGTCATTTTCACTATCTGTAATATTCACTTTAGTTATTTCCGATAAGGATACTCTGGTCATTTTGACAGTCTCCATAATATTTATTGCACTTATTTTCAGTAAGGTAAAATAGTCATTTCACAGTCTGTAATATTTACTTTACTTATTTTTAATAAGGGTAGTCTGGTCATTTTCACAGTCTCCATAATATTTATTTCACGAATTTCCAGTAAGGGTAGTATGGTCATTTTCACCGTCTGTGTGATATTTATTGCACTTATTTCCAATAAGGGTAGTTTGGTCATTTTGAAGTCTCCATAACATTTATTGCACTTATTTCCCCTAAGGGTAAAATGGTCATTTTAGCAGACTGTAATATTTACTTTACTCATTTTTATAAGGGTAGTTTGGTCATGTTCACTGTCCCTGTGATATTTATTGACTTATTTCTAGTAAGGGTAATATGGTCATTTTAACTGTCTGTGTGATATTTATTGACTTATTTCTAGTAAGGGTAATATGGTCATTTTGACAATCTGTAATGTTTATTTCACTCATTTCCGATAAGGGTAGTATAGTCATTTTCACTATCTCCATGATATTTATTGCACTAATTTCTAGTAAGGGTAATATGGTCATTTTCATTGTTTATACGATTTACTTCACTTATTTCCGTTAAGGGTAATATGGTGATTTTATTAATCTGTAATATTTACTTTACCTATTTCCAAAATGATATATTTCGTCTTCAGTTCATCCGAACGAGAAACTCAGGTGTAACTCTAGTAATCTTGAACCTGTGATGTTCAAAACTGATATATTTCGTCTTCAGTTCATCCGAACGAGAAAACTAGGTGTAACTCTAGTAATCTTTGAACCTGTGATGTTTAAAACTGATATATTTTGTCTTCAATTCATCTGAACGAGAAACCCAGGTTTATAACTCTAGTAATCTTTGAACCTGTGATGTTCAAAACTGATATATTTCGTCTCCAGTTCATCCGAACGAGAAACCCAGGTGTAACTCTAGTAATCTTTGAATCTGTGATGTTCGAAACTGATATATTTCGTCTTCAGTTCATCCGAACGAGAAACCCAGGTCTAACTCCAGTAATCTTTGAACCTGTGATGTTCGATTCTGATATATTTCGTCTTTAGTTCATCCGAACGAGAAACTCAGTTCTAACTCTAGTAATCTTTGAACCTGTGATGTTCAATTCTGATATATATTTCGTCTCCAGTTCATCCGAACGAGAAACTCGGGTCTAACTCTAGTAATCTTTGAAACTGTGATGTTCAATTCTGATATATTTCGTCTCCCGTTCATCGGAACGAGAAACTGAGGTCTAATCGAGTAATATTTGAACCCGTGATGTTCAATTCTGATATATTTCGTCTCCAGTTCATCCAAATGAGAAACTCAGATATAAGACTAGTAATCTTCGAACCTGGGATGTTCATAACTGGTATATTTCTTCTTCATTTCATCTAAATCAGACACTCAGGTCTAACTCTAGTAATCTTCGAACCCAGGATGTTCAAAACTGATAAATTTCTTCTTTAGTTCATCTGAATGAGAAACTCAGATCTAACTATAGTAATCTTCGAACCTGTGATGTTCAAATCTGATATATTTCGTCACCAGGTCTTATTCGAATCATATGATCGGTAATACCAACATTAGATTTCTATTTAGAACTTAAAACATTGAAAGCAAAATATTTTAACCAAACAAAAATGATACTCGATCATCAGTAACCTCGGATATGTCAACTTTATTTTATGAAAGTGGTTTTTTTTGGTTGGACAATTTATGATTTTCTCTAAAAACACTTTTCGAAAGAACACACATACTTCTCACACACTCCTGTTAATCCGTATGAGCACTGCTATGAAGCACAGATACTTCAAAGTTGGTGATGTATCCGTATCGACGTCGTATCAGTATCGGATACTTGGGGATACTCTGGGATACCTCTTAGATACTTTATGAGGGGATACTTCCGATAATCTAACATTTATTTTTTATATAAAATCTATATATTTAGAAATTTATACCTACAATCTAATATTTATAGATATTTGTACTCATGAACATATCGAAGAATTATATCTAAACCTAATAACTTGTTGACTATAAAGAAAAAAGACTTGGTATTCATTTTTATGGTGCTTCAAAAAAATAAAAAAAACAGTGTTAGAAAAATCTAGCTTTAAAACTTATTGGGCGCTCATGTTCTTCATGTTGTTTAGAGAGAAATCAGAGTACATATGATTTTATCCATTCAATTAACATAAGTAAGACTGAAACCCAAAATGCTGAAAGTTTGATGGTTGCTCACTTTAATATTCAAAATACTAGTATTTATCGGATTTTTTTATTTTATGATTTTTTAATCAAAACTAGTCATAAAAACCCAAGGTGACCAAACTTGTGGTACAAAAACCCCACTCAAATATTGGGATTCATTAAAACTCCATCTTAAACTAAATTATACAAAAACCCCAAAATTTTAAAAATTTGATACAAAAACCCAAAATTTCAAAATTGGTTTCATCAAATTTTATGAAACCAAAAATTGGTTTCGTCAAATTCTATGAGGTTTCATCAAATTTTATGATGAAACCAAATTTTGGTTTCATCAAAATTTTGTTTTTTGGGTTTTTGTGTTACTTTTGTTTGGCGGTTTTTTTGTGGATGGATAGCGACTCCTTTGGGGTTATAACTCACGGATGTTTTTAATAAAATGATTTATTATTATATTAAAATTTTTTTATAAATACATGTATCCCATTATATCCCGTATCCCTATTTTATGAAAATTGACGAATCCCAGTATCAGTGTCACCGTATCAGTATCGGTGCATCATTTCTTCCAACCAAATGCTAATCGTCCATTTTTTGATGGACAAAGATCAGTCGTTAGATCTTACGTTCTTTTTTAGCTTTGTCATACGGATCGGTGACCTGTCCCAAATATACGTAAAAATTCATTACTTTGGCACACGTACACCATACCACTTGAACTAACCCTAATCGATCCTTATCCTTTTTCATTTTACTCTATCCTTCCTTCCCTTATCTCTCAGCGCGGAACTCCTGGCTTATCCTCTTCTTCTTCTTCTTCTTCTTCTTCTTCTTCTTCGCTCTTGCAGCGGAACTAATCTGTAATTAATTTATACATTCAAGAAGCCAATGATGATAACAAATAATAAAATCTTAGATCATTTTCTTCTACAATATATCATGACAGGAGGAAAGAAACGAAAGGTAAATCTTTCGGTCCCTGTATCTCTAGAATTAGTATGTTTAGGGTTCTTAAATTTTTTGATTTTAGTTAATCTTTTTTTTTTTTTCAAATCTTAATTTTGTATCTAATTGACTGGATGAACAAATAGGAGAAGTGGGTTTGTTTTGAAAATTGAATTTCAGTTAACCCACTAAAGTTTTTTTAATGGTACTTTAGTAGGGTGATAATCTTTAGTATGTTAATTAGGGTTTGTTGGATTCTATTCTTCATATTTTTAGGGTTCTTAAAGTTTAATTTTTTTTTGTTTCAAATCTTAATTTTGTATCTAATCGAACTGGATGAACAAATAAGAGAAGTGGGTTTGTTTTGAAAATTGAATTCCAGTTGACCCTTGTTAATTTTTTAACGATAGTTTAGCAGGGTGATGATCGTTAGTTGTTCATTGGGTGACCTCTTTAGATGTATCTTTATTTGGCCTTTCTCATGTGATGTTTGTTATTTTGTACAACACATCTCTTTTTTAATGAAATGTCAATGTGATATCTGATACAGGACAAGGTACAATTGAAGGGTCTGTCAAGGAGAAGAACCTGGTGATATCTATACGCATATTTATTTAAGTTTGCCTCTGACTTGGAATCCAAAGCTTATTTATAGCTTTGAGCATGTTTGCTTGGGACGTAATTTTTCACTAATAAGTTTTAATTATAGTTATTAGATAAACTTTTGTTTTTAAGTAGGCTAGTAAATATTTTCAGACATGGTTTTGTTGTCTTATGCTCGTGTGTAACACAATTCACTTCCATATTGTGTTTACTTGATTTTGTAAGATCAACAAGAATCTTTAATTTTTCTTTTACATGCGGTTTATACATTTCAATTTATACTGTCCAGCAAGAAACAAGAATTTGCACTATAAATGACTATTATACTTCCTGACTCTAATATCATCTGGCTTTGCAAATGGTTAGTAGATTTAAGTGCCTTAAAACTCCATATGCTAGTCATCACGGTATCCTTATTTTTATTTGTTAGTTCTCCAATGTGTAATTTCACCACACTTTAGTACCCTATTGGCGGTTCCTAGCTTTTGTCTTGTTGTTGTTTTCTGTGAATAGAGATGAATGGATGGGTACCTTTATATTTTTTACTGTTGGATTCTGCTTGATTTTGTTCTTACAGAACACCTGGAGGTTTATCATATATGTGCTTGATATAGAGGCAACACGCTCTGACTGTTAATTTCTTAGAGTAAAGTGATATCTCTGACATGTTGGAACTGTGAATATAATGTTGGCTAGAAAATATTTCAGACAGGCTTTTTTGTCTTATGTTCTAATGTGACACAATTCAATCCCATATTGTGTTTACTTGACTATGTAAGGTCAACCATAATTCTTAGTTTACATGCATTTTGTTAATTTCAATTCATACTTTGTTTAGGAAGAATCACACGTTGGCACTATAAATGCCTGTTATACTTTTCTAACTCCAGGTGTCTTGCCCCTGATTACCTAACTTTGTACGATCAACATGAATAATTAGTTTAATTCCTTTTACATGCATTTTTTACATTTCAATTTATACTCTATTAGGAAAAACACACATTTGCACTATAATGCCGATTATGCTTTTATGACTCTAATATCATTAGCTCTGCAATGGGTGGTAGATTTAATTGCTTGAATATCAATATGCTAGTTGCCTCTGTACCTTTATTTCTCTTTCTTAGTTCTCCAATTTGTAATTTCATCACACCTAAGTGCCACATATTACTTGCTGGTTTAGCAGTTCTTTCACATAAACAACTTCAGGTGTCAACCATGTTTGTTTTGATACCTGAAATTGGTTCCCATCTTACTGAATCTAGGTTCCCAACTTTTGTTGTTGTTGTTGTCTATGAATGGATTCTACATGATTTCGTTCTGTAAGAACAACTTGTGTTAAGCACCCTGGAGATCTATCATTTCTAACTTTTAATTTATCTGACACGATGCAGATGAAAGGCTCAATGAAATCGTTGGAAGTTACTATGTTGCACCTGAGGTTCTACATAGATCTTATATTGGTGTGATATCATATATACTTTTGGAAGTCGTCCGTTCTGGGCTCGCCCAGAGTCTGGGATTTTTCGGGCCTTAGGGCGGACTCAAGTTTCGATGAACCTCCTTGGCCTTCTTTATCTTCTGAAGCCAAGCATTTTTTTCAAGCGTCTATTGAATAAAGACCCACGTAAACGAGTGATGGCTGCTGAGGCATTAAGTTAATATTCTCATCTTGTTAAAAAGACTGCTGAATTTCTTTCTTTGTGATCCTAATTATATTTCTCTTGGCAGGTCATCCTTGGATTAGTAACTACAATGATATTCAGGCTCATGAAAGCCTATATGCGCTCATCATCTCTACATAAAGCTGCGTTAAGAGTGAGTACTTAATATTCTCAAAATTTGCTTTGTTGTTGATCATGTCTCATAATTTGTTTTGTCCACGCCCCTTGCTTTTCAGGCATTCTCCAACCTTGTGGTTTACTTTTATGGAAGCCATGCTTGGTACAACAACCCTGCAGATGGAAGTTTCTATGTTGCAGCAGGTTGTTCTGAGGCAGGACAACTACTCTTAAAGCCATACAGTTGCTCTTCAGAATGTGGAATCCACTATTACCGAACTAAGTGAGATATTTACACAGCTGGCGACAATGGTTGCACATCAAGGGGAACTGGCTATCAGGTATCTTATTCTTACTGTAAGGAGAACAGTTCATATCCCCCTTGTGATATTAGTATTTGCATACCAACAAATTCCACAAAAGTAATTCCCTTATAGTCCTCTTCTTTCCCTGTTTTCTTCATTTATGTTTTCACGCTTGTTGCATGATTGTATACCCGGTACTGATGAGCCAATTGTTTTCATGACCTAGATCTAGGTTTAATCTGTCAAATTACCTGAAACATGTGCTTCGACTTTGCGCTAATGTACTGACTTGACCTTATCTTCATACTGCTTTGTTAATTATTGACTTGACCTTATGTTAAGGAGGGAATATGAAGTATACTTTAGTAACTTATTTTGTTCTACTGTGTATTAAGAATGAACAAAGTCATTGTACTGATGTTGATTTGCTTTGCAGGAACGACGTTCTTTGTCGTATGTGAACCAGAGACACAACACATGGATGCTTTACTTGATATCATTTATGAAGTATTGGCCAAGTTCATCATCATCGAAATCAGAATTTCATCCTTTTTTTGTGTAATTTTAAACCTAATGGATAAAATGAATGAATACCTTTTGGAGAACTTCCTCTATACTGCAGTAGGAGGAATCCGACCCTATGTGGTAAGCATTGATACTCATTTACCCTAAAATCTCTTCACTAGTCTGAATTTCGTGTTACATGGTCCCTTTATCTATTTTTTCACAGCTTCAGAAATCTATTGACATTCTTTTAACTTTGTTCTGCAGTTTGAAGTCCTAACGCTTTTGAGTTTGTGTTCAATTGTGATATACAGGTAAAGTGTTTATTCACTATTTTTTAGTTGTCATCCTAAAATACAACCTTTGTTAGGGAAGTTTAGGTCTGATCATGGTTTGTGTTGATTTGTAGAGGCAGCATATGTTTTCCTTGCAGGTATTTTTCGGTATTGTTGGTACTTGAACTGACTACGCATTTTTGTTTCTTGGTTATACAGGTTTGTTTTGTCTAGATCCGATTGAATTTAAGTTAGCGATCAAAGACATAAATGGTGAAGTTTGGCGGGTAAAATTCCATATTGTATGGATAATTTTGAACTTTCTTAGTTAGGTTTGCAAAAGAATTTCAGATTGAGCACTTAATTTAGTGCTGAAAAATGTTTGACTTATTTTGCAATTATAACTCTTGTCTGAGACTAATGAATAAGATTGAATTGTTTTTGGATAAATTACTTTCTTTGAGCTTCTACATTGAATGTATTGACTTCCTTTATGCAGTTTGTGAATGTATGAATTGCAATTCCAAAAAGAATGGCCTGCAATTGGGTTTCAAGTTTAATTGTATTGTAGGATTGTACACTGGAAGTACGAGTCCAGGATGAGGACCAGTATTATAGGCCTGTAAACTGGAAGCCCAGGTCTATACTCATGACCTGGGCTGTACTTTTTTTTTAATTGTAATTAAAGAATTGTCACGGGAAAAACCGTAACACAAATTGTTAGTAAAAAAACACGTGTCTTCTAATTAATAGTTGCAAAATAACAGTAATACTTATATCCGTTACTTTAGTCGTAACAAGAAAATTACACGTGTCTCTTGGTGAATTGTTGTAGTTATGGTGTAACAGTTAAAATCGTTGGTTTATATGTGATAATTAAAACACGTGTCGCTATCATAAAATTAGGTCAATTGTGACAGTTTATTATTGTTACGTTTCTTTTATGTGACTGTATCTGGATTTTGTTACAGATAAAACCGTTACAAAATCAATCACAATTATTAATAACGGAGTATTTAGTACCGTTATAACCGTTACAAATTCAATTAGTAACAGGTATAGCCTGTGACAAAATCCTGGAAATGGTGTTGTGTAAGGAGATAGTCATTTCACCCCACCTGCATATGGCCGTGTGAGTGTTTGGAAACCATCTAGAAATAAAAGCAACCAATCCTGGAATATCTTTCCTAATTTAAAGCACCGCGAAAGCCGCGACAGCATCAATGATTTGCTCCTTGGTCAAACTGGCCTTTACACATTCCTGGATCATCATGAATCGCATCCATTTCTCAAAGGGACGCAACAAACTCACATAGATTTTAAATTCAATAGGATAAGCATGATACTCTTTTCTCTGAAGACAAAACCTTATTACACCTCCTGGACGAACCGACCGGGCCTCTCCTTCACTTTCTGGACCAGTCAGAAGAATCAACACATACTTGGGATGATTTCTCCTAATCGTGGCGGATGTTGGAATGAACTCATCATCTATGTTTGGATTGGAATTTCCAACATCTTTCGGTACGAAAGAACTTTTCTCAAATGAAATCCTAACAAAAATTCTCTCACGCTACTTCCACCTTCGAAATAACTACAATGGAACAATACGAAGAGAAATTATTACGGAAAGTGCATGGATATTATTTTATCAGACACAGGAGATCTATCCTGGACGCAAGCCAATTTGTTTCAAAGTCATAATGCGCATAGGCAAAGAAATGGGGACTGACAGACCCTGCATCACCACCTCATGTCAAGACCATACCCTGCAACGGGAAATTTGCGCCCGGCCGAGGAGGCGCGCCCCACCACGGGAACCATACACACGGTCACACCAGGAAAAAGAAGTAAACCCTAGAAGCTAGGTTTTCGTGGGAAGATAATGACAATTACCAGCTCATCCATGCCTACTTTGCACGGTAATTGAGGCGGCTAACATCACTACGGTATTCACGCCTAAATGTTACTACAAGTTCGTGCAAATCATACCTACGACTAGGATTCATACCAACGTAGAAGGACAACATTTCTACAAGTTCATGAAAAGGTACGCCTACAACTAGGGTTTGCACTAACACACACAAAAAAACCAAGTTAAAGAGGAAGTGTCGGAAGACATACCTGGGATTCTCTCATCCGCTTTACTGTTACCACACGGACAGAATAAAAAAAAATATAGGTGTGAAGTAAAAGGAGAGTCCAACCCTCCTTTTATAGATGTGATACTTGGGAGTTTGAATAAGGAAAGGACTTCCTATTTGAGTCAAGTAAGGAAAAGAGGCAACCGGGCCCGTGAAGACCAATCACCATGCCAAGACCGTCCACGCCATTTCCTTGGCCCCACCACGCCAATTCGTCTGCCATGCTTGCCTCTCCAGGACTGCGCCATGCCTTGGACCCACATGCCAAGCCGTTCGCGCATGTTTTGCCTCACCAAACTGCGCCATTGCCTTGGCCCCAACATTCCAATACGTCCGCGCCATGAATTGCCGCACCAACACCGACAACTCGCCAAGCCAGCGTCATGATGTTCCCTAAACCAGCCAAGGTAATGCATAGCCATACTAAGCTGACAATCTTCATCTCACCACTTCACGGTCTACACCACGAATAGAATCTACGCAGGGCCGCCAAACACGAGGATAATGGACTCTCCTTACCCATCGAAAAAGGTTAGTCAGACCTTCCTGACCATCTTTCTACGACTTGTCGTTTCGATTTTTGCCCTTTCCCGTCACCATCTTATGCTTACCTCGCGACAATGCTCCTGTTCCGAGCTAAGCAGGGGACTTAATATTGATGGTGGTTTTTAGCTTAGGGTTAAAATCCTAAAACCGTACAACTGACATGACGTCAATATGACCATTAGCACATTTATTGAATCGATCAGCATGCCTACGTAAGAATTACTAGGGTACCTTTTTTTTATGTGTCATGTTCCACGACATAACCCTTAACATTGACTGACATCATCTATGCCAAACCCTAATTATCATGCTACCGCGCTAAGGCATGCCAACCATGCCAGCATCACCACTGTGCCAATGGCAAACCATGCCAGCCACATCTTCGTGCCAAGGCATGCCGACCATTCCAGTCGCACCACTGTGCTGATGGCAAACCATGCCAGCCACATCTCCGCGCCAAGGCAGCCAACCATGCCAGCTGCACCACTGTGCCAATGACAAACCATGCCAGCAACATTTCCGCGCCAAGGCATGCCAGCCGCACCACTGTTCCAATGGCAAAACATACCAGCCACATCTCCGCCCAAAGGCATGCCAACCATGTCAGCCGCACCACTGTGCCAATGGCAAACCATGCCAGCCACATCTCCGCGCCAAGGCATGCCAACCATGCCAGCCACACCATCGTGCCAATGGCAAACCATGCCAGCCACGTCTACCGCGCCAAGGCATTCCAACCATGCTAACCGCACCATGCGCCTATGGCATGCCAAACCCTTGGCCCCACCATGCCAAGCCAATCGCACCTTGCCTTGGCTCCAACCATGCTAACCGCACCATGCGCCAATGGCATGCCAAACCCTTGGCCCAACCATGCCAAGCCGTCCGTACCAAACCCTTGGCTCCGCTATGCCAAGTCATCCGCGCCATTGGCCTTGGCCCCACCATGCCGGCCTTCCCTATGCGGCTACCAAAACGAAGGCGTGCGACGATCAACGATCACCCTTCCATCCTAGATGCAAATCCTAACCGTCCAAGGTCGCCAAACAACGCATAGTAACCTTTTTCCCAAAACCCTAGTTTTGTCCACGCCAAGGCATGCCATGCCACATGTGCCAATGGCATGCCAACCACCTTCCCATACCATGCTAGCCTTCCCCATGCGGCTACCAAAACGAAGGCGTGCGACGATCAACGACCACCCTTCTATCCTAGATGCAAATCCTATCCATCCAAGGTCGACAAACAACGCATGGTAACTTTTGGACCAAAACCCTAGTTCTGGTCACGCCAATCCGCGCCAAGGCAGGCCATGCCACATGTGCCAATGGCATGCCAACCACCTTGTCGTGACATACCATGCCGTCCTTCCCCATGCCGCTACTAAAACGAAGGGGTGCGACGATCAACAACCACCCTTCCATCCTGGATGCAAATCCTAGCCGTCCGAGGTCGCCAAACAACGCATGGTAACGTTTGTCCCAAAACCCTAGTTTTGGCCACGCCAAACCGCGCCAAGGCATGCCATGCCACATGTGCCAATGGCATGCCAACCACCTTGCCACGCCATACCATGCCGGCCTTCCCCACGCGGCTACCAAAACGAAGGTGTGCGACGATCAACGACCACCCTTCCATCCTAGATGCAAATCCTAGCCGTCCAAGGTCGCCAAACAAGCATGGTAACCTTTGGCCCAAAACCCTAGTTTTGGCCACGCCAAACCGCACCAATGCATGCCAACTACCTTGCCGCGCCATACCATGTTGGCCTTCCCTATGCGGCTACCAAAACGAAGGCCTGTAACAATCAACGGTCACTTTTTCATCTAGGATGTAGATCTTAGCCGTCCAAGGTTACCATCTAACACATGGAAACCTTTGGCCCTAGTTTGGTCGCGGCTAAATAAATCCAAAACCCTAACTTTTGGACGCGCCTAAACTGGGCCATATTAAAGCCATACTGATCATACTTTCATGCCACTGGCTACCAAACAAAAGGTTACAATAGTCAATGGCTACCTTCCTCTTAAGATGCAAAATCTCGACCGTTGAAGGTCACCATCGAGCCGGCAAGTCTTTCAAGCTCAACTTGCCAGACAACAACAACATGCTACATATTTTCCACGAAAACACTCGAGACATCAACACATGTCACAAACTGGGGGATGCTCATTGGGTATTGGTTTGGCGGTTTAAAGCGTGCGGCGTACACTACGCTCGTTATGAGAAAGTGTGATAAGGATGAGGCGGTTAGTAAATACAGGGAGTAATGGTGAAACGCTTTCTTTTATGGAACATCAATTCTAAGCGTTACCGGTTACCACCTCTTCCCATTTACTCACCCGTTTTCATTTCTTAATGAGACCAGAGTATGTTTCACTTCGACTTGTATAAATAGGCATTACCTACTTCCACCGAACAACAATTTCAGGCCAGGAGGATACAACTCTCAGAAAACATTTTCTAGCTTTCCATCTGTTAGATTCTCACTTTCTGATACAAGTCATGAAACAACTACTTTTCCAGAATCAACTATTCTGGTCTCAACACTTTCTTCGCTTCCCTCCCCAAAACCAACCCTTCTCCTTCACTTTGTGATCGAAGCAAGTCTGGAACGACCATTTCTTGGTTTAGGTCGGATTTGTACATATTGATCTCTCGAATCTAAAGTACTCCCGTGCAGTACGTTGTTTAGGGTTTAAATTCGTTTCTCATCCACACACCGAAATTACCAAAATCAGCAGAAACCGTTTTCACCCTCAAATACCTTCACATAACAAGGGTAAGTTGGAACGGTGTAGAAGCTAAACTAAAGGCAGCATCCTTGTAAAGAGTAAATGGATGTGCATTTTCCGAGCGCGAACAAAAGTTTAAATCTCGTATACTAGAATCAGAGTGGCATATCGGGGAGTTATGGCCTGCACGTTAGGTGTAATTTTCCGGCTTGTCACACCCACTTTTATTCACTACACGATGCATGCTAGATGATGCATACTTTGTAAGAAACATATCACAATATTGCGCCACTTTGTAAGCGACGATCATAATTATGCATTAGCTTCATAATGCTTCCACGGGTAAGCAACACATCATAAACATGCATTACTATTGATGCTTCCTTTGGTAAACAACATTGGAAAATGTTGTATCTCTTCGTGATGGGAAAGCATTCTGATTCTTTAACATCACGGTGATTCCTTTAGTAAGCAACATTAGTAAATGTCACGTGTCTTGGTATGGGGACAAGCGTATTGATGTCGTAGTATCATATTCCCAAGATGATGCATCAGTTGCACCAAGTGTGCATTGCAAGTTAGAGACAATGCATAATTGGTATCGATGACACATAATAAGAGGCACACCATTGCATAATGGTGAACTTCGGGACAAGATGCGTTACTTTCACCAAGTGTGCATCACAAATTCAAGATGATGCATTATTGTATTACTACAACGCATCACATAACATCCAACACAGACTCGGGATGATGCTTCATTTCGTGCAATGACGCATCATAGAGTATGCGTCATGTAAAAATACGGGCATTACACATAAGGCCATCTGTTTGCTTAAGAGGCAAATTTTAAGTTAATAGACAGATCTTTTGGATTGTGATGGATCACCTAAATTTTTTGGATCACATTGGAATATTATGTATGACAATGCAGATTTTTGAGTGGTAAGACAAATTTCCATGTCATAACAGAAGTTTTTAGGTTATAATGCCAAAATTCAACTTCAGAGGAAATTTTAGTTTATGTGGTGTGATACCCTAATTCGGAAGGTAGGGTTCGCCGATTGGAATATATGCAATGGTATCTCCTTTCCTAACAGCGAGGCCTTTTCAGCATAATTAGCTCCAGAATCGGTAGAAAACTCTGTAGTTAAGCGTGCTCGAGCTGGAGCTATCCAGTGGCGGGTGACCTTACGGGAAGTTGTTGCTGGATGACCGCATCAATGTCCGTTGAACACCCCACACAGACCAAAAACTGCAGTGGCTAAGTGGGGATAGTATCGGTGGAGGGATGAGTTATTAAAAATGGTATCACAACCGATAACGGTTCATCTATTATGGTGAAGGAGTACACTGTATAAATTGGGTCAGGTACTGGTCCCATGAGGGGCAGAGAACGTCGAAGATCTGGGTTTATATTATAAATTCCGTATTTGAGTAAGTCTCCAATTTAAGGTGATGGTATTGTAATACCTGATTCATCAGATCTGGTTCGCTGATAGGAATATAGGTAATGGTTTTTCCTTTCCAAACACCGAGGTCTTTTCAGCACAATTGGATCCATAGTTGGCATAAAACTCCGCAGTTAAGCGTACTCGGGAGGGAACAATCCAGGGGTGGGTGACTTCCCGAGAAGCTGTTGCTGGATGACCGCAGCGGTTTGAAAACCCCATGCTTCCCGGATAACCGCAATGGCTAAGTGGCGATAGTATCGGTGGAGGGATGGGTCATTACATGTGGCACCCCTATAGATTTTAATCCACCTACCAAATTCTAAGCCATGATGGTAGGTTTAGATCATGAAGTAAATTTTAAGTCCTGGTGCGTACTTTGAATCATGAAACATATCTCAGAAATAATTTTTTTGTTACAGTGACAATACCTTACAACAAAAATCATGATTCGAAAGACAAATCGTAATATGGAATTTATGCCGAGTCACAACATAAATTTTGAGAAAATAAAAGAGACAATTCTCGACAGATTGAAAAATGGACCACAGAAATCTAACGGTGGTCTAGATTACCTTTTACCATTGGGATATGTAGTGAAAAAAATAATCCAATCCATTTTCCCACAAGTAATAATCCCATAGTAATCTAAATCCCAGTCGAAATTCTCCTAAAAAACCCTAAATGTCTAAAAAATGAAAAACTTCACTGTCTGGGTGTCGTTCTACTCAGATCGTCTCCTTTTCAGCAGATCAATAACCATCATCAAACTTTCTGACCTTACTTCACACGTCCCTGTAATTTTTCTTAACTTTTGTCTCCTTTTTGGGATTAATCGGTAATGTTATTGCTTTCTCTAGGTTTAATTGCTGTTTGGTAGATTAGATTATGGTTTATGATCTGATGAATAAAAGAAAGCAAGGTTATATCTTTTCAGTATTAGATCAAGGGGTTTGCTTCTATATTTGAATCTTTGTTATTCAGAACATGTGATCTTTCCTCTAACTACGTTAGTTTTTGGTTATTGGTTGTTGTTTGATGTTTGTCTTCTTTGTGATGTTCTATGTTACCAAAAATTTGATAATGCTATATTTCGGCGATAAATCAAGTTCCGACGAGCTTATTTTTTATCGGCGACAGAAAAAAGGTTTCAAATTCGGTTGTTCGGAAATTTTTCAGAGAACATAAACGAAAACCTTAATGGTGGATTTCATCTTCTCTCTGGCTTAGGGGTATTTTTATTTTTATCTTTACTTGTCTTAGGCTTATGTTTAGTAGCATCTTTTATCTTTACTAGAAATAGGAGATTTATTCTAGCATCAAATATAACTAAGGAAACAACAATAAGATCAGTATCACTACCAAGTTCATCGACTTCAAAAACTGTTACAAAGACTCCAATAACTAATATAAAGGTTGTAATGCCGATTCAGTCCGTTACATCCCTATCCAGACCTCAAAAGACTTGTTCAGAAAACCTCAGTTACTCAAGCTACTGTTACTTAGATTTAGGTGTAGGGTACTGTTACTTTGAAAAACTTAGTTCATGTAAGCTAGACTTACATGTTCTTGAAATCATGGGGTTCGATTTCATCCAATCGTTGCAACAAATTAGTTTTGTTTCAAAGCTAGTTAGACCCTGTGATACCATTTGTAATTTTAGGAATTCTACAATGGTTTTTAGCCAATAAAATTAGCATGGAAAGTCAAGAATTGGTGGAGATACTCCGAACATTTCCCCAATGGTTAAGAGCTCCATTTAGCACATGATATTATTATTAACCTCGTTTAATTAGGGCCCCCTAAAAACAATTAGGGGCCCTGCACTACAGGACAAAAAGGATCATGAAATAGCAAATATGGGTTATCCGTTATCCCATTTTTTTTTGAAATGGCTGAACTACCCCTAAATGATTAGTGTTAATGATTAGTTAAGTTAAGTTAAAATCAGATTTAAGAGTTAAAATTTGGGGAAAAAAAGGGTAGTGTTTTTGTGTGTTGAGAAGAAGAAGAAGAGTTTTTGTAGGGAAAATTAGGGTTTTTAGAAATGAGTGATTGTAGTGAAGGAAATGATGTTGGTGAAGCTTCAAATAACAAACATGATTGTGTTGAAGGTGAGATTGTCTCAACTATTGGATGTTTGATGAAGAGATGTTAATAGAGGAAGCCATGAATATTGGTACAAATGAAGGAACCAACCCTCAAAATGAGGAACCCCAAGCTCAAAATAATCAGGTAAACATCTTATACCCTTCGATTTGTGCGTTTGTTGCTCCAAGTGGTCAAATCATCCCCACTATGGAACAACTCAGTGTAAGGGTCGTCAGAGTCGGGGGGTGTATACCCAAACGACTCTGTGAGGTCGTCAATATATTGCCACTACTAATAACGACTCAAACGTGCAACTTTTCCAGGTTATGAAAAATCGTTAGGGTAGTGTGATACAGATCGACGACCCTTTTTAGCTAGGTCACTCAGAGGCGTTATTTTTTTTGGTTAACACATGAACGACTCTAAAACCAAAACTTCATGTAAAATGTAACACTTAGGGTCATCATAATTGTAGTCATACGGTCTGGATCAGACCAGGGACATACACAAAAAAGGAACATGCACAAAAAAGGAAAAAATCAGTTGATTATATCATGCTATCAGAACAAGGGTTGTCACCTTATTCTTTAAAACAGAAACGACTCTAATAGAAAATATGACGACACTAACAAATAATATGACGACCCTATCAATATTTTGGACAGTGAGTATTTCTGTTTTGCAACTAGGATCGTCAACTAGAGTACCGACTCTAATCCAAACCATAAGAGTTCAATGACGACTCGAATATATATATATATATATATATATATATATATATATAGACAACACTTCTAATTTTTAAGATAGAGAGACTGTTCTTAGCAGAATTAGGGTCGTCAATAGATTCGATTACAGAGGTAATGACCCAAATCTGGGGAAAAAAATTGTACTAGCAGAATTAGGATTGTTAACTTAAACATCATATAGCTTAACGATTTTTCATAGAGTTAACATGTATATGAAGAATCGTTAGGGTTTAAGAAAATACAGAGTAACGACCCACTCACCGTAACTGAAAATAATCGGTTTCAGACCTCAATTTCACAATCAAAACTCAAGAAAAAAATCAAAACAAAGGAGAGTATTTGTTCACTTACATTCTAATCGGCGCCATTTCTTATTCTAATTCTCTTCCCGGATTAAAGTATTTCGCATCGGCGATTACGATGATGAATCGACGAAGAATTTTCTTTTTTTCTTTTTTTTTTTGTCGTTAATGAAGGAGAGGGGGATAACTCGGATGGGAGAAGAAGGGAGGGGAGGATAGGTATTTAAGTAGTAAGGATAAAGTAATATTTTCACCACTTTTTGAAACCCTTCTAAAATTTTTGATGTGGGTATAAATTGATCAGGACCCCTAATTACTTTTAGGAGGCCCAATTAAACGAGGCTTATTAAGTATCACAAAAGAAAGTGAATTCTCAAGGGGAAAAAAGGACAATAACGAATCAGAAAAAGAAAAATAAACAAAGACAAAATCAGAAATAAATTAATGCTCCCAATTAAGTTTTATTTCTTCACTTAAGAATGAGTGTCGGTGGCTGTTGTTGAGTATGGAGCACAAGCCACAATAGCTGTAATTTTCATGATAATGAGATGCCAACTTTCCACAAAAAAATCTGCCATGCAAGCAATAAAAAAAAAAAAAAAAATTTTGGAAAGAAAAATGAACTGAAAAATGGGTCTGAACCTGATTAAGAAATGATGATAACTTGTTTAAGTTAATTTTGCACCTAAAGAGTGGTGAAAAATGGGTCTGAGTTGTAACCCTCTTGAATGAGAAACCCCAAAAAAAGGACAACTTCAGTGTCTAATATCAGACAAGATTTATCCCTCCAGCATTAGAGATGACAAAGTTTTATAGCATAATTTTGTACGTAGAAGAAAGAGAATATCCTCTCGTTTATGGGCCCAGTATCATTTATTAACCAGGCTGTGGGGTGCCCCAAATTCTTGATTTTTCTAAGAGGACCCATTTGTCAATTTACACGTGTGATATGAATAAAATTTTGTACTGAAAAAAAGCATTCAAGAATAGGAGGCAAAGCATAAAGTTTTTTTCTCTAATCAAAGAATTATGCTTTGATCCCACAAGCATAGAATTCTTCTAATTAACCAGGTGATTTTGTTCATTTAATATATTGTCTGTGGATCTTATAATCTTGACCTAAAACTCCTTTTCAATTCCTTAATGGGTTTTCCTTTTCCTTTTCTTACTTTCTACTTTGTTCTGTTTTCTCTCTTTTTCTTGGTGTTGTGTGTTTAACATGGAAGAAGAAAGTTCATTGGTAATGTTTAGGGTAGGGGGTAGTTGGTTCATTTAGGGTTCATAGTTTCATACTTTAAGCATCAAAATAATGAATTTTGTAGATGTGGATTTTAAAATGGGACATGCATGATTGGTCTATTATATGTATGTTTAGTAGTTGGAAATAAGGTGAGAGGCCCTTGTTTACGTGACACTAATTTATATACACTTGCATACTTTGACTAATGATATGAGTATTAACAAATGTGATTGGAAGCCAAATAGAAAGAAAGTAGAGAACTGTTCCAAACCGACACTCTGCTACTATGTCATTCTAGTTTTTATGCAAAATAAAAATAAAAATAAAGAAGAAAATGTTGCCCACTTGTTTGTTGGTGATGTTGTTACATGTTTTCGACTGTTTATTTTGTTCCAGACAACTGCAAAGAAGTCAGAGGAAATTCTTCAGGCTGGAGCTTTAGAAAATTGTTAGCACAAAAAAGAGCTGCTTATTGAAATGTACGCGAAAGCTTAAGAGGAAAGATTCAATAACAACAATTATTTTGAGAACCAGAACTTTAAATTATTTAATTTCAAGGTTTTATCTTTTAATCCGGTCAATAGATCAGATAACTTCTTATCGGTAAGTATTTCAAAAATGTGTAATCGAAGCATCATCAACTCCAAATGGCCTGATGATAGTTTAAACTTTTTGATTGAGGAATTCTCGAATAATCCTGAATATAACTGGATTCTGTATTATCCTAGCTATACTGTTTTAGAAAGCCAGTGCTTTGGTATAATTTTTTATTAAAAAAAAAAGTTGTTTTATTTTCCTGATAATCATGTACTCATCCTGGGATCAACATAGGTGGGCTTTGAAAAACATATTCTTAGAATTTTGAAAAACATAATTTCACCTCATAGTGTTTATTAGTGCATTTTGCTTGGCAGATGTTTTATTCGAAAGTTATTAAGATGTCTACGTAGGAACGTGTACGGGCGCATGTATAATAACACCTGCACTATATATGATCTTTTTTTTATAAAGATAAAAGAAGAAAGGAAAAAGGAAGGGAACAATTTTGTAAAAGATAATTTGTTTTTGTTTTTTTGGGTGGTAACTGGGATTTTGTACATTTTATCAGTGGATTTTGTAACTGTTGGAGATCAATCTTTTTAACCGTTGTGCTGCTATAACCACTGTTTTAAATGATTTCGTAGGTACAAGTGATAGTTGAGGTCAACCTCATGAATCAACATGAAAAATGGAAGCATCACAAGATACTTGATTAATTATCAGTCTCTTCTAGAGTTTTTTTCTAAAAGGAGAATTAGAGATAAAATAATGAGATGATGGGACATCATTTTCTAGGTGTGCATTACAATGTGCCTAGCTGGCTAACTGCCTATGAATCAACACAACAATGCCTTATTTAAAACCATACAACTACAATCATAAGAAGCAAAGTTAGGAAGAGCTACATTTTCACTTTCACTTCACCGTTAAAGGAACTTAATTAGGTTACAATTTCCTCCACACCTTGTACATTCATGTAGTTGATAATACTTTCTTTTCTCTTAGGAAACAAATGACAACATATCTAACTAATAAGATGTAGTAGAGAAAAGAAACGAGGTACCAGGTGACCTGAGTTTAAAACTCGTCAACATAATCTATTTTATGGATTTTTTTTTTTGACAAGAAAATATAGTTTCAGTACTGAATAAATGCGAAAAACTTGTGCGTGAAGAGCAACCAGCTGCCTTCACTCAAGAGAGTAAGAAAATTCTTGCTTCAAAACTTAAATCACCATCCATTTTAGGTACATAATCTTCCTCAAATGTACCTTGTTCCGTTCTCTCCAAATCACCCCATGAGATAGCCGCGCAAGAATGACAAAACTATTTCTCTATTAATTTATTGCATACAAAGAGAGAAACATGACAAATAATAGCCTAAATGAAGGAGGAAGGCTATGTATGAAAACTAATTTTCTCTCAAAATGTTTCTATGACTTTATTAAAATAAAAAAGCAGCCTAGTGCAACAAAGAAGCTAGGAACACGAAAAGTGCTCTTTCGCAAAACTGCCCCTTGTTTCAGCTTTTTTAGTCGCCTAAAATGATTTTTCTTATTTATAAAAATAATTTATTTATTCAATGTGCACAAAATTTGAATACATAAAAATAAAATGATTCTTATTATACTTAGACCTGCAGACGTAGTTGATTTGTTTGTTGCTTTTGGTCTATTTAGTTTGGTAGATGAAGAAAGAACGTAATTAGAGCCAGGATTTCACAAACTAATTGCATACGTAACCACAACAAATACTAAATTTAAACACATAATTTGGTTAAAAGTCTTGGTCTAATGATTTTGTTTTATAGTCTCATAGTGCCCTGTCTTTCCAGTGACTATCAAACTTTATATCAGTATCTATGGACGGCATTTACATTATACCGGCGTCAAATGAGGAGTTTAATTGAGGAATGTTTTTTTCTTGATCTCATAAGAATCCAGGAACCCATCAAGTTTGATCGCACTAAAACAAAAATCTGCATGAGCGAGACGTGCATACGACCGCAATCGATCGATATTTTCAGTAATTGGTTAGTATTTTCATGCGAATGCCGACACTATAATCTCGATTATTAGGGAAAATGAACAGCGGTATCGTTGTCTATTAACAGTAATGATAAAAATTAATCTCAATAATTAGGAAAGATTGGAAATGGAATAGATGTCTACTAGTGGTGATGCGCAATTTTAACCTTGAATTAACGTGCATGATTAATTCTTTAATCCTATTGCTAATTGTGTCACTGAAAGCTCCGTTTTTCTCTTTAAGCTCGCTTGTCATCTTTCATTTATACCCTTTCGTATTTTGTATGCACTGTCCACAAAAACAATTTTACCTTCTTTTGTACGGCTAAAGTCGAACACTTTTTCACTTTCCTGACGCGACAACATATACGACCCGGCCCCTGATATTGATTTTTCTTTTCAGTCCAATGGTGTTTGCCATGGTGCATGTTTTCTTCGTTGTAAGTCGGGGATACCCTGGTTATTTTTGAGTGAAATAACAGGCTGATTAGCAGATAATGCAAAACTGAAGGCTATAAAATGTACGATGAGGTCTCTATTGTAGTAAGTAAGTAGCGTGTTTTTTATCATTCGTACTGAAATTGATTCTGATATCAGAATTATTTTATTTTCTTTGCAATTTTTTGGTGACGGAAGCATTTCACTCTGCATAATTATGGGATGATGAATATAATATAGATGCATGTGTATATCTTGAGATATAGGGATCAACAACAACATGTGAGACGTTCAACAAAATGAGGCTGGTATTGCATTACGTACAGTAGAATAAGAATCTATTGGCCTCAACCGACAGTTGTTAAGGGTAGTAGTAAATCAGCCATCATGAGGAATTAAAGTCCATTTCTTTAGAATCTTGTATATAAACAACAAAAAGAATATGTACACCATTGGAGAGTGTGGATTAAACTATTGTTAAGGGGGTGGAATTTGATTTGATATACTATAATATATAATAGTGATATGATTAGCCAGTTAAGTTATAGTACTAGTACAAGGACTAAATTAGAGCTTAAGATCTCACCATAATGGGTGAGTAGTCTTAACAACAGTATTAGCTGTTGCCTCCTGTGGGATGAAACATCATAATCACCAAATTATATTTTATTAATTAAGAAAGAAATTAGTACAGTATGAAACTAACTTACCATACATTTTTTTTTTGAAATAAACCTTACCATAATATGCCTGCTAATAGGATCCAGTTTCAAAGCTGAAAATGATATTGATTTGGCTTGAATAGGTAACAATGAGGTCCCCCCATGGCAGCAATCGAGTTGGATTGCTTCATGGAAAGCTTTGTTGCAACCTCTAGTCCAAACCCTGACCGAACAATCCATTATTGTTGACAGTTTAGATAATTGAAGAACTTGTTGTTGTTGACAGTTTCAATCACTGAGGGATTTAGTTCTCATTGGAGCATGAAAATGATTTTCATGAGACAAATAAAGAACACGACTCTACCTTGTTAATAAAAAATAGAATTTAACTTCAATTTAAAATTTCAAGGTTGCTGAGGAGATTATAAATTCCACATGACTTACCTGTATCAAACAAGAAAACCTTTTGATAAAGTAGAATTCGTTGTCCTTGTAGAATTTGGCAACTTTCTGTAACAATCATGCAAAACTGGTGACACTGAGGTTCTTCCATGACAACAACTGACTTGGACTCGATTCACGGAAAGTTGTGTTCCAACCTCTGGTCCAAATCCTGAACAAACAATCTGTTGTTATTGAAAGTTTCAATTATTGAAGATTGTAGTATTGTTGATAATATTAATCACTGAGAGATTTAGTTCTCACCGGAATGTGAAAATGATTTTCATGAGGCAAATAAAGAACACGACTCTACCTTGTTAATAAAAAGTAGAATTTAACTTCAATTTAAAATTGCAAGGTTGTTGAGGAGATTATAAATTCCATAGGACTTACCTGTATCAAACAAAAAAACCTTTTGATAAAGTACAATTCGTTGTCCTTGTAGAATTTGGCAACTTTCTGTAACAATCATGCAAACTGGTGATACTGAGGTTCATCCATGACAACAACTGACTTGGACTCGATTCATGGAAAGTTGTGTTCCAACCTCTGGTCCAAATCTTGAACAAACAATATGTTGTTATTGAAAGTTTCAATTATTGAAGATTGTGGTATTGTTGATAATAATAATCACTGAGAGATCTAATTCTCACCGAAATGTGAAAATGATTGTTATGAGGCGTATAAACAACACGACTCTACCTAGCTAATGGCTGTTGA
This sequence comes from Papaver somniferum, assembly GCF_003573695.1. NCBI lineage: Eukaryota > Viridiplantae > Streptophyta > Magnoliopsida > Ranunculales > Papaveraceae > Papaver > Papaver somniferum. The sequence continues at coordinate 9,073,052 of NC_039368.1, read as the reverse complement.
GGAGAATACTAAATTCACAGGATTTGTTCGTATTTAATACCTTTTAATCATGCAAAATTTGATTATTCTTATAGAATTTCATAGCCCCTGTAATTATCATGCATAATTGACTTTCATTCTTTATAAAACGTTAAGAAAATTGAAAGAATAACCTCGTGCACTTTCTTAATGGAATTATTAGAAGCATCTTTTCTTAAATTCGATTTCTAGATAAATTGGTTAGTTCATAAGTTTCGAACCTCAATTACAATCTCGATTCTCCTCCTATGAGTTTTTTCTTTTCTTTCTTTTTACCATCTCACCTGAAAAACATCTATATTATGTGATTTACCAACAAACATATAAACTTAAAAATAATTTGAAATACATGTAATCAATGCCATAAGCTAGCATCATCAAGTGACCATAATGATAATCCAATTTGGTGCGAAAAAGAATTCCCATCCCAGAAAAAGAATTCTTTGCAGTTTTAGGTTGCATATTTGCATATTCATCCATAAGTCAAATCAGATATGTAGTTCCTGGAATAATTGTTGAAAATTCAATTGAAGAATATGTTTTGCAATGAAATATAAAAATGAATAAATCAAAACTAAAATATGATGATAAATTTATCGGAGACGAAGTCAAATAAGTCAATTACCCTTACTTGCAAATGAGCTTAAACTTTCCAAATCTATATTTATGATTTAACCTCTAGAATCATTTTATCTCTTGTTTGCTTCCACATAACAAAAGTACATGTTCTCTTTTCTCCTACCACGTTGAATCATGGTTCTATGGGTGCATGCAAGTCGTATATTTTTGGCTTTGCCATTTTTTCTCTACTTGATGCGAACACTCTTCTTGCCCACTCCAGACGCTTTACCCTGTAATGGCATTGCTAATCATTGATTAGAACTTTTCTTTTCTATCGGTATTTGCAATTTCGTACATTTGTCACGAAATCGAACGGACATCAAAATGGAATATAACTTGAAACGAGACATTTCTCTTTACTTTTACACAAAATTGGTTAAAAAGACCAAAATCAACAATTCCTGGGTGAAATGGACAGTTAGATTTTGATACTGTTTAAATGGACAAAAATGTAAAAATAGGCAGGATGTAACCAGTTTCATCGTGCCCATTTTCAAATATTTTTTCTTATTTTTAATTTACACAGGATGTATCCAGTTTCATCCTTACTATTTTTTTTTGACCATTTCACCCAAATTAATTTTTACTCGTCCATTTGAACCGTGATTTAAAAATATTTGGACAAATGACCCATTTTCCGTTACTTTTATTCAATCTGCTTATATTACAACCTTGTTTTGAGTCAAGAATAGATTGCATTATTCCCCCATTTAATCATGATTACGAAAGATAAGACGAATGAATTATTATCAAAGGAAGAAAAAGACTTGTCTTATACTCCATCAAACTTTCTATGATTCTATCAATACCAAAATTTACGCCTCACAGTGTGCATTCACGCACCCAGAATGGTCCACCAAAATTGTCTTAGTGGAACATGCTACTTCCACTAAGCGTCAGAGTTTGCATGCCACAACAAAAACAAACATATATGCTACTTCCACTAAGGGAAACTACCAACCATTACACTTGAGTGTCGGCGGGGAATCACAAGCCGAACAAACCAAAGCCAGGCCGAGATCGTCTTGAGCCGATAAAAACTGTTTGTATCTGGCCGATTCAAGTTAAATTTGCTTTTGATTATGAAAGATTTATCACTTAAATAGTATAGTGGTAAAGTCACTGTACGATGATATTAATGATCTGAATTTGAAATTCGTCAGCACCAAATTTTTTACTAATAAAAAAAAGCAGAAACTAAAAAGGTTGTTGTGTTAAACTTGAATTTGATTCAGACTTGAACATATTTTTTTGTTCTTTTTTTTGATCGGTAAAGAATTTGATGCTAACGAGTTTCGAACTCAGGTCACTGATATCATCACCCAATGACTTTACCACTATACTACGGTGATACCGGCAGACTTGAACATACTAAACTAGTAATCAAACCAACAGGTTCCATGAGGGAAGGAAAAGGTCATAAAACTTCTTCTCAATTTTATTATATAAGAGCACATATATCAACTAAAGAAATGAACTACAATTGACCAAAAAGAAACTCGGTGGTGGGCGGAAGGGCAACTGCCCCCATAACGGTCAAAAAGGATGTGTTAAGTATATATAGTCAAGATTCGGATGGTTTCTGTGAAATTACCACATTTGATAATACTTGTCAAATATGGCGTTATGGAGATGCCTCTGCCGCCAATCTAAGAACCATTTCTCAAAGTGGATTCAACTCAACTCAGTAGGAATAGGGGGGCGGCACTAATAAGAATGTTGGTTCGTCGTGTTTTCCATAATTATGTTGTTTTTTTGACTTTTGGTAAAAATTCCGTTTCATTCTTCTGTACTTAGCAGTAAAAAGCTGCAATTAAATTAATTAATTTTTAAAAAAGGTAAAAATAATCTTGAATAGATTTTGGTTTTAAATTAGGATTCTTAATTTAGTAACAAAAAAGAAAGTTTATAAGTACGGTGACGTGAAAAATCCTGCCGTAAATCTGACACACAAAAATTGGCATTACTCCTTGTTTTCTGGTCAAGAAATCTGATTCAATAATGTCTTTTCTGGCTGACTGTCTGACTCATAAATATAATTTTTTTTTTATTTTTCTGTATCCAATCTCTTTATATATAAACCCCTATCTCATTTCTTCCCTATCAGTGCAGTCCATCACTGAATCAGTTTCTGGGTTTGAGATTTCTCTCTCTCAAATTCTTTCTTTGGAAATTTCTTAAAGAAAGAATCTGAGACAGAAAATTTTGTGTTCCTACATTCTTCTTCTTCTCTGTTTCTTTCCAAAATTGAGAAAAAAAAACAGAGTGTTTCTTATTTAAGAGAGATTTGGAATTTATAATGCTTGATTTTTGGGTGATTAATTGAGTGAAATTAAAAGTGTGTTTTAATTATTTTACTCATTTTAAATCGCGGGGTTTCATCAATTTCTTTCCATTCATCTGTATCTCTATAAATTCAGTGAACTGGTTTTGAGTTGTTACAAACATTAATTCTCGTTGAGTCATAGAATTAGAGTGCGTGTGTTTGAAGAATTCTAGTTATAAATTCATATCGGCAGATTCAAATGCCTTGTTTATAATCCCACTTCACATCTCTTCTGCGATTCTTCTCTATTCTTCTCCTCCTCTGCTCTGTTCTCTCCTTGAATTTGCAGAGTGAGAGAATAACATACAATGGCATCTGTGAATCTACTTCCGGAGACGTTTCAGGCAACAAGAGATGATATTCTGATTCAATTAAAGATGGTATTTGAAGCACTAAAATGGCCATTAATCATACCAATTCTCAAGATTATGCTCTTCTTTTGTTTGATTATGTCAGTAATGTTGTTCGTTGAGAGAGTTTATATGGGAATTGTTATCAGTTACATAACATTGTTTGGAAGAAAACCAGAAGTAAGATACAAGTTTGAGCCCATTAAAGATGATGAAGAATTAGGGAATTCCAATTATCCTATGGTTCTTGTTCAAATCCCAATGTACAACGAAGATAAGGTAATCTTCTTTACTTTTTATTTAATCAATCGATTCCTTTACAGATCCTTATCATTAGGGTTCATCAGCGCGGATTCAGCATAAACCACGAGCAATTGCTCCCTCAAGTATATCTCTGAAAATGCTGATTCTGATTACAGGTTTATCAATTGTCGATTCGAGCTGCTTGCGGTCTATCATGGCCGTCTGATCGGATTATTATTCAAGTCTTGGATGATTCAACTGATCCAACCATTATGGTTAGCTTACTCATCCATTTTACACCACTTGAAATTTATTTTTTCCTTTTATTTTCTCAATTTTTATTTATTATTATTATTTTTTACCATGCTTTAGATTCTCTGGCTCTGATTCAGATCCTTTGCATTAATACCCAATTCTAGAAATTACATTTATTGAGGGGGCAAATAAAAGGAAACTGTTTTTATTTCTTTCTTGACAGAATTTATTTCCATACATGCTGAATTGAAAAAACAAGTAGGAAATTATTGACTCCCAGTTAATGTTTTTTCTTTTTATTTTCTTTTTTAGCAATTTATTTAGGAAATTGAGTATTTATTTTGAGAAATGGGGGTGTTTTTTATTTTGATATTAATTTGAGGATATTTTGTTGTGTTAAATAGGATTTGGTACAGTTGGAATGCCAAAGATGGGCAAGCAAAGGAATAAACATTAAATATGAAATCAGAGAAAATAGAGTTGGTTACAAAGCTGGTGCACTTAAGGAAGGAATGAAACATAGTTATGTTAAGCAATGTGATTATGTTGCAATTATGGATGCTGATTTCCAACCTCAGCCTGATTATCTTCACAAAACTATTCCTTATTTCGTCCATAACCCTCAAATTGGTCTTGTTCAAGGTCGTTGGAGATTTGGTAAGAACCTCATGCTTTAACTAACTTTTCTTTTCTTTTTTTTTTTTTCCACAAAAATAAAGAGGATGTCATTTTTCTTGTGTACTAACTAGTAGTCTTATTAATGAAAGCCTGTTTGCGAAACTGACATCCCATCCCCCATCTATAACGATTCGATGAATTAAGTTCCGACTTGCACCGACAAATTTGACACTAGTCAGCAGCCTATACAGTAATCTTAACCCAAATTTAGATAATCTGATGAAATCTTAAACATGTAAAATGAATAAGGCATGTTCTTTTGCAGGATTTTCATTGGTTTTGGTTATGATTGGAATTTCGGTACAATTATAGGAGGATTCCTTTTATTAGAAATGTTGTTTTACTAATCCTAAAAATTGATCCAAATGTAATTTGTTAAATTAAAATTAAGACATAAAGCGAATAATTAGGGAGGAGTGTCGGTGGGCTTGATGGCTTCGCTGTTTTCTTTTGTAACTTCTTTCAAGAAAGTTGGCGTGATTTGCTGAATCGATAGGCCCCACTAGAGAATCCAACATCAGTGCGACACGTGCGACAGTTGGATAGGATAATCAATATCTAGTAGTAGTAGTAGCTCATACAGTTCGTTTGACTTAAAGTCAGATACTAGTCCAACCTTTGTTTGTTAGTCTTAACTCACAATTTTCAGATCTTAACCATCTAACTAGTCTGACTCAAAAATGGTGCATCTAAGAATCTAGTTCGTTAGGGTTTCGTTAAAATTTCCTACTCAATTCCGGTGTAAAAATATATTTGTATTTATGTGGCACATGACAGTGTTATAGTAAAATGCTTTGATGAAGTCCCTACCCACATGTTGGATAATGACTTTGGGTTCTAAACTGTGCGGCTAGCAAGTGATTTTGAGGAAGATCTGGAATATTAGCATCACTATGTCTCTCCCTCCATTATTAAATAGTAGTCCTCACCGACAGACCATTTGCTCCTCCTCTAAAGATGTTGTTAATTGATTGATGATTCTGCTGTCATTTCTCTGGATTACTGTCCTGATTTGAATTTGTTGCTACTCAATAGTAGTAGTGTCCAAATGACTAATAAATAATTTCAGTGTAGGGTCTAATTAAACAATGATTTAACAGTGATTAGTATTATAATTTGTGTGTGTTTTAACTTTTCTAACAGTGAATGCCGATGAGTGCTTGATGACAAGAATGCAAGAAATGTCCTTGGATTATCATTTTAAGGTTGAGCAAGAAGTCGGTTCTTCGACCTACGCTTTCTTCGGTTTCAATGGAACCGCAGGTATCTGGAGAATTGCTGCTATCAATGAAGCTGGTGGTTGGAAGGATCGTACAACTGTTGAAGACATGGACCTTGCTGTCCGTGCTAGTTTGAAGGGTTGGAAATTCCTTTACCTTGGAAATGTGCAGGTATTATAACTCATTATGGCCAACATTATCACTATTGTCTCTGTCATTTCAATAACGTTAAGCTGTGTACCCATCTCTAGTGCTACTTGGACCCGACAGCAGCACACAGCGAAAAAGCGTCGGTTGTTTTGTTTTTTACCATTTGCCCTGGTAACTAAGTAAATTTTTTTAACCTACTGCTACAGGTAAAAAGTGAATTGCCAAGTACATTCAAGGCGTTCAGATTTCAACAACATAGATGGTCATGTGGACCAGCTAATCTATTCAGGAAAATGACAATGGAGATTGTCAGGAACAAGGTTAGTTTTTTTAGTAAATTTTTTTTCCAGCTAATTCTCTTATTACAATATTGCTGCATTAACTAATTAAGTTGTTTTATTCTAATGCATTTGTCTAATTAAACAACGTACCTATTGCAGAAAGTCACATTGTGGAAGAAAGTTTACACACTCTACAGTTTCTTCCTTGTCCGAAAGGTCGTTGCTCATATCGTCACGTTTATATTGTATTGTCTTGTAATTCCTGCAACCGTTTTCATTCCTGAAGTCGAAATTCCAAAGTGGGCTGCTATTTACATTCCCTGTGTCATTACCATTCTTAATGCATTTGGAACACCAAGGTAAGTGTGTACTTTACAGATAAATTGAACCAAAAGAACTCTACCCAATTTGGTGCTAATTTGTTTATTAACCTTTGCAATTCAACCAAATGTATGCAGGTCTGTGCATCTACTAGTTTTCTGGATCCTATTTGAGAATGTTATGTCAATGAACCGTACCAAAGCCACATTCATTGGTTTATTTGAAACCGGAGGTAGAGTAAACGAATGGGTTGTCACTGAGAAACTAGGAGATGTTAATAAAACCAAAACAGCAGCCGTTAATGCTAAACCAGCAGCAGTCAACAAAAAACCCCGATTCGCAAGAATCGGAGAAAGGTGCGTACATCTGCTGCAATATGCAATCATAACATCGAGTTCTTGTCATGAATTACGTTTCTTAATTCTCTCATTTTGGATTGAATGCAGATTATTCATGTTAGAGCTTTGTGTTGGCATGTACCTATTCATTTGCGCTTGTTACGATCTGGCTTACGGGAAGAACCATTTCTTCATATACTTGTATGCACAAGCAGTTACTTTCTTCATCATGGGGTTCGGCTATGTCGGCACTATCATTCCTTCCTCTTAAAAAGGCGATACGACATTATTATTCATCCATCCAATTGGCGGTATCGTCGTGTCACTAGTCGACAATCAAAATCATCTGTAATCTCTCATCGCCATTGTCCCAACAACAACAGCAACAACAACATAAAGGAGCATTGTCATCTCTTTTTCGATTCTTTTTCTACTTCTAAAGCAATAGTTATTGGGACTTGATTAGTTCTGTTTGTCGTCTTTCTTTTTTTTTTTTGGATAGAAGTTTTCTCGATGTTTAGGAATGGAAAACAAACAACAAGAAAGAACTTTTGAATTTGGATATTTATTATATATATATGGGTTTGTGATCATCATCATCATTCATTTTTGATTGTTTTGCATAATTGTATAGTTCCAAAAAATCATTTGGTTTCTTCTTCTTTTGCATAAATTTATCTATCAAAACAAAGAATACGACATAAATTTTTGGCCCCATGAAAGAGCCCATAGCGCATGATTTGATAAGTCTGTAGAACCCTACAACATGTGGTCTATCTGGTTGTCCTTAACCAGTTGGCGGGGGCAGCCAAGATAACTGGGGAGGTACTGCATATATATATTTAATAAGTAGTAGGAAAATGGACAAGAATGAACAAAAATGACAACTAGCAGTCTTGACTTGGTCACTGCTTTAAACCAACAGTTGAGCCATCGGTACGTAACGGTATGCCGACAATTTGTATCAGGTTTGTTGCCGACAGTCTTTGCCGTGGAATTATGTGCGACCAAGAAAGCAAGAATCACTTCTTGATAAGTGTGTGCGAGTTCAATTTTGTCATAACTTCTTTCGAGTCTCATCCATCGAGCCATCACCACCCCCTGGTAAACGGCAAACAAGGAGAAATGGTTGGCGGAAGAGTGAGGATTGCATGGGCCTTAAGGTTATATTTGAAGTAGGAAAATGGACAAGAATGAACATGGTGGGTGGCTGCAGGGGCGGAGCCAGCCCATTGCATATATCACATTCCCCAAACCATACACTGGATAGAAAGCTGGCTCCAAAGCTTATTTAACGATTTTTTTCAGTGGAATTAGCACCCAAACCATACACTGGATAGAAAGCTTGGTTTTCCATTGCATATATCACATTCCCCTCCGGCAAAAGCATTGGCAATATTCCAAATTCCTCGTCCCCCATCCCTCAGAATTTATAGGAGCGGGCTAGATTTTATTTTCAGATGCATCTTTTAAAGAAAAAGACTACTCCATGAGACGCATTTCTCCCTTGTTCACCCGATGAAACCTGTTTTGAGACATACAAAATATTACCATGACTAGTGTAGGTTTATAAGAGGTGTTTAAATCTAGTTAATTTACTTAGATAACCTTAAATAATTTATATACTCACTTTTTTTTTTTAAATTTGAAGTTTAATTTTATTTTATCACTTTTTAATTTAAAAAAAAATTAAGTTTATATCTTAATTATTTTTCTTTCTCTTTTCTCTTCTTAACTCCAACAGAGTCGACGCTAACCCGATTACAGTTTTCAGCGTCTTTGACTAAATGCAAAGACTCTAATCGTTTTTCTAATATGCAAATTATTGAAACATGAAGTTGGAGAGCGAGAACCAGATCCTCAATGGAAGGTAATGTACAATAAAAAGTACCCACAAACCTATATCTTATTTCTTCTGCTCGATTGATAGATTAGGTTTAAATCCACAAAATTAAGTGTTTGTACCGTGTATAAAATACACGGAAAGCCCGCAAATAAATACAAGAAGGCATGCATGGAAGATTAATGCCAGGAGGCATGCAATGCAAGTCAATAGGCATGCATGGCAGTTTCATGCAGAGTTAATACAGGAGGGGAGTTTCATGCAGAATTAATGCATGAGAGTTTATGGCCAGGAGGCATGCAGGGAAACTTAATATAATTTATTCCTGCATGACAATTAGGGGGAGACCCTGATTCACAATTATATAAATAGAGGGAAATGTAATTCTGATGGGAAAAAAAGAAGAAGAGCTAATAGAGAAAAAATCCATTGTAATTCCATTATCAATAAAACATCACTCCCCAAGGGGATTCGTTGGTGGATGTAGGAAAACCATGCCGAACCACGTAAAATTCGTGTCCCTCATCTTTGTGCCGGACCATGAGCCTAATTCCCGATATTGGTCCAAAGACTCGTACTCAACACAAGCAACAGCCAGCCTGCCCGAGCAGCAAGCGCTAGCCTTGTTACGTTGCGAGCAAAAAGCCTTGCCCCAGACGCAAGCACACAGTACATTCTACTTAAGACTCGACTAGCTATCGAGCATCACAAGCCCACCACGTGGAAAAAAGTCTCGCCTAACACGTGAGCAAATTTTATTGCAGGTTATCATAGTTGGGGGCGTCTTTGTAATGTCTCTACTCACGCTTGGAGGCGATTGGCGAGTTACGTCATCGACGATCGACGCGAAGGAAAAACAAAATTCTTAACCCTCAACAAATTGGAGGTTAAGAGGGGGAGATGTTTGTACCGTGTATAAAATACACGGGAGGCCCGCAAATCAATACAAGGAGGCATGCAGGGAAGATTAATTCCAGGAGGCATGCAAAGCAAGTCAATAGGCATGCATGGCCGTTTCATGCAGAGTTAATACATGAGGGAAGTTTCACGCAGTTTCATGCAGAATTAATCCAGGGGAGTTTATGGCCAGGAGGCATGCAGGGAAACTTAATACAGTTTATTCCTATACGAAAATTAGGGGGAGACCCTGATTCGCAATTATATAAATAGAGGGAAATGTAATGCAGGGAAACTTAATACAATTTATTCCTGTAAAGAATGTGTCACAAAGGTTGTGATGTTGCTTTAACCAGTAGTATCTTATTCATGTGACTTCTCTAGAGTTTGTGTTCCACCATTCACCTCTTTTGAGAGTAGTAGTAAGATCCATTTCAACTTTGACATTAATCATGTTTCCATATCAAGATCCACTAAGTTACTTCGGGTTGCATAAGTACGGATTTGAGGATATCTAGACTTTTGTCAAATTTCTATCAATTTCCATCACCCTGATCATACATTTCGATCGAAATCAGGAAATCGATTATATAGGTTTAATCTATGAGAGGCAGATTTAGTTTAAAGTCTTCAATTGAGTTGAAGCAACTCTTAGTTGGTGTGACGTAATTTAAGGGAATAAATTGCGCGGAGTCGTGCTGGGATTCAAGAGGTTTAAGGACCGCGACTGTACCTAAATCGGTGTGATACATTTTAGGGATCAACTACATTCCACTCTGAAGTTAATTGGTAGTAGGCTAGTGTCTGTAACGACTTAATACTGTTTGGTTTTCAATCTGAACTAGATCCCGGGGATTTTCTACATTTTCCGTTTACTCTTTAACAAAATTTCTGGTGTCTGTGTTATTTATTTTTCCGCATCATATTGTTTATCTTTATAAATGAAATATCACAGGTTTTACGTTGATAAATATTACTAGATCGATACATCCGACCTAGTTTTTTGGATACAACTAGATTGATTCTTGGACATTGGTCTTTGGTACCGTTCAATTAATCTCTTTGTGATTAGGTTTTTCGACTTGTTTCTGTAAACATTCTAATCGCAAGAGAGAGAGACAGAGATATAACTCTTGATATTATTCCTTGATTGAGTTTAACTCTTGGATTTGTATTGAGTTTTTCCACATAAATTGCAAGAAAAAAGTGGTGGTGTATTTTGGTACCCCTGCATTTTCAACCCTGCCACTAAAAAGTAGAATTTTTCTCTCATAAACTCTATTTTTCCTTGGCATAACATCCTTGATTTGTAGTTTTATTTTTTAGACAAATCAAATAAAGAAAACAAAGACAACCTTAGATGGACTCTAAAAAAATCAGAAAATTATACAGTTAAATCAATGTATAGTATGACAAGTTTAATGAATAAGGTATAGAAGTGGTTTGTCCGCCTCTTCCTGAAACATCCTGGAAAATTTTGTGGAAACGAGACATCTCTCAAAGAATAAAAGTTTTCTTCTGGAAGAATTCTCTTGCCACCAATACAAAATTATATGGAAAAGTAATTGATCCTTCTTGTCCAACATTTGGAGTAGAACTAGAACATCTATTCTTTCATTGCAGTTATGCAAAATCTGTATGGAAACAAGGACCTAACCTAATTAAAATTCAATTTGATCCAACAGTCAGTATTCTTGATATACGTAAACAATGGTTTCTTAACACAAATAAGGTGATATCAGTAGAATTCTTCCTTACTAAAATATGGTTAATTGGAGAAAATCAAAAAAAGATTTTCAGTTATCCGTAGAAATCTAGAAGCACAATTTATATTGTTCTAGGAAAACTTCTTCACAGTTTCTTCACAAAAAGGTAGTAATAAATCTCTGAAAGCATCACTCTTGCAACGAAAGGAGAGCTCTGAGTCAAGGGAGATTAGTCAACATCAGTCAAGGAAAGTCAACTCAAATCTCCACTCACCATTAATGAATCTCTGAATCATCCAATAAGTTTTTTCAGTTTAATCAATGCTTTCTCTGTCACCCAACATTTAATTTTCACCCTTTCTTCTGTTTTCTATCTGAATCTCGAGTTTTGTTTCTTAAATGTATTAAGGGTACTTCGTTTTTCAAGATTGCATGTCATTTTCTTAATCTAATCTTCATCTTGCTGTTTCGTTTTTATCCCCTAATTTTGGTTTAATGACTTGCAGGTGTTAAGGTTATACATGGTCTTTGTTGCCTTGTATTGGTACAAAGTTGTCATTGAAAAGGTTGTCCCCCAAAGGTTGTCTTCTTCAAAGTTCTTGGTCTGTGTTTAAAGTAAATGGCGGAGAAAACTAAATCTAAAGCCGTCACTCGATTCTATGGTGAATCTCAGTCCTCTGTATTTTTTTCTTATTGGAAGATTAGTGTCAAAAAAGCTATTGCAAATCTAACACGTCTCAGTTCAAAATCATGCAAACCCCCTTTAAATTGGAAATTCTCAAAGTTGAATTTCCTCATCCTACTCATCATTCCCTCAAACTTCCTAAAACCAAAACCAAAACTTCTCTCAAATTTCATCACTATGGAACCAAACTTGGGAGATATGAATTTCCTAGAAGAGCAGCTCATGTCAACAAACCTCAACAACTCTGAGTCTGATGAAATTAGACAAACTTTTGTCTATTCTAGTGTTAATCTTGACAGAGGTATTTCGAAGTGGGACACTAGTGTTGTAGGGAAACTTCTTGCTACTGATCCTATGAAGCCAGAAACCCTGGAATTTCATCTCAAAAACATTTGGCTGAAAAAAGTAAAAAAAATTCAAAACAGAAACCCAACTCCAAATGCTCCTTGGACTGTAAATGGAAATCTCTTCATGGTCAAACCCTACAATTCATTTGTGCAAATACAAAAAATGGATTTCAGCACTCAAGAGTTTTGGGTTGATTTCAAGGATTTACCCCCAGAACTTTTTGATGAGGAAACAATGAAGAAGTTTTCAAAAAATAATGGGGGAAGTCATAACTCTAGATCCGGAAGATGGGAACCCTGTACACTCACTCAAATGCTGTCAGTGCAAGCATCAAAATCAATATGAAGACCCCTCTAATTAGAAGTCTTTTAACTGAAAATGGAGCTGGGTACACTCAATGGATCCCGTTCTACTATCAAAAACAACCAGGAAATCTTTGTCCAACTTGTTTTGTCTTAGATCATAATGAAGATGAGTATGAAAGGAAGGCTAACTTTGTTAGAGCTCTGGCTAACAAAGCTCTCTTCAAATTTGGGCAAACCAGCTTATCACTCCAAGATGTCATGGCAATGAATCCAAAGTACGGATATGGATCTCCAATAACAATCAACAAGAAAGTGTCCAAGAAGAAAGCTGCAGCTGCAAACAAAGTGGTTTTTTAAAAGCCATCTGATGGGTATCATGTGACTGTTGTCTTCTCTGAAGGAACTGGAAGTCACACTGTAACAGGGGAATGCTCTAGTCATAGGAAAGGAAAGAGAGTCAGAGAAAATATTGCAAGAAACCTGAATTTTGACAACCCCATTTTCATGGATGCTGACAGTCAAACTGAAAATAGTGTGTATCAGAATGGACCTGAAATTCAAGAATGGGACCAAGGGAAAGGGGGGATTGGGACCAGCATTGCAAAGCTATGACACAGTACCACCAACAAGCAGGGCGAGAAGACCAGGTAACTAATACTATTAAGACTATCCCCCTCTTTTTGCAAGTTCATTTATTTTGCAAGTTTTCTGGTTTTTATCAACATATAATTTACTTTCATAATTACAAGCATATAATTTACCTTCATAGCTTTAGTCATTTTAAGAGTTCAACTGAAATTCTTAGGAAAATGAAAATTTTGGCTTGGAATTGCCAAGGCATTGGTAAAAAAGATACTAGGGATCATTTGAAACATTGCATTCACAGTAATGACCCTGACATATTCTTCATTTCAGAAACCAAAACAAACTATAAAAAAACCAACTCATTTATTAGATATTTTGGTTATCCCAATTATTGGTCTCAATCATCCATTGGCCTCTCTGGAGGAATTGCTCTACTTTGGAAGGATGAAATAAGCATAAAAATAACAAATAAACAAAGAAACCTAATAGAAGTCATGGTCACGGCTGGTCCTAGAAATTTACAATGGATTCTAACCTGTTTATATGGAAGTACAAAGTATAGAGAAAAGAAATAACTTTGGGAAGATATCACCACTAGAAGTCAGAATATACAAGTTCCATGGATGATAATTGGAGAACTAAATATCACCATCAACAACCAAGAGAAGATCTCTAAGGCAGAAAAATCACAATCCAGCATCAACAAATCCATAAAGGAATGGCTTCTTCAAACTGACCTAGTTGAGCAATCATAGAAAAAATGACCAACTGGTGGAGGCAAAGCTAGACAGGGCCATATCAAAAACACAATGGCATGACAACTTCAAAGTAGCTACAACATACAACCTAACATCTTTTGGTTCAGATCACTCACCAACATTACTCCATACAAATCCAGCTGAGAAAGACATCAAGAAACCATTCAGAATTTTTGAGAACTGGATACAACAAGACTTCTGTAAAGAAGTAATTGCCAAAGCTTGGAAACAACACCAACAAGGATCTGCAGCTTTTCAAACTGTATCAAGACTAAAGCACACAAAAAAAGATATTCAAAAATGGAACTATGAAGTCTTTGATAATGTGAATCAACACATCAAAGAGGTAGAGAAGAAGATTCAAGATGCTCAAGCAAATCCAAGACACAACAATGGAAATGAACTTAGTAATTTTCATCAAGAACTGAGATTCTGGTACAAAATGGACTCTGATATGAAATATCAAAACTCTAGAGAGAACATTTTGAAGAAGGAGAGCAGAAACACCAAATACTTTCATTCAAAAGCCAACTACAGAAGAAGAAGAAATCACATTGCTTATCTCAAGGATGATCTAGAAATATGGCACTTAGAGAGAAAAGATATTGAGCTACTTATCAACAAGCACTTTAGTTCTATCATCACTACTTCAAATCCACAGAAAAATGAAGAAATCTTAAGTCTGATCAGTCCTTGCATAACAACAGAAGACAATGTTAGCTTAACAAGAGTACCTGATTTAGAAGAAATCAAAGACGCTGTTTTTCAAATAAAATCTTGGGCAGCACCAGGACCAGATGGATTTCAAGCAGGCTTCTACCAACAATGCTGGAGCATAGTCAGTGAGGACATCACTCAAATGGTTCAACAATTTTTCAGAAATGGATTTCTTCTCAAGGAGCTTAACTACACATTTCAAACTCTGATCCTAAAAATTGAGTGTCCTCAAAACCCCTCAGATTACAGACCTATAATCCCAAGCAACATAAACTACAAAATCATCTCCAAGATCCTTGCCAACAGATAAAAACCAATTTTACAAAATTAGTGTCACCTTTTCAAGCAGCTTTTGATGGTGGTTTTTAGCCTAGGGTTAAAATCGTAAAACCTTGCATCTGACATGACGCCACTACCACCACTAAAACATTTATTGAACCATTCAAACACGCCTACGTAAAATTATCGGGGTACCTTTTTTTATATATGTGTGTTATACTCCACGGCAGAATACTCAGTACTGACTGGTATCATCTCCGCACATGCCAGCCGCGCATGCTAGACAAGCGTGCCAATCACACGTACCACATATTTAATTAGGGTTTCAACACGCTAAACCCTAATTCCACATCTCCGCGACAAGGCATGCCAACCATGCCAGCCGCACCACATGTGCCAATGGCATGCCGTGCCAGCCACATCTCCACGCCAAGGCATGCCAACCGGGCCAGCCCACCACATGTGCCAATGGAATGCCGTGCCAGCCACATCTCCGCGCCAAGGCATGCCATCCATGCCAGCAGCACCACATGTGTCAATGGCATGCCGTGCCAGCCATATCTCCGCGCCAAGGCATGCCAGCCGCTCCACATGTGCTAATGGCATGCCGTGCCAGCCACATTCCCGCGCCAAGGCATGCCAACCGTGCCAGCCACATCTCCGCGCCAAGGCATGCCAACCATGCCAGCCGCACTACATGTGCCAATGGCATGCCGTGCCAGCCACATCTCCACGCAAGGGAATGCCAACCATGGCAACCACACCACATGTGCCAATGGCATGCCGTGCCAGCCATATCTCCGTGCCAAGGCGTGCCAACCATGCCAGCCGCACCACATATGCCAATGGCATGCCGTGCTAGCCACACCTCCGCGCCAAGGCATCCCAACCATGCCACATGTACCAATGGCATGCCGTACCAGCCACATCTCCGCGCCAAGGCATGCCAACCATGCCAACCGTACCACATTTGCCAATGTCATGCCGTGCCACCCACATCTCCGCGCCAAGGCATGCCAACCATGCCACATGTGCCAATGGCATGACGTGCCATCCACATATCCGTGCCAAGGCATGCTAACCATGCCAGCCACACCACTGTGCCAAAGCCATGTCGGCCCTACCACATGCCGCTGGATGCCAAACGACGGGTTGCGACAATCAACGTCCAACCTTTTATCTGAGATGCAGATCTTAGCCGTCCAAGGTCGCCAGCTAACGCGCGAAAACCTTTGGCCCAACGCCAAGCCTTAATTTTGGCCGCGTCCAAACTATGCGAAAACCCTAGTTTTTGGCCTCCCCTAAACGATGCCAAAATCCAGGTTTGGACACGCCTAAACCGTGCCAAAGCCATGCCGGCCATTACTTCATGCCGCTGGCTGCCAAAACGAAGGGTTGCGAAATCAACATCCACCCTTCCATGTGAGATGCAGATCTTAGCCGTCCAAGGTCGCCAGCTAACGCGCGACAACCTTTGGCCCAACGCCAATCCCTAATTTTGGCCGCGCCGAAACTATGCCAAAATCCTAGTTTTTGGCCGAACCTAAACTATGAAAAAATCCAGCTTTGGCCACGCCTAAACCGTGCCACAGCCATGCCGGCCATTATTTCATGCCGCTGGCTACTAAAACGAAGGGTTGCAACAATCAACGATCACCCTTCCATCTGAGATGCATATCTTAGCCGTCTAAGGTCACCAGCTAAGGCGCGACAACCTTTGGCCCAACGCAAAGCCCTAATTTTTGACGCACCCAAACTATGCCAAAACCCTAGTTTTTGACCGCGCCTAAACTATGCCAAAATCCAGGTTTGGCCACGCCTAAACCGTGCCAAAGCCATGCCGACCATTCCTTCATGCCGCTGGCTGCCAAAACAAAGGGTTGCAACGATCAACGACCACCGTTCCAACTGAGATATAGATCTTAGCTGTCCAAGGTCGCCATCTAACGCACAACAACCTTTGGCCCAATGCCAAACCCTAGTTTTTAGACGCGCCTAAACTATGCCAAAATCCTAGCTTGGCCACGCCTAAACTATGCCAAAGCCATGCCGTCCATGCTTTCATGACGCTAGCTGCCAAACGAAGGGTTGCAATAATCAACGGCTACCCTTCCTCTCAAGATGAAAAATCTCGGCCATCGAGGGTCATCACCGAGCCGACAAGTCTCCCAAGCTCAACTTGCCAAACAACAACAACATGCTACATGTTTTCCACGAAAACACTTGAGACATCAACACATGTCACAAACTGGGGGATGCTCATTAGGGTATTGGTTTGGCGGTTTACAGCGTGCGGCGTACACTACGCCCGTTACGAGAAAGTGTCATAAGAATTAGGCGGTTAGTAAAGACAAGGAGTAATGGTGAAACGTTTCCTTCATTATGGAAACATCAATTCCAGGCGTTACCCGTTACCGTTTTCTTCCATTTACTCAAACCGTTTCCAATTCTTACGAGACCAGGGTACGTTTCGTTGCGCCTTGTATAAATAGTTCTCACCTATTTCCACCAAACAACAAGTTTTGGTCAGGAGCATACAACACTCAGAAATCATTTGTTAGATTTCCCATCTGTTAGCTTTCTACTTTCTGATACAAGTCGTCGAACAACTACTCTTCCAGAATCAGCTATTCTGGTCTCAACACTCTCTTCGCTTCCCTTCCTAAAACCAACCCTTCTCCTCACTTTGTGACCGAAGCAAGTTTGGAACGACCATTTCTTGGTTTAGGCCGGATTTTTACAGATTGATTTCTCGAATCTAAAGTACTCCCGTGTAGTACATTGTTTAGGGCTTAGACTCATTTCTCACCCACTCACGCGAAATTACCGAAATCAGCAGAAACCATTTTCACCCTCAAACAATTGGCTACCACAGTGGAAGATTAATATCTCGGTTACAATATCAACTTTCAATTCCTGATTTTATATTTCAAACACCGATCTCAAGATGGTAGAAGCAAAAAAATCCGCTCGGGAATCAATGGATCAATTATAAGCTATCACACGACAAGGAGTGACTGGGGACTTCTCGCGATCACGCCGACGCTTCCCACAAAACTCGGACTTGCACCCAGGAGATCGAGTTCCATTAGGAGATCCAAAAAACCGAGTAAGTTTTTTCGGCAAAATACATGGTCTAATACTTCAAATTTTCACAGAGATGATAAAAACCCATAGCCATATTGTTCCCATGTTTCATTTCATGCTTTCTACTGTCGCACAACATTCACAATTCCATAGCTTTCCGGGGGTACTTATGCTACTTACAGTCATAACCAAAACAACATTATTCTAAAACAATTCATTCCAAAACAATAATCCAAAACCCTCGTAGATAACAGTTATCTATCAATTCAAATAAAACCATAAACCAGGCGCTTTGTTTGCCTTTCAAAAAAAAAGAGGAGAGCCAACCCTTTTTATAGGCATAACATTTTTGGAATTTGAATAAGGAAAGGATTTCTTATTTGAGCTACGTATGGAAAGAGATAACTGGGACCGCAAGAACAAGTCTTACGGTGCCCAACAGTCCGCGCCACGCCAAGCCAGCGCCGTGCCAAGCCAACAATCTGCGCCACGCTAATCCAGCGCCGTGCCAAGCCAACAGTCCGCACCATGCCCATCCAACAGTCCGTGCCATACAAAATCCAAGCCAGTGCCCACGCCAAGCCAGCTCCCATTCCAAGCCGATCCAGCGCTAACATCTTGCATCCTTCAAGCGCCAACAGCTTGCATCCTTCCAGCGCTAACAAATTGCATCCTTCCAGAACTAACAACTTGCATCCTTCCAGTGCCAGCAACTTGCATCCTTCCAGCGCCAACAACTTGCATCCTTCTAGAGCCAACAACTTGCATCTTTCCAGTGCCAGCAGCTTGCATCCTTCCAGCGCTAACAGCTTGCATCTTTCCAGCGCCAGCAGCTTGCATGCTTTCCAGCGCTAATAGCTTGCACCCTTCCAGCGCCATATTCTCCGCTCCACAACCAGCCAAAGCAGCGTCATCCTCACCCTTCGAAACAGCGCCATGGCTCCAGCACTCAGTGATCAAAACCACATCATCTCTGCATGATACACCTACGATCACCAGAACCAGGGTCCGCTTCCGCCATCCCAACGTTTCATCAAGTATAACATCTCCAACCATCACCAAAGATGCTGCTACTCCACCATCAGGGCAAGATACTGGAAGAGCCGGAAGAAGCCAACCTCCTTTTACCACCGTTGATTTGATAGAAAGACAAAAGGTTCTCGTAAGGCTCGAACAGACGTGTTTATAACTCGGAAAGAGATACCTATTTCCTCAAGACACTGACGGAGCGGCCACCATAAGAGTCACGTCAAACCAAGAGGGAGATGCCAAGGAATACTTTTAACATCCGGCGTAGGCACTTCAGCAGGACGTGCGTTTATAGATGAAGGGTCTCGCGTTGCTCTTGAACTCCCAGTAGAAGGGAATCAACAATCCAATTTCATCACACGTAAAGATCAGGAACGACTTCTCCAAAATCGAGGCAAAGGAAATCAGCAACCCTCCTGAATTCACAGAGACCCTCTTCCAGTCAGGAGATGCATGATTTCTGGGGACTTCGCCCACAAAATCGTGCAGTCTATGATGAAACAGTTATGTGAGATTCTATATTTCTCCAATGCGTTGCGTCAAGACTTATTTGCATCCCTCAACCGCACTGCATCAGGAAAGCAGCTGTTTCCATCCAGGAAGTCGTTCCTAAACCCCAACCTCTCCTGGAAAGAAAGATCGATAGATGGAACTGGGGACTCCTAACCACTGTTCACTTGAGGGATGCCGAGTTTGGAAGAACGCTGAGTGACGCAGTATCCGGCTTCAACATTGTAACCGTCAAGGCTCTGAGAGTTTCAAGGAGACGTTTAGACGTTCTCTCCAGAAGTCGCTCCGCTTCAACGTTCGGTCCAGCAGACGCTCCTCTTCAGCGTTATCTCCATAAGCTTCTCCAGGATCCGAAGCAGCATTTGGCTCCTTAAGTTTCAACGTCCTCTCCAAGAGACAAAGCCGCTTCAACATCACTCCTTCCTGCAAAGGGCCGTGCCACCACACTCCCCATGTCAAGGATCATGATCGCAGCCATCCAATCTTCGTAGTCATGGCCACCTTTTGATCCATCCCCCCAAAACTCGTGACTATGAAAAGTTTGCTCGCTTACGCATCCAGCCAATCCTTTTACTTCCATGGATGCCCATACAATTCTATCCAACCTACTTTGTTCCCACGACAATGTAGTCTCTTCTGATTACATCTTCTACCAAAAACTGTTGCCGCTCATTTTTTGATACCAGCCAGAGCTTCACCGCAGCATCAATCACTACAAAGGTAACACGTACTCCTCCATATTTTAGTTTCACGTGGAAGAAGTAACAAAATCACCAGTACGAACGCATGATGGTGATGTCTTTATCATGGTCAACCCACTGACCATACAAGATGGAGACATGTAAACCATACTTGAGGACTGAGGATATACATGGAATCATTTCACTGTCAAAGCTCAGAAGACACAATCACCCAAAAGGCCATAACCACAACAAGGTCATCTATTCTTCAAGGGTGTAGCGCAAAAATATCATCACCTCTCTATCTAGAAGACGCCTTCAACACTTTACGAGGCCCGGCGGATCCCAAGCCTGCTCAGAGGAAAACAACTTCAGAAACTAAAAAAAAATGAGACCGGGGACTGCTCATCGCAGTCCATCCCGACGACCATCAAAGACTCATGAGATAACTCCAGAGACGCGGTTGAAAATTTTTCTTGAAGAAACAGAGGGAGCCACGATAAAAAACATAACTCTCTCATTCCTGCCTCTTGACTATCCAAAATATTTCGTCCATATGCATCCCAACGTTACATCCAGAAGAGTACAATAAACTTGTATCAAATCCCAATGGACATGTATTCAAGGAGATGCGATGAAAGTAGGATACACATGGGGACTACCAGCATGAGACTCTTTCACTCCCCTCAACCTGGTTATTTCTGATTTCAGCATCACCACTGTCGAAGTTTTATGAGCCGCGGGAATTTCTCAACATGAAGCCGTACATATGCATCGAAAACTCCAAAAGAAAGACACAAAGATACATTCACATATTCGGCCATGCCATCGGATCTAACAGAAATATAACCGGGGACTGCTCACCGCATCCCATTCCATACAATAGTCCAAGATTCAGAAGCTGGTTCGAAGGATGTCTCTTGGAACAAAGTCCTTGGAGACTTGATAGCAGCACATCGACAACAAAATGTCTCCCAACTCATCTATTTCATCCTGTGTCTTCGGAAGATTTCCACCATACAATCATCCACAATATGTCAATCATTGCGATCAGAAGGTCCATACACTGAACAACCTAAAGTCAAGGATGGGCCGACAACGCAACAACAATCTCCAAGATTAGCCCTGACATGATCGTTGACGAGCATATATTTCATCCATACATCCCAAGAATGCAGTGAAGTTTTGGTAAATTTTGGAATCCACTGGAGAGACACTGCATACGAAAGCACAGATCCAGACGAGCAACAGAAGAGGGTCGATACCTCTTTTCATGCAGACGGAGTTTCTAGAGTTTGAACAGAATGAAGATTCCTTCTTTCTCCATGAACGGGAATAGGTGACTGGGCGCGACTATGCCACCTCGGGCCCGTAACATTCCTTCTGAGTTCTTCCTGAATTTTACCATCGAGCTGTTTAACCTACCGAATGAGCTCAAAACCTAAATATTCCCGAGTAAGGGGATAGGAAATTCTTTTCCGTTCATAATGGAGGGGCGGACCGTCAAAATCCGAGTTCGTACGAGAATTCTACAACGATTCTAGTAAAGGGCGCTAGTTAGGGTTTCGGCATTCCAAACCCTAATTTAGACAAAGTGAAGCCGGTCGTCATCCTTCCATGGAACTGAAGTCGTTCATCATCCTTCCATGGAACTGAAGTCGTTCGTCATCCTTCCGAGGAACTCAAGATAGCTCCACTCCAAGCCGCGCAAAGAAAGCGGCTCCATTCCAAGCCGACCAATGCTGACGGCTCCATTCCAAGTCGACCAATGCTTAAGGCTCTATGCCAAGCCTACCAATGCTGACGGCTCCATTCCAAACCGATACCAACAGTCTGCATCCCGGCCAGCAATCGTCTCTACCACTCAGCGGCCTAATCTGCAGTCCCACGAGCAGAATTTACGCAAAGCCGCCAAATACAAGGATCACAGGTTCTCCTTATTTCTCGAAAAAGGTTAGACGAATCTTCGTGACCATCTTTCATGACTTGCGTTTCGTTTCTGTCCTCGTCTGTCACCATCTTATGCTTACCTCACAACAATGCCCCTGTTCCGAGCTAAGCAGGGGAATTAATGCTGAAGGTGGTTTTTAGCCTAGAGTTAAAATCGCAAAACCATGCATATGACATGACGCCAGTACCGCCACTAACACATTTAATGAACCATTCAAACACGCCTATGTAAAATTACCGGGGTACCTTTTTTTTAATATATGTGTGCTATACTCCACGGCAGAACACTCAGTATTGGCTGGCATCATCTCCGCACATGACAGCCGCGCATGCTAGCCAAGCGTGCCAATCAAACATACCACATATTTAATTAGGGTTTCAACACGCTAAACCCTAATTCCACATCTCCGCGCCAAGGCATGCCAATCAAGCCAGCCGCACCACATGTGCTAATGGCATGCCGTGCCAGCCACATCTCCGCGCCAAGGCATGCCAGCCATGCCAGCGGCACCACATGTGCTAATGGCATGCCGTGCCAGCCACATCTCCGCGCCAAGGAATGCCAACCATGCCAGCCGAACCACATGTGCCAATGGCATGTTGTGCCAGCCACATCTCCGCGCCAAGGCATGCCAACCTTGCCAGTCGCACCACATGTGCCAATGGCATGCCGTGCCAGCCACATCTCCGCGCCAAGGTATGCCTACCATGCAACCTGCACCACATGTGCCAATGGCATGCCGCACCAGCCACATCTCCGCGCCAAGGCATGCCAACCATGCTAGCCGCAACACATGTGCCAATGGCATGCCGTGCGAGCCACACCTCCGCGCCAAGGAATGCCAACCAGGCCACATGTGCCAATGGCATGCCGTGCTAGCCATATATCCGTGCCAAGGCGTCCCAACCATGCCAGCCGCACCACATGTGCCAATGGCATGCCGTGCCAGCCACACCTCCGCGCCAAGGCATGCCAACCATGCCACATGTGCTAATAGCATGTCGTGCCAGCCACTTCTCCGCGCCAAGGCATGCCAACCATGCCATCCACACCACATGTGCCAATGGCATGCTGTGCCAGCCACATCTCCGCGCCAAGGCATGCCAACCATGCCACATGTGCCAATGGCATGCCATGCCAGCCACATATCCGTTCCAAGGCATGCTAATCATGCCAGCCGCACCACTGTGCCAAAGGCATGTAGGCCCTACCACATTCTGCTGGCTTCCAAACGAAGGGTTGCGACAATCAACAACCAACCTTCTATCTGAGATGCAGATCTTAGCCGTCCAAGGTCGCCAGCTAACGCGCGACAACCTTTGGCCCAACGCCAAGCCCTAATTTTGCCGCACCCAAACTATGCCAAGACCCTAGTTTTTGGCCGCGCCTAAACTATGCCAAAATCCAGGTTTGGACACGCCTAAACCGTGCCAAAGCCATGCTGGCCATTCCTTCATGCCGCTGGCTTCCAAAACGAAAGGTTGCTACAATCAACGAACATCCTTCCATCTGAGATGCAGATCTTAGCCGTCCAAGGTCGCCAGCTAACGCGCGACAACCTTTGGCCCAACGCAAAGCCCTAATTTTGGCCGCGCCCAAACTATGCCAAAACCCTAGTTTTTGGCCGCACCTAAACTATGCCAAAATCTAGGTTTGGCCACTCCTAAACCGTGCCAAATCCATGCTGTCCATTCCTTCATGCCGCTGGCTGCCAAAACGAAGGGTTTCAACAATCAATGACCACCGTTCCAACTGAGATTCAGATCTTACCCGTCCAAGGCTTCCATCTAACGCACGACAACCTTTGGCCCAACGCCAAACCCTAGTTTTTGGACGCACCTAAATTATGCCAAAATCCTAGCCTGGCCACGCCTAAACTATGCCAAAGCCATGTCGGCCATGCTTTCATGCCGCTGGCTGCCAAATGAAGGGTTGCAATAATCAACGGCTACCCTTACTCTAAAGATGAAAAATCTCGACCGTCGAGGGTCACCACCGATCCGGCAAGTCCCCCAAGATTAACTTTCCAAACAACAGCAACATGCTACATGTTTTCCACGAAAACACTCGAGACATCAACACATGTCACAAACTGGGGGATGCTCATTAGGGTATTGGTTTGGCGGTTTACAGCGTGCGGCGTACACTACGCCCGTTACGAGAAAGCGTCATAAGAATTAGGCGGTTAGTAAAGACAAGGAGTAATGGTGAAACGTTTCCTTCATTATGAAAACATCAATTCCAGGCGTTACCCGTTACCGTTTCCTTCCATTCACTCAAACCGTTTCCAATTCTTACGAGACCAGGGTATGTTTTGTTGCGACTTGTATAAATAGGTCTCACCTATTTCCACCAAACAACAAGTTTTGGGCAGGAGAGTACAACACTCATAAATCATTTATTAGCTTTCCCATCTGTTAGCTTTCCACTTTCTGATACAAGTCGTCGAACAACTACTCTTCCAGAATCAACTATTCTGGTCTCAACACTCTCTTCGCTTCCCTCCCCAAAACCAACCATTCTCCTTCACTTTGTGACCGAAGCAAGTTTGGAACGACCATTTCTTGGTTTACGCCGGATTTGTACAGATTGATCTCTCGAATCTAAAGTACTCCCATGCAGTATATTGTTTAGGTTTTAGACTGGTTTCTCACCCACTCACGCGAAATTACCAAAATCAGCGGAAACCGTCTTCACCCTCAAACAACAGCTTATGTTCCAAACAAGAATATCTCAGATAACATTATAATAGCCCATGAAATTAGTAATCAAATGAAGAGAAGTAGAAGTAAATTTGGTGAGGTGGGTATCAAGATGAACATGTCAAAACATTTGACAGGATTGAGTGGAAGTTCTTATTGGATATTATGAAACAGCTTGGCTTCTGCAACAAATGGTGCAAAATAATCAATCAATGCATTGGAACTACCTCAGTTTCTGTCCTTCTTAATGGTTCATCTTGCCAACCTCTCAATCCTTCAAGAGGCTTAAGGCAAGGTGATCCAATATCACCATACTTATTCATTCTTTGCATGGAAGGATTCTCAAGAATGATGTGCAGAGCTGAGAGCTTAAGGAAAATGCAAGAAATAAAACCAAGTCAACATAGTCCCAGCATCAATCACTTGTTGTTTGCTGATGATTGTCTCCTATTCTGCAAATGAAAAGAGCAAGACATCAAGAATCTCCTAGACATCATCACTAAATTCAGCAATACTTCTGGACAAGTAGTAAACTTCAACAAATCCAGTGTGTTCTTCAACAAGCATATGCAACCCAGAGATGTAATCATATCACTAGTATTCTTCAAATGAAGACTATAGGATTAAATGAAAAGTATCTTGGTATTCCCCTGTACTTAGGGCAGAACAAGAGAGAAAACTTCAAACCAATAGAAGAAAAGGTTCAAAACAGGCTAAGCACTTGGCAAGGAAAAATAGTTGATCAAGCTGGCAGATCTACTCAAGTTCAGTCAGTGCTAAGTACAATGGAAAATTACCAAATGGGATGCTTCAAAATGCCAATCAGTACTAAGTACAACATTTGTGCATTATTGGCAACATGGAATATGCAAGAAATGCGGTGGCGCATTCATAGTTGCATCTAGGAAAAGGCATGTGCCAAACATGGTTTGGACATTGATAATGATGCGAGATTAGCATCAAAAGGTGCCAAATGAGTTTGACGTATTATCTGTATGCATGTGGCATTCAAGCAAGACTTGCATTAGCACACTTGCATCATTAAGGGAATGATGCTCATCAATGATTGTGGGACTTTGGCTGGTGAATGCAATCATTGTGCAACAAGGCTAGTGACATGTGTCGGGCACATGGCTTTGACAGTTATAAGTTGGTTTCACCGAAGGAATGTTTGCTTTATGTATTTCTAAGGATAAGAACTGTTTGGTTGGCTTGAGGAGAGTAGTTAGGCAAGTTGGCACGGTTGGCAAACTTCCCTATGTAAAGTAAATATGTAACTTCTAGTCAGTTACTTATCTATAGATTTTGTAAGGCTATATATGCCTGATCTTATGATGGGTTGGGTGTCCGAAGCAAGAAGCGTTGTGTAACCCTAAGTTTGCAGTAATAATAAGGCTTCGACCAAGATTAAAACTAAGTTCTGTTGGTGCATTTGTCCCTTTGTCATAAAGAGGACTGTGTGTATGCTGGTTTGCTGGCTTGAAAAGATTGTGAGCAGAACCTATGTTTAGTATGGGCTGAATTGAGTTTTGGCAAAGAATTGAAGGAATTCGCAAAGTATGAGTTGCCTGAACTGTGCTGTGGAACATAGTACCATTGTCAAGTTTGGATGTTGCAGTTGAGCTGTGCGAACCTCTGACACTTAGCATGTTGGTTATCTGGGAAGGAGTTATGTAATTTCGATATTAACGACACAACAAATGTTCCAAAATATGTGTCCATGGATGTTCAAATTCTTTGCATGCTTATGCATTCGAAGGTTTTTCTCTTTTGAACATGACAGGTGCATATTGTACTATATTTTAGTATTGACATATCTATCAAATTGGATATGGAAAATATGTAAATTTTATGGGGTTGGATTTTCTCTAAGAATTTAAGTAACTGGTATAAACATGACTACAGGTTACCTAAAATAAAATCTAACAACACAAATCATTATGAAGGGTTATTTTAAAAGTATATACCATATAAAAAAGGGAGAAGATAACTCTTTATGGAGTAAAATTTAAAGGGAAAAACTCACTTTTATGAGATGGAAAGAGTACTGATTTATACTAAATATCACCATGGCCAACCAGAGGAATAATGCTTGTTGTTTATCTATTTCATGAAAGTACTAATATGGGATATTGTCAGCTACATATACCAAAAGAAAAAGCTACTACTCCCTTATTTCCATTTTGTACCTCTCTTAAACGTTGTTTTCTAGCGTTCCAAAAATATTTACAATTCGAGAGAAAACTCTTAGAATTCAGATACGATGTTATATGAAGAGAAAAGACTAAGCGTAGTCAATATGAAATATATAGTTTCTTATTGATTAAGGCTTGACGGTTAATCCCGACGGAGGAGATCACACCAACGGTATATATGAGGGAGTGTAGTACAACCTTGGTAGGATTATGCAACATAACTTAACAGTCCCATAGTGCAGTAGGAAATAGTCCACGACATGCTTGGGTTTACGCTCGACTAATGAGTCTCTACTCATTTGCCAAAATATTGGACGTGGGTGGATGTCTACTCGTGCTTTTTATAAAAAATTGAATTGATCTCTTTTAGGTCAAGTCCTCAGGTTGAAACGACTAGGGAACATTCATTGGTTTTAAAGGGATATCTTTCCTCCTTTACAACACTTAGTCATATGAGCTCCCACGTTGCACGGTAAAAGTGACATCCTTTTCAAATTCTCTATATAAAAAATAAAGTTTTTTCGAGCGACGTGGTTAATCGGTATTTCTGGTTGATTCTGGCCCCATCAAATTTTTTTAAGATAAATTTATTTGACGTGGCATAATGGGAGAGGTGGAATATATTTTCTGATCCCACAAGATTTTTTGAAATGGAAAACGTTTTTTTTTTGTTTCCTAAAGCAATTATCTCGAAAATACAATATTATCAAAAATACATTCAATCAAAAATATCACACATTCATGATTTCGTCGTAAAGATAAAAATTAAATCAATCACATAATTAATGAATAAAAGAATATTAAAAAAGTCCAAAGTCCATTGTCGGTTACAGTTCTGAGAATCATTCTCTTCCTAATTTATTAAAACTAGAGAATAGGATTACAGTTCCATGAAAAATAAGAAAAAATAAAATTGATCAAATTGGTTGTGGGTACTAACCTTTGAATCTAATGCTGTGTCTTTCTTACAAATAAATTTTTTAGTGATCCGGTCCAAATGTAAAAATTAAACAATTGTTAGGCTCTGAAACAAAAAATTGAAGCAAAAATTGAGATATTGAAGCAAAAATTGAAATGTAGCATACAGAAATCAAAACAATAACAAAATAATAAACCTCACTTTCATATTACTTTTCTTAATTTGGTCATGCCGTAACCAAAAATAAAAACATTTTAAAATAAAATAAAGCGATTTATTATTTTGTTATCTTTTGATATGTAATATATTTTCTATACAAAAATATTTGCAACCTTAGTTAGAAATAAAATACATCTAATAATTTTTTAAATAAATTCGTTTTTGTCATGTGTTGATATGTAAGTATATATTTTGATACAAAAATATTTGCAACCACTAATTATGGTGAAATGGGAATATTGTAGCTATCCAAAATTATGAAAGTTTCCTAAATTTTAGAGTGTTATTTCCTAAACTAGGGATATTTTTCTTAAACCGAGATTTTTTTTGTCTAGGAAATCTTGGGCTTGATGATCTCTATATAAAGTACGCAGCAAATTTTAGGTTTAATTGTTTCGTTTTCGTGATGTTTGTATCTCCTAGGGTATTGTTTTTTAATTTTCTGTTTTTTAGCAACATAATGGTAATTCTTGATCTGCAAACCTGCTGGTGTACTTCTTCTCGCTATATTGACAATAGATCAAAACATGTGATGATCACGAATACTGATTCGAGGTATATTTCATGATTTATATATTTTTGTATGGACAGGCATTGCCGTTCATTTTGTAGGTATTCAAAGTAGTGCAGGTCGACCGATGCTACTTTTCTCTTTGGAAATCAGCTTAGGTAATTTTTTCGCTTTCCTTTTGATTTTTAATTCTTTTTTCTCTACAATTTTGTTGTTTTTATTTTTATTATTGAAAAATAAAATAAAATGGTATAGAAAAAAGAATTAAAAATCAAAAGGAAAGCGAAAAAATACCTAAGCTGATTTCCAAAGAGAAATAAAAATCAACAATTTTGTTGGGTGAGGATACTTTGTGTTTTTTCAAGCGTCTGAAGAATTGTTTAGTTAGTAACGACGCTAGTAGTGGTTTTGGTAGCTTTATTTTTCATAGATTAGGCGTTGCTATTCAAAAAGGTGTTGGAGCCCAGCTTGTTGCTAGGTTACCAACCAAAAGCTTTGTATAATGATTATAAAAATAAATAAATTATATAGTATAGAAAATAGTCTGAAAAAGAAATAATAATATTTAAAGAATAAAATGATAATATTTAAAGAATAAAATATCTTGAAGGGAAACTTTTGCGTCAAATAAATATGGTTGTCCAAATTTATAGAAATTATGTCAATTTTGAGATATTTATTGTGTTATTTCCAAAATGATTTTTTTTTTAATGAAATTATTAGACTTGGTGAATCTCTATATAAAACACTCGAGCAAAATCCAAATTCCAGCGTTACGGTGCCGCTACTCTCTTCTAATGTTTTATTTTCCCCTTCTGTTTTGTGGTTTTGTTGTCTGATATGTAACTCTCTTCTAAATTTTTTTCCCCATCTGTTTTAGGGTTTTGTTGTCTGATATGAAACGCAGCCAAATGTTTTTTTTGCATTCCCAGTCGTGGTCGTGGCGTGGAGGAATTTTGGTAAAGCTCATTCTCACTTTTCATTTTTTAATGTATTTCATAACAATGTTTCTTAGTGGTTCAAATACAATAACGGAGATTGAATAAACGTTGATGCATCATATTCATAAACTATCATTACGATGGTGTTCTTACTCCGATGATTTCAGGTAAGCTTTAGCATGTATCTCTCTGGAAAAGACATTCGAGCAGAGGACAAACTATTTCATAAACGATCATTATGATGGTGATGGTGTTCTTACTCCGATGATTTTAGGTAAGCTTTACATGTATCTCTCTGGAAAAGACATTCGCGCAAAATCCAAACTATCGTTTGCATGTTGCTTTTTTCTTCTAGGTTTTATTTTTTTCTTCATTTCTTATTGTTATTGATTGGGGTTTTGGTTACTGAATTATGTAGTTGTTTGTTTTGGACGTATTCTTTGTTTTGCAGGTATCCAGGAAAACGTACGATTAACACTAAAAATAGCCTTCGCAAATTCCAAATCTTTGTGGATGCTCATTTACAGGTAGCATCTCTTTTGTGCAGAAAAACTCACATCCGTTGCATATATCTGGGTTTTTGGTTTTCAGTTTCTATGCAGGGAATATGATACTCATGAGGATGTTTTTACACAATGCCGAGAGTTTTTACAGGGAATTTTTGAAGCTTGCTCAACTCATCCTTGGTAATTACTGGATTACCAAACAAACCATCATTAAAGTAAATGGACATGAGCTCTAAGTATATGCTTAACTTATTATCACTGGATGTACTTGGGTAATCAGATTTTTCTGTTCCCTAGTTTAAGGCATAACATAACATCATGTAATGCTATTGAATATTTTATTTCCACCTATATTTTGTGGCATCACATTTTTTTTCTTTTTTCATTCGACTGCCTTCATGATCAAGTTGCTTGAACATAATTGGCTTTTTTTCTCTCAGACGGCGGTTTATAGTCTGGTTTTTTATAATCTGTGGTCTGAAGGTTGTTGTCAACGACCCAAAAATAACCTAAGAGGGGGCAAAAAATTCTTATTAAAACTGAAATTAAAACTAATCACCACTACCTCACTGCAAACTGTTGTAATATGTAGTGTTCTTCAACAAAAAAAAAAGTTTAACATGCCGAGGAACCAAAAAGAGAGGTTACTTCAGATCCAACCTTATTGGACTTATCTTGAATATTCTTTTATAAAGGAAAAAAATATGTACTTCACTTTTCTCTTTACTTAGTTTATTGCTTAATGAGAAACAACTACCTTTCCTAGAAAATGTAAATGTTAAGAATAAATTTGTAATTAGCAATAAATTTATGTTGTTTTTGTTTTCTTTATCCTCGAACTTCTCTCTGCATGAAGTTGCCTCAGGTGTTTACTTCATCCCGGGCATATGTGATAGCTTGCTTTTGAGTCGAGCTTGCATGAGATAAATGCCTGAATGTAACCTCTACTATTAGGATACTTGGGATACTGGATTAGGGATACTAGAATATTTGATCCGGATTCTGGGGTTATACTTATGTGTGAGTACTTGGCTAGAGATACTAGGGAAATGATGATGATTCGAGATAAGTCCTTATATCTATAGCTTAAAATTTCAAGTTAATTATTCTCGGTTTTCATTACAGCATAAAAAAGCATGTAAGTTTGGGGTGGACTTAGAGTAGCTTGCTGGTGATTATCAGGGTTATTTTGCGTGGTGCATGCGATCAAAACCAGTAGTTTGTTTCTCTCTTTTAATATCCTTCATGCTTGATTTGAGGTTTTCTATTCGTATATGGGATATGAATGAGACAGAAACTAGGGTGTGGAGATGAGAAACTTAAGTTATGGGAAATAGATGGAAACGAAGATGGAAACTTTGTAAATTAAGTTAATAATATATACATGTGAATAGGTAGAAATAAACATATGGATATGGGAAAACTTCTTAAATTAGATGGAAACTTTAGCTGGAAAAACCTATGGATGGATGAAATGTTTTTTTTTGCGGATTTAGATGCATGATTAATTTCTTAATAGATTTATTTTTAGAGTATTTTGGAATACTTCGGTTTTGTGTTCATGGAATGTTTCTTTGACGGGATGATGAATGGAAAAGTCAAATTGTATTGAACGTTCGAGTACCTTTTTTCTCCAAAAAATGCAGATTCAACTGGTGTGCATATATTTATGTTCTCTTGAGCATCGCTTAATACGATCCTGCTTTATATTTTCCACTTCGTGGGAATAAAAAATATTTTTGTTGATATAATAACATGTATGTAACAGGAAAATCCTCGAATAAAGTAGTTAAACAAGTAGGAGGTTGGAGCTGCTTAACTCTAACTCCAGATCAAGCAAGAGTGTATATGGGAGCAGCGAGAAGCAAGAGAACTTGTGGAATCCAATTTGGTTCAGATCCAAGATTTTATATGTTTTTGTAGAGGTGTAAAACGTGTCGTCCCGACATAGCTCATCCCATGAAGTCACGTGCTTAGCGTGCTGCGTGTTGTGCTTGGCTGTGCCAGCGATTCAGCCGTGCTGTGCTGGATAAATGGCGTGTTGTGTTGTGCCATAAAAATAAACATGTAGTGCCATGCTGTGCTAGCATACTTATTTTATGTTTCCAGAATAAATTTTTCTGAAATATTTTAGTTAGTACATGTATTATTATAGAAATAAATTAGCATAACGAAAATAAAATGTCAAAAATTAGCTAAAACAATGATTCTTTTGTGAAATATGCATCAAATGTGATGTATTGTGTAGTATTTTACGCATGACATGGCGTGCTTTCTTCGCGTGTTATGCTGTGTCGCGTGCTAACACGTGCCACATGTTGTGCCTTGCTGATGTGCCTATTTAGTGATACTGATGGGTTTGCTTCTCACTTAGGAAATAAAATGTCGGTAAGAGAATAAAGAAGAACATAGCCAAGGATATCTTTATGTTTTACTGCCTCCGTTGAAGATTGTCGATATACGTGAACAGATTTTGCTGAAAACGTCAGTAAGAAAATATCATTTAAATAAATTGGACTTAATTCTAAATTCATAAACCATATTTCCCGTTCATGGTACAATATCTATATTTTCAAAACGAAATATAAAATTATACAACATAAGCCCCGTGATCAAAACACGTTGTTCTGTTGCAAATACCATAACTTGACAAAAGACCATGGAAGGCACCGAAGAAATCCCTACTTGATGAATATAGTACAATACCAATAAAATCATACGACAACATGGAGATGTAAGCAAACAAAAAAAAAGTTGATGATCAAGTTTATATTTTCTGTTTTTAATAACGACGTATAATAATTGGGTGCACCAGGCACGGTAAATAAAAAATGAAAACATGAACTCCGGAAACCCAAAATATATATTTAAATTTTAGAAAAAAACTAACATATAATAACTTTTTATCAATTTGTGAAATTGGTATAAATTATATTGAAAAAAATTTGAAGTTGCACGGCCAACCTCACAACTTTCTAATTATTATTTTTTAGTGCATGGTTTTCAATTAGTTTGCTAAATGTTCTATTAGTTTTGAAGGCCAGAGATTATTAAGTTTTTATTAGTTTTTGATGAAATAAAATTTAAAATAGTAATCCAATATTTTGTAAGCGAGATACAGGCCCGTGCATCGCACGGGTGATAAACTAGTTAAATTAGATAAAAGCTTTGAACTGGAGCAATTCTGAAATGGACAAGCGGCGAGAATTTATTGGTCGGAACATTAAAATATGAGTTACACTTTGTTTACACCCAATATTTAACGGACCGTTAATAACACCTTTAGCGAAAACATAGATATACAACAATTATGTGAGGTTTTTCAGCTAACTAATTACTTACACCTGGTTTACACCAAATACTTAACTGGATGTTCCGTTAGGTATACAATACATCCCTAAAGACTAACACTTCCCCCTGCCATACTTCGCTTCTTCTTCTGCCACACACACAAAAAAAAAAAATGAAAAAAAAAAAAAGAAGAAGAAGAAGAAGCAAAAACTTGGAAAAAAACCAAACAGTTATCATGTTTTCATCTTTGCCTCCGTTCCTAAAAAAATAACAAGAAAAGTAAACCTAAAAAATCACATGTTGTCTCCGTTCTCACTGTTCTTCCTGATGAACCCATCCATCGTTACCTCGATTCGTCTTTAATCTTAAAAAAGCTGATGGATTCAGGTATGCATCCATTTCTCTTTTTTCTTATCTGATCTAAGTTACTTTTTTCTTTTCTTATGTTGATCGTTTTTATTGTCTGTTAATTAGGGCTTTATTGTGTGTTTGTACCGTATACAAGATGGAATATGCGTATTTGCCACGTGATAATTTTTTTTTTCTTTTGAAAATGGGTTTAAGCAATCCAAAATCTGAAATACTTGAAGTAGTCATGAAGTCTCGGTCGAAATAATCTTTACAAGTTATAAATTGTCTAACTAAAATATCATTGACAACTTCCGATGATGAGATAACAAGATTTTGAATTTCAGGATTTTGCAGTTTTTGATTGCATCTAGGGTTGGTGTTTTTCCTCCTTTGCATAAGAGCAGGTATGTTTTCCTTCCTTTCTTTTAATTCGGATAAACCTGAAATTATTTGATGAAAGAAACCCTAAATTTGTTGAATATCAGAAGATGCACGAAAATTAGTATTACCTTTTTACTAGATTAGGGATTACTGGGTTGAACCCTTACGATAGCTAACTGAGGAACTGAACTAAAGCTTCTTAGATTGGTGTTTCTTTTGTCAGTTAGTAGAAGGTCGAAGAGCTAAATACTTTAGGGTCAGTTTATACTCACATTGTGAGTATCTTAATCTCCAAATGTGCTTCCCTTGATCTATGGAAATATTTCTTTATCCATTGAAAATGATCTCAAACCAGCATTGAATAGCTGTGCAGGCCAGCAAGATCCTGTCATTCTCAGTTTTGTATAGGAACACAAGGAAATAAGTGCTTTCCCCCCTACTTCCCAGTGACTACGGTATGAAGTGTAATATTGTATCCTTCCCTAACCAAATAATGTTTGACGAATACATGGATCTATAAATATGAGTTCTTTTTTTTTTTGATGACCAAATGATCAAATTTTTCTATAATCATGCTGAACTTATTACTGCTCATTTGTTCTATAATTTAGTAGTTATACATCACTGTGTCATAGTTACACTTTTATTATTGAAGTTAGACCATGTTCTTATTGTTGACTATGAAGTGGTTTCGTACAGGAGCCTGGAGCGATTGTTGGAATAACTGCAGCGATCAAAACGTATCCCACGTGCGATGATGTTGATATGGTAATGGCTAATCGAATTTGAATTGCCGCTCAATTAATAGAAAATGTTGACTGTTTTTCCTGATATGCACTGCAGCAACATTTTTTGCACTAGATATTAAAGCGGCTGAGCATGTTTGCACAAAAGTATTTTGTGTTGGTACAGATCAACTCATCTTGATAGTATATCTCTGAACCCACTGCTTTGTACACAGTACATGTTAACATGTTCGTGCAGAACTTTCCTTGAAACTGCAAGGTTACAGTATAGGACTTCCTATTGGTAGTTCTTCAAGAAGGATAAGTATTTGGGATCCGGTTATTGATAGGCTAAAGAAAAGGCTCGCGCGATGGAAACGGCAATACTTATCGAAAGGAGGGAGGTTGATCCTTCTTAAGAGTGTTTTAAGCTCGATGCCAATATATTATCTCTCTTTATTTGCAATTCCAGCATCAGTAGCAAATACATTGGAAAAAATCATGCGTAATTTTCTTTGGGGAGACTCTGAAAATGGAAAGAAGATGCATTGGGTCTTATGGTGAAAGGTGTGCAGGTCAAAAAAAGAAGGTGACTTAGGGGTTAAATCTGTAAGATTAATGAACCAAGCCCTGTTAACTAAGTCGCTTTGGAGATATGGAAAAGAGAAATCTAGTCTATGGCGCAAAATCATCCAAGAGAAGTGCGGAGGTGATGAAGAGGCATGGACTGCTCCACAAACAAACCAGACTCAAGGGTGTGGGTTATGGAAAAATATTCTTAAGCAATCAAATTGTTTGAAAAGTGGGACTAAGCAAATTGTATCGAGTGGTAAGAACGTTCGTTTTTGGGAAGATAGTTGGAAAACAGCAAACCCTTGAAGGAGCTCTATCCTAAAATTTGGAGAAAGTCGAGCAAGAAAGGAAGAGTGATACACAGAATGGTGAACAGAAATGGGTTGCAAACTCCATCATGGGATTTAGGCTTTAAATCGGGTTTCAGAGAAGAAAATATAAGTGATGTTGCTGCGCTCATTGAAACTATTGGGGATCCTAGCAATTTAGGAACAAAAGAAGATACAAGGTCATGGACTCCGGGTAAAAATGGAGAATTCTCAGTTTCTTCTTGTTACGAAATGATTGATGGACAACAACAGTTACGAGGACAAGCTCAAGCAAGACAACGCAGAATGCCGTCGAATTACATTTGGAATTCAGCCATCCCAACGAAAGTGTCATTTCTAGTTTAGGCTGCAGCAATGAATGGATTACCAACTATTGATCGTTTACGTCGAAGAGGGATGGCAATCACAAACATTAACTGTTGTCTGTGTCATCAAGAACACGAATCAATTTCACACATCTTTATTCAATGTGAGTTTGCAAAGAAAGTGTGGGATCATTTCTTAAACTTGTTGGAAATTAGATGGAGGCCGCCAGATTCATGTATGGATTTCGTTGTGTCTTGGCAGTTGAAATTCAGGACCGAACCAAGGGAATTTCTTAAATTCTGTTTGCCCTTCGCCATATGGCAGCAAATCTGGGAGGAAAGGAACGATAGAGTTTCCCGCAACAAGGAAAAAATAGTAGAAAGGGTTATTATTCAAGTGAAGGCTTCCTTATTCAGTTGGGCGAGAGTTCATGAATCCTTTAAGCATTTTAAGTTTGTGGATTTCATGCACGGTTGAGAGGTTTTTAAGTAGTAACTAGCTTCAAACATGTAGTAGGGGAAATGTTTTTTTGTTCCATGTTTTACACTCCCCTTTACTCGTTTTGTGTTGTCCAGTTTGAATAGCCGTGTGTTGTTTCTTTTAGTGCTAGCTCAACACTCTCTAGTGAATGAGTTTTATCTTCTCCAAAAGAAAAAGTTCTTTGCAGTTTGAACATCATTACTTTTATAGTTAATTATCTATATATGTACTTTAATAATTCTTATTCTTACCGTTTGGTGTTTTGAGATTGTGAACAAAATGAGAAGGTTGTGTCGGATGACTCAGATGAACTAGGAATATATGGATATGTATCGTGAATGTAGAGATGACAAAGAAGGATGGCCTAAAGAGTGACCAGATATTAGGTGGGAGTTGTGGGACGCATGAGATCTTTGAGACATAGAAGCAGTTCTAAGATCTACCGAGCTTTTACTTGGACTCATTGTGGAAGGCGAGTTTCTATAAAATCTGTAGGATTGTTGGCATATAATGAGTGGCAAAACGAGAGTGACCACGGGAAACTGACTGGGAACGCAATGATCCGTTACCAATTTGTATTGCAGATGACGAAAACCCAAACGAATATTTGGTGGATGAAGAGCCAACAGATGATGCAGCAGAGGCTGGATTTGTTGAGAGTAAAGGAGTCCGCGCTGATGCTGGAAGATTACCGCCGGCGTCTTTGCATCACGCTTACTGCTCTGTGAAAAATTCGGTCAACAACATTAAAGACGCGGGTTTTATATGTGAAAATTTTACTCGAGCTGAAAATTATTTGCAATAATATCGAAGCAGCAGTTTCAGTAGATAGTTGACCAGTTCGTTCAACTTACCTAGCTAATAAACACAACACTCGGGTTCATTTTTGTTTATATGTTTTTGTCTAAGAACTTGTTTGTTTGCAGCTGACTCGGCGTCTGAATCTGAGTCAACCCCTGACTCGGACCGAGTCAGCAGTCAGACCGTTTGTTTTTCATTTTGAGTCAGATCTGACTCGACCTCTGACTCAGACATAACCCCTGACTCGGACTCATTTGAGTCAGGTAACAAAATACCCCTGACTCATGGGACCAAACCACTGACTCACTTATTTCCGAGTCAGATGAGTCAGATCTGACTCAAAACAAACATATCGACTCAGATCCAGATGAGTCAGGTGATTTCACTCAGATCCAGATGATTCAGATCCAGACGACTCAGATGAGTCAGGAGTAAACAAACATGGTATAATTCTAATGGAACTTCTATGTAAGACAGCCAAATGGAGTTCCTGGAAACTGTGACCCTGTTGGGCGTTAATGGGACCTGTAGTTATTATCAACTTCTGATTTTTTTAACCAACATTTTGTCGACTTTATGAGTTAAAAATAGACGTGTAATCTTTTAGGAAACGATTAAAACCAGAAGGAAATAATCCTCAAATTCTGAGGTCAAATAAAAAGAATTGCTTCCTTTGACGACATGGAAGTACTCTAAGCTTCTCTCGAACTGAATATCCTTCAAGGCATCTAGCACACGTTACTGTAAGTACCATTATCCTCTCTTTTTTATTATCCTCTAGACTGAAGTGAATATCAAACTCGGCATTGCTTTCGCCAAACGGCTACTCATTCCAAGTTATGAGATATTAGATTCCTTTTAAATTATTTAACATTTATGAGATGAATGGATAGATTGATTATTTACCAAGTTCACGCATGGTCTCTCTCTGAAGTACAACAGAATTACGATATGGTCAAGATTAGTTCTTTTCGCAATCTTTATTAGTTGTATGTAATGGAACTATTTTTTTTGTACTCCAACCAAATCAAAAATCCAAAACCACTGGCCACACTAAATTTAAAATGCATCAGGGCAAGGCAAATCTAAGCCACACCAATCAAAAATACATCACAAGTGGGAAGGACGAAGCCCTGCGATACATATCTAATAAAAATGCACGACGGGTGAGGTAAAGCCGAGCCTCACCAAATCAAAAATGCATCGGGGCGAGGCAAAGTCAAGCCACACCAAATCAAAATGCATCGCGACAGGGTGGGACGATGCCCTAAAACTGCATGATCGGGAAGGAGGATCCGCATCGCACCGGATCAAAAATATGATTAAAAGGAAAAGATGCCCGGTGCGTAGCACGGGAACAAAATCTAGTGTTGAATGAAATTCATATGAGCGTGATAAATCTTGGTGAACGACGTTGTATCTTCTTCACGCGTCTTCTCAAGGGATGTTAGATATTCGTAGTCTAATATATATTGTGGTCAGCTATTCTCAGCATCTATTTTCCCACGAGAAATGATCCTCACTTGTGCAGCCACTTTGTCGTGATGTGACCCTGACCGCTCCAGGATCATGTCATACTCGGTATTCTTTAATCACATGAAGCTTAGTGTTCATCGGAGGTGAGAATATCTGGGGGCAGCTGCATTTTATTCTCAGATGCGCCTTTTAAATAAAAAGACTACTCCATGATGTATTTCTACTTTACTCAGCCGACCTAAAGAAATTTGTGTTGGTGTTACGGAAATGTATTTCAAAATACATTAGTAAAAGTTTGTATTGCTTGAGTTAGTTACAGTAACTAACTTCAAAGTAGTTACAAAGACGCAATCCCAAACAGTTGCATCAAAGAGGTACAATCGGAGGATTACAAGGACGTACTGAATTACACCTCTTGTGAAGAGTCGTGATTTTTAGTTAACTCCTCAACTGGTGATTAAGAATGAACAGACGTATAGATGTACCGATGGGTTGTAAACCCATGAGACGCATCTATACAAAGTATTGTGAAACAATACGTTTGGTATCTGGAGTCTGTTCAAACTCTATATATAGGGTAGAGGTTTGTCACTTGAAAATAACAAAAAAAATCTCTCTTTAATTCTCATCCGTACTGATCTTTCATTCTTGTACCTTGCCGTAAACTATTTCATTTAGTTCCTTAGAAATCCTGTATTTGAGAGTGCATAGTTACCGGGTTGAGATCGTTGAATCCTGGAAAATAGACGCCATTGAACCGCTTGCACCTTGAGGGGCGGAATTTATTCTTAAGGAAAGTGTCATCTTCACGCCTCGATTTGTACTTCTTCGCATATTATAGCATCCATAGCAGTAGTATTTCCAACAATTTGTTCACCTTTCGGCTAGACCGAGATGGGCTTCCTTGGCTCTTGATCATGCAGAAGCCGAGGCTCTGTTGCTGGTTGACAACCCGTTTTTTTTCTTTTTGTTAACATGGTTACTAATCGTAAACAGTTATCAACATCATGAACAACAAAATGTCCCCAATGGAAAGTGGAGAAAAGAAAACAATTAGCCAATATAAAAGCAATATCGAAGAACATACCCCTAGCGCGGTGTCAGTTATCAACAAGAGGAACAACTCATCGACAGACTCCTCAACAAAATAAGCTAGAATAGAAAGATTATAACATGCGTCCAAACATACGCGTGATCACATTTACTCCTCAACAAGAGGAACAACTCACTAAGGAATGTAATATCACATTTAAAAAGAAATATAATTTCTTGCCTCTTAAAGGTTTGGATGGTTTCTCCAGTCAGGGTTATAGGTTTCTGAATATGGGTCAAACTTCTGTCGGTTATCAAACCTAGTGTTGTTATAAAAAGCATTGGCTTGCTCTTCAACAACATGGCCTTCCCAAAAAGGCTCATTTCTACCACTACTACCACTAGAATGACCTAATTCCAAGGTTTCTAACGTTTTGGCTATAGTTGCTATTTTGGCATTTGACTCATTAGATCCTTCTACCCTATTAACATTTCCTTTACTTAGAAGAATTTTTTTTGGGGTTCCCTACTGTTTTCCCGTTGTTGGGTCTTATCGGAGATTTCATTCAAAAATGTCATCGCTTCATCAACAGTTTTATTCTCAAACCCAGCTGTGCATAAGGACTCAACCATGGTTGTTGTTGAATAATCTAAACCCTCGTAGAGGATATGAACTAACCTAACCTTCTCCAAACCATGATGAGGACATTGAGATATCAAGTCATTGAACCTTTCTAAGTACCTATATAAAATTCTCCCTCTTGTTGGGAAAAAGTACATATTTGTGTCCTAATAGACGATGTTTTATGCTTTGGGAAAAAATTATGTATAAAGGCAGAAGTAAGTTGGTCATAGGTTTCAATTGACTCAGAGTCCAAAATATACAGCCAAGATTTAGCTTTATCTTTTAAGGAAAAGGGGAATAACCTAAGTTTCAACGCATCATCACTTAGGTTTTTAATTTTCAGAGTACTACAAACTTCCTCAAACTCCCTAACATGAAAATAGGGGTTCTCATTCTCCTTCCCTAAAAACATTGGGAGCATCTGTAAAGTCCCAGGTTTCAGTTCATAATTTGCCTCGGTTTCAGCTAACTTGATACAAGACGGACGAGAGGTCCTAGTTGGGTTTAGCAAAGCTTTCAAAGTTGCCATTTTTGGCACTACCAAAGGACTAGGAGTACTAGGGGTACTTTCCTCACGAAGAGACAGATTCTCAAAACTGAAGTTTCAAAAAACAGGGCTCTCAAAAGAAGAGTCTTCGAGCTCCCCGCCTTCACAAGAAGAACTACTAGGTTTTTCACTAATCAAACGACCTACAGTGTTTCTTTTCCAAGACCGTTTAAAAACTTCAGGCATACACTAGAAAAACAAAATCAAAAAAAAAAGTCCTAAAAAGGAAGGGATGTTCTATGCAAACACAATCAAGACTGACTCCACCACAACAAACTTACTGATTTCTAGTAAACAAAAAGCATGATGGCTCCACTTAGATTGTCTCTAGACCATCTTCTAATCCTTTGAACGGGAATTCGTTACAATTTAAGCAAACCCCTCTGGAATCAATCCGAGTTAAAGTAAGTTGAATAGAGGAGAGGAAAGCTCGGTGGAGCTTTGATACCCAAGGACTCACCGGTATTACAAGGCGGCGCAGTCACGCATTCAACTTACAAAAACCGTCAAGAACTTCGAAGTATGCTTAAAAGAGTAACCAATATTTTTCGAATGACTTTCCTGTTAAGCTCGTTACCCTATCGGTCTCGTTCTAGTCAAAATTTTAGGCTTAGGTTCGCGTTTGGTGTCGTTTTCCTAAGGCGGGTAAGAAGAGAACGGTGATGAAATCCGAACCCTTATCTTGTATGGCCAGTCCTTGCCCTTTACTAGGAAATTAAAGCATCCACTTTCAAGTCCTCAACATATATGCATACGAAGGAAGACAGTAACTCGCTGACAGGGGATTCTCGAGTGTTTCGACAAACTTACCTCCCGTACCTGACGGGGGATGAACCGTTGTAATCGACTCGGGCCACGACTCCTATGTCATGTACGAACCCGAGGGACCGAGGTGATATCGTAATCACCGTCCTTCTCTGCAAACAGTTTATGTTTAAACTACCCTTCCGTAGGGTTTAAAAATAATGTCCCAAAATTTAAAGTCCAAAGTCCAAAAATATAAAGTCCAAAAGAAAAAGAAAGTCTATAAAAATAAAAATCTACAAAAATAAAATTGTCTCTCTTTTTTTTTTCTCTCTAATTTTTTTATAAAAAAAAATATTCTTC
This sequence comes from Papaver somniferum, assembly GCF_003573695.1. NCBI lineage: Eukaryota > Viridiplantae > Streptophyta > Magnoliopsida > Ranunculales > Papaveraceae > Papaver > Papaver somniferum. Next base: position 9,030,854 of record NC_039368.1, on the reverse strand, counting down.
TTTCGCTCCTTTCGCTTTGCCTTTTACTTCAGTCTTTAAGTATTCACCAAAAGCTTTGGAAAAATTCTCTTCGCTCCAAATTCCAAAATCTGAAAGAAAAAGATAAAAACCCAAAAACGTAAAGAAGAACAAATAAAAAATAAAACCTAAAAAAAAAAAATCTAAAATCTCTAGCCTAAAGACAAGTCCGCGTCGGCAGTGCCAAAAATTTGATGCATTTTCAAAGTTGTTGTAGTAGTATGATTCATTCAAGACTTGTGAAAGAGGATTTTTAGATTTTTTTTAATAAACAAAAATAGCGAACTAAATTAAAAAGATGTCGTGAAAATTATGGAGAGAATGGGGATAGGATTCCACCATTGGTTGATATTAGTAATTTAATAAAACAATAATTATGCAACTCAACATTCAAATTGATTCTAATAGTATTGCCTAGACATGTAGATTTCCAAAAGAATAGATGTTAATCCAAGCATAGAATATCAAAACCCTAAAGCAAGCATATTCTATCGAGATAAAATACACCTAACTAATCAAAATCATATAAACAATTTTTAGTTCAATGCAAAAATCATAATAGAGTTGTTGTAATTAATTAATGGAAATATATCACTTTTACCGAAACAACGACTTCCTCCATAGCCCCAAGGATTGGGTTTAGCTCATCATGATGTTGGAAACACGCTCAAAAGTTGATTTTATTGCCCAAAGTAGGTGTACAAATGATGAAATGGAGAAAATGATGAAAATCGGGTGTTTGCAGCATTTATAATTGTTGCAAAACATTGTTACAAAGAACGATAAAAAAGAACTGTTGTTGTTGTATCTCTGCGACCCTCGTGTGGCTGTCGTTGTCACTGTTGATAAACGACTTCCTCTGGTGGTCTTTTGTTCTTCGTGTTCTTGATGCAGCAGCAGAAACAGAGTTCTTAAAACTCTTGATTCACGCCTCCTGAGCTCTCCTCTCGACCCCAAACTCTCCGCCCCCCTTCTATGTGATACCATAAGCCTATATATACCCACAGAGGCTTTCGAATATCACCCCATTACTCCATATAATCCTCATAACTCCGAAAGAAAAGAATATATTCTCGGGAATATTTTCTTCCCTTTTTCTTCTCCTGCACGCGTCTGGATATGTGCATAGAATCTTTGTTTAACTCATTCACGTTTCTGAAGCAACCAACGCGTGCGGTACACGTCCAACTCGCTGTAATCCCGTGACTGTTCTTCTCATGCACCTGCTACCCTGTTTTCTTCTCACAGATTTTTCAGCCAAATTTGATCGAAACAAACACCCATACCAGCTCTGTTAGGACATATCACAACTACCCATAAAGTTTTTATCGATTGAATCACACAAAAACTCCTCCAAAATCCGATCGAAAAAACTGCCAGTGAATGGAAATATTTTTATATTTTTTTTAATAAACAAAAATAGCGAACTAAATTAAAAAGATGTCGTGAAAATTATGGAGACAATGGGGATAGGATTCCACCATTGGTTGATATTAGTAATTTAATAAAACAATAATTATGCAACTCAACATTCAAATTGATTCTAATAGTATTGCCTAGACATGTAGATTTCCAAAAGAATAGATGTTAATCCAAGCATAGAATATCAAAACCCTAAAGCAAGCATATTCTATCGAGATAAAATACACCTAACTAATCAAAATCATATAAACAATTTTTAGTTCAATGCAAAAATCATAATAGAGTTGTTGTAATTAATTAATAGAAATATATCACTTTTACCGAAACATCGACTTCCTCCATAGCCCCAAGGATTGGGTTTAGCTTATCATGATGTTGGAAACACGCTCAAAAGTTGATTTCATTGCCCAAAGTAGGTGTACTTGAAATGGAGAAAATGATGAAAATCGGGTGTTTGCAGCATTTATAATTGTTGCAAAACATTGTTACAAAGAACGATAAAAAAGAACTGCTGTTGTTGTATCTCTGCGACCCTCGTGTGGCTGTCGTTGTCACTGTTGATAAACGACTTCCTCTGGTGGTCTTTTGTTCTTCGTGTTCTTGATGCAGCAGCAGAAACAGAGTTCTTAAAACTCTTAATTCACGCCTCCTGAGCTCTCCTCTCGACCCCAAACTCTCCGCCCCCTTTCTATGTGATACCATAAGCCTATATATACCCACAGAGGCTTTCGAATATCACCCCATTACTCCAAATAATCCTCATAACTCCGACAGCAAAGAATATATTCTCCGGAATATTTTCTTCCCTTTTTCTTCTCCTACACGCGTCTGGATATGTGCATAGAATCTTTGTTTAACTCATTCACGTTTCTGAAGCAACCAACGCGTGCGGTACACGTCCAAACTCGCTGTAATCCCGTGACTGTTCTTCTCATGCACCTGCTACCCTGTTTTCTTCTCACGGATTTTTCAGCCAAATTTGATCGAAACAAACACCCATACCAGCTCTGTTAGGACATATCACAACTACCCATAAAGTTTCATCGATTGAATCGCACAAAAACTCCTCCAAAATCCGATCGAAAAATCTGCCAGTGAATGGAAATATTTTCCCGCCAAAATATTTTTTTGAAATGTTGAAGATGAAGTGCCCCTATCCTTTCTAGGGTGTGAATAGTAGATGAGTGTTGAGGACAAATTTGGGTGCTTAGGATGAATTTGGGGTACGCATAACCTTGGGTGTTCCTTAGCCAAATCTGGGGTCCGTATAGCAAATGTCCTCCAGGGGTCCAAATAGCACTTTTTGAGCAACTTTTTCCGCACAAGTGTATTTCTCCAAAAACACCTACACAAACATAAAAACACCATAATAAGTACAAAATCAAGCACTAGCAATAAAGACACTGAGGACAATTCAGACACAAAAATGTGTCTATCAAATTCCCCAAACTTATTATTTGCTAGTCCTCGAGCAAATCTAATATAGAAAATGAAAAAGACTACACTTAGCACGTGCAGCAAGCCGTTAAACCACTAGGTGGACCTAGTGGCGGAGTGTTGTCTCCGGAGGGTTTACTAGAGGTGTACCCACAAAACCTTTACTCCAGACCCTAGCTATCTACGCAGAACCTTGGAAGGCACTAACGAATCTCTTTGGTTGACATACTCTCATTGACTACAAGAGGAAGTACCCTGATGCGAAATTCCAATTGTTGTACACGAGTTTGCACTCAGCATACTAAAATTTATAAGTGACAGAGCTCTACTCAGATAGTTTCTGTACATCATAACTGAAGTCAACCAATCACATGGAAAGATTAAGAAGATTGGTAAAGAGATGGTTAAAAGTGAACATTGTTTCCCATATCTGTCTGAAGGCCTCTGCCAAGGTGAACCTATCCTAATGGACTGAGATACCGGTCTGACTAATATCAACACAACTGGCATATACAAGGGGACCATTGGTCGATAAACCTAACTCTAGGTAAACACAACTGGCATATACAAGGGCACCAGTGGTCGACTTTATTGAATTTATTCCGGTTGGTCTAATGGTCTGGTCTCTTTTTTTTTTCATTTTTTTTTGTTGGTATATCAATCACTCTATTCCACCCTAGCAAAGGTAACAACTTGAATCGTGTGCCCCACCAAATCACTTAAAAAATAAAAACAGAAGGATGAGGATTCAACGAGATATGGCGAAACTACCATGTTTTTTTTTTAATTCTAACACCCGAGCTCCGTGCTTTTATGAATAGACTCTTTATATGTTTCCATATAATCAGATTGGTTCATCAACTCCTACAACCAAGATGTTCCCATCCACTTAGATTGGTTAGTGCCACCCTTAATAAGCATAAATTTCTAGGCTCTGGAGTTTATTTGTTGCATCTAAGAGCTAATAAAAAGTTTCTTCCCCACCCCCAAACTTAAATCTAACATTTTCCTCAATGTTCTAAAGATGAAATGAACAATAAGAAACGTTACCACTTGATGGATGGAAAAAGAAATAAGGAAGGATATTACCGTAAGCATGAGTACCTCCCGGGAAATGCTAAATTTAAAGTCTTTAGCTAGACATCAAATACATCAAAAAGGATTTTCACCTTCCAAAGTCATATATCAATAGTCGAAACAATTGTGGGTCCATAAAACCAAATATAGCTGACACCAGTATGAGACAACTGCACTGATTCAGAAAAATGAAAAGAAGGAGCACGTCCTCATCTAAGGTTTCTGTCAAGACAACTGGGTTTATCTGTGGCGCGTAATTGAACTTCATATGTGTGTCTCAGTAAATAGATTCATCCGAAAAACGGGTCTCTAATACCTGGGTTACCTCCTGGACAGTATCAGGAGGATCGGGTTGCGGAGTCTGAAAAGACTCAAGTAATATCTCAGATGTACAAGGATCGAGTCCCAAGTTAGGGACTCTAATTAGGGATACGATACAATCAAAAGAACCATCACTACCCCCGAGCTTAGGGTTCACATACAAACCTCTAACTATTTCTTGAATTTCCAGATCTTCAGAGTCCTTAAAATACTCAAGAGATTCTTCTAGAGATTGATCACATATCTGATCTAAGAGAATGATTTCCTCAAAATCATCTAAAGAATCTACCAGTAAAGTTTTAAGCCAATTATCCTGAACCAAATCTTGAACTAAAGTGCTAATCATATTCTCTTCTTCTAAATCATCGTTCTCAGAAGGTTGTCTAGTAACATTAAAGACATTTAGTTCAGTGGTCATATTACCAAAGGATATGTTCATAGGCCCAGTCCTACAGTTGATGATAGCGTTAGCTGTGGCTAAAAATGGGCGACCTAAAATCACTGGGATTTGACGACTTGGGTGCTGAACAGGCTGGGTGTCTAGAACAACGAAATCCACATGATAAATAAACTTATCAACCTCAATCAGAACACCCTCTATGACACCACGAGGGACTTTGACAGACCTATCAACTAATTGTAGTGTCATTTTAGTCGGTTTCAATTTACCAAGACCTAGCTGGGTGTATACATGATACGGGAGTAAGTTAACACTAGCTCCTAAGTAAAGTAAAGCTTTATCGACCATGTGATCACCAATCGCACAAGATATGGTGGGGAATCCAGTATCCTTATACTTAGGGGGTGTTTGTTCAGAAGAATGGAACTTACCTGACCAGCTAAAAAAGCTTTCTTATGGACATTAAGCTTACACTTTTGTGTATAAAGATCTTTAAGGAACTTGGCATAAGCAGGCATCTTCCTAATTGCTTATAATAGCGGAATGTTGATGTTCACCTGCTTAAATGTTTCCATTATCTCGTTGAAAGTTGACTCCTTCTTTGTTGGGGCTAACAAATGTGGATATGGGGCTTTAGGCACAAAGGTAGACCTATCAGGAATTTCTTGGGAATCCTTAGAGACAATTTCAGTCTCCTCGTCTACGGTCTCCTCTTGGGAAGTAGATGGTGGAACTACAATATGTCCACTAGGCATGGATGCCTTATTGTCTACCGTTTTACCATTCCTAAGGGTTGTTATTGAGTTCACATGGTTTGATGATTTCTCACCAGCTAAAGATATTTGATGGACTCCCCTAGGGTTGGATTGTGGTTGACTAGGAAACTTTCCTTTTTCTCTCAATGTCTCATTTATCTGACTAACCTGGGTTTTCAACTCGGAAATAGCCTGAGAGTTAGCTTGTACCATCTTTTTATTTTCATCTAATCCTTGTGCAATCGATTGCTGAAATTCTAAAGTGTTCCGAGTTAACAAGGAAAGAGACTCTTCCAAACTCATGATTTTCTTATCTGAAGGGATCTGAAACTGTGCCGGAGCTGAAGGATTCTTAGTATAGCCACAACCTGGGGGAATTTGAGCATTACTAGACTGACCTTGATTCTGGCCCCTGGACCAAGAAAGGTTTGGATGGTTTCTCCAGCCAGGGTTATAGGTTTCTGAATATGGGTCAAACTTCTGTCGGTTATCAAACCTAGTGTTGTTATAAAGAGAATTGGCTTGCTCATCAACAACATGGCCTTCCCAAAAAGGATCATTTCTACCACTACTACCACTAGAATGACCTAATTCCAAGGTTTCTAACGTTTTGGCTATAGTTGCTATTTTGGCATTTGACTCATTAGATCCTTCTACCCTATTAACATTTCCTTTACTTAGAAGAATTTTTTTTGGGGTTCCCTACTATTTTCCCATTGTTGGGTCTTAACGGAGATTTCATTCAAAAATGTCATCGCTTCATCAACAGTTTTATTCTCAAACCCAGCTGTGCATAAGGACTCAACCATGGTTGTTGTTGAATAATCTAAACCCTCATAGAGGATATGAACTAACCTAACCTTCTCCAAACCATGATGAGGACATTGAGATATCAAGTCATTGAACCTTTCTAAGTACCTATATAAAATTCTCCCTCTTGTTGGGAAAAAGTACATATTTGTGTCCTAATAGACGATGTTTAATGCCTTGGGAAAAACTTATGTATAAAGGAAGAAGTAAGTTGGTCATAGGTTTCAATTGACTCAGAGTCCAAACTATACAACCAAGATTTTAAGGAAAGAGGAATAACCTAAGTTTCAACGCATCATCACTTATGTTTTTAATTTTCAGAGTACTACAAACTTCCACAAATTCCCTAACATGTGAATAGGGGTTCTCATTCTCCTTCCCTAAAAACATTGGGAGCATCTGTAAAGTCCCAGGTTTCAGTTCATAATTTGCCTCAGTTTCAGCTAACTTGATACAAGACGGACGAGAGGTCCTAGTTGGGTCTAGCAAAGTTTTCAAAGTTACCATTTCTGGCACTACCAAAGGACTAGGAGTACTAGGGGTACTTTCCTCATGAAGAGACAGATTCTCAAAACTGAAGTTTCCAAAAACGGGGCTCTCAAAAGAAGAGTCTTCGAGCTCCCCGCCTTCACAAGAAGAACTACTAGGTTTTTCACTAATCAAACGACCTAGAGTGTTTCTTTTCCAAGCCCGTCTAAAAACTTCAGGCATACACTAGAAAAACAAAATCAAAAAGAAAAGTCCTAAAAAGGAAGGGATGTTCTATGCAAACACAATCAAGACTGAATCCACAACAACAAACTTACTGATTTCTAGCAAACAAAAAGCATGATGGCTCCACTTAGATTGTTTCTAGACCAGCTTCTAATCCTTCGAATGGGAATTCGTTACAATTTAAGCAAACCCCTCTGGAATCAATCCGAGTTAAAGTAAGTTGAATAAAGGCGAGGGAAGCTCGATGGAGCTTTGATACCCAAGGCCTCACCGGTATTACAAGGCAGCGCAGTCACACATTCAACTTACAGAAACCGTCAAGAACTTCGAAGTATGCTTAAAATATTAACCAATATTTTTCGAATGACTTTCTTGTTAAGCTCGTTACCCTATCGGTCTCGTTCTAGTCAAAATTTTAGGCTTAGATTCGTGTTTGGTGTCGTTTTCCTAAGGCGGACAAGAAGAGAACGGTGATGAAATCCGAACCCTTATCTTGTATGGCCAGTCCTTGCCCTTTACTAGGAAATTAAAGCAGCCGCTTTCAAGTCCTCAACATATATGCATACGAAGGAAGACAATAACTCGCTGACAGGGGGTTCGCGAGTGTTTCGACAAACTTACCTCCCGTACCAGATGGGGGATGAACCGTTCTATTCGACTCGGGCCACGACTCCTATGTCATGTACGAACCCGAGGGACCGAGGTGATATCGTAATCACCGTCCTTCTCTGCAAACAGTTTATGTTTAAACTACCCTTCCGTAGGGTTTAAAAATAATGTCCCAAAATTTAAAGTCCAAAGTCCAAAAATATAAAGTGCAAAAGAAAAAGAAAGTCCATAAAAATAAAAATCTACAAAAATAAAAATGTCTCTCTTTTTTTTTTATAAAAAAAAATCTTCTTCTTTCGCTCCTTTCGCTTTGCCTTCTACTCCAGTCTTCAAGTATTCACCAAAAGCTTTGGCAAAATTCTCTTTCGCTCCAAATTCCAAAATCTAAAAGAAAAAGACAAAAACCCAAAAACGTAAAGAAGAACAAATAAAAAATAAAAACCTAAAAAAAAAACTAAAATCTATAGCCTAAAGACAAGTCCGCGTCGGCGGTGCCAAAAATTTGATGTATTTTCAAAGTTGTTGTAGTAGTGTGATTCGTTCAAGACTTGTGAAAGCGGATTTTTAGATTTTTTTTAATAAATAAAAATAGCGAACTAAATTAAAAAAATGTCGTGAAATTTATGGAGAGAATGGGGCTAGGATTCCACCATTGGTTGATATTAGTAATTTAATAAAACAATAATTATGCAACTCAACATTCAAATTGATTATAATAGTATTGCCTAGACATGTAGATTTCCAAAAGAATAGATGTTAATCCAAGCATAGAATATCAAAACCCTAAAGCAAGCATATTCTATCAAGAGAAAATAAACCTAACTAATCAAAATCATGTAAACAATTTTTAGTTCAATTCAAAAATCATAATAGAGTTGTTGTAATTAATTAATAGAAATATATCACTTTTACCGAAACAACGGCTTCCTCCATAGCCCCAAGGATTGGGTTTAGCTCATCATGATGTTGGAAACACGCTCAAAAGTTGATTTCATTGCTCAAAGTAGGTGCACAAATGATGAAAATCGGGTGTTTGCAGCATTTATAATTGTTGCAAAACACTGTTATAAAGAACGATAAAAAAGAACTGCTGTTGTTATATCTCTGCGACCCTCGTGTGACTGTCGTTGTCACTGTTGATTAACGACTGCCTCTGGTGGTCTTTTGTTCTTCGTGTTCTTGTTGCAGCAGCAGAAATAGAGTTCTGAAAACTCTTGATTCACGCCTCCTGAGCTCTCCTCTCGACCCCAAACTCTCAGTCCCCCTTCTATGTGATACCATAAGCCTATATATACCAACATAGGCTTTCGAATATCACCCCATTACTCCTAATAGTCCTCATAACTCCAGCAGCAAAGAAAATATTCTCGGGAATATTTATTCCCTTTTTCTTCTCCTGCACGTGTCTGGATATGTGCATAGAATATTTATTTAACTCCTTCACGTTTCTGAAGCAACCAACGCGTGCGGTACACGTCCAAACTCGTTGTAATCCCGTGACTGTTCCTCTCATGCTCGTGATGCCCTGTTTTCTTCTCACGGATTTTTCATCCAAATTTGATCGAAACAAACACCCATACAAGATCTGTTAGGACATATCACAACTACCATAAAGTTTCAGCGATTGAATCGCACAAAAACTCCTCCAAAATCCGATCAAAAAATCAGCCAGTGAATGGAAATATTTTCCCGCCAAAATATTTTTTTGAAATGTTGAAGATGAAGTGCCCCTGTCCTTTTCTGGGGTGCGAATAGCAGATGGGTGCTGAGGATGAATTAGGACTACACATAACCTTGGGTGTCCCTTAGCCAAATCTGGGGTCCGTATAGCAAGTGTCCTCCAGGGGTCCAAATAGCACTTTTTGAGAAAATTTTTTCGCACAAGTCTATTTCTCCAAAATCACCTACACAAACATAAAAACACCATAATAAGTACAAAATCAAGCACTAGCAATAAAGACACTGAGGACAATTCAGAACAAAAATGTGTTTATCACTTAGTCGTAGCTCCGTAAGTTCTCTTATGTCGAGCATTTCCAATTAAATTGATCAGTTTTGTGTTTAATTTGATTGTGTATTCCGATTAAATTAATCTCTCGTGGTTAATTTAATTGAGAATTTTGGATACAAAAAATTATTTTCTTGTGGTTTTTGATGTCCAATAAAATCCTTCTTTTTCTCACAAAAGTAAGGTCGCTCTTGTTGTTCTTTAGGGAATGACATCAAATGGGGAAGAGTTATTTTGAACTTTATCTTAATTTCTATATCATTGTGGGGAGTGCGGCCGTGGAATATTTTAGGGGTTATCTTGTATCTTTATAAACTCCTTTATGAAAGCATTTAACTTCGGCTATATGATTGCATCTAAATAAACTGATATGTACTTTTCTTTGGTCTTGAAGCATCTCTGTGGTAATTTTATTAGGATCCCTTTTTCGTACCTTTGCCAATTTTATTGACAAAAAGGAGGAGAATTAATATGTAGTTCACACTACAAATACGTATGGTTTACGTGTTTTACGGATCATTATGTAAGGGGGAGTGGTTTTCATGTTGAGATGAAAGTATTGACTAAGGAGGAGTGATACATATCACCATAGTATTTTTTTCGAAGTTGTGATATAAGAACTTTGATACTGTGTAATAATGCTATGATATTGTATAACAATGATCGAGAGATTTTGTTTTCTCATTGTTATGGCTAAGGAACTTCAACAACTATGATGCTGAATTGAACATATATGGAATCATGGGAGTACTTGGAAAAAACGAAGTTTTCAAGTAATGTTGGAGCACCAAGGAGATCAAGCATGTGGATGAGAAGCTACAAAGTTTTATTTATTTTGTAATCCATATGTATTGATAGTTTTTCCACTAAAATTGACAAAGGGGGAGATTGTTAGAGCATTGCTCGGTCGAACTCGCATGCGTTTCTATCTCAAGCATGTTTGTCAAGTTTAGTTATCAAACTATATGTCTTGATTTCTAGACTACTTATAGCTAACTCTCGGTTAGGACATATTAGTGTAGTTGAGATCCAGACTCCATGGCGATTATCTTGCAAAGACGAAGAACTACTCAAGGAACCAGTGGAACTTCATCCGACTAAACGGTATGTGGAGATTTGAACTTATCTATCACTCAAAAGTGTATCTACTCTATCTCCTATTCTTGAGACAAATTCGTATAAGTATGATAGCTTTCATACATACACATTTGATATTTCGATCCGAGTTTACTCGCCTATATTTTTATCGAAATACGTGTTGGTAAGCTTTTCTCTTTATGCACTGTTCATATTTATCCGTGACGCAAGTCATGATGACATTTCGATCTTGAATAGCTTTGATGACGATAGTCGTGAATAACGATTATTATAACATTATAAAAGAATGTTTCAATGATTGAAATGTAGAGTTAAGATTATGTAACCAACTATGGATATAAGCATATATAGTGTGTTCGCACATTAGTGTATAAATCCATTTGCCGGAAACCAAGTGTGGTTATTCGTGCATACGGTATTAGCGAAGGAGACAGGTTGGGCACGTGGACTTGCGGAAGTTTTCGAACAGAAAATTTCTGCTGAGTTTTGTATGTTTGCAAACTGGAAAACTAGTCACCTTAGCTATGCCTACCCGTACGCTTACCTACGGAATTTTTCGAACCGAAAATTTCTACTGAGTTTTCAAACTCAATTCCGGTAGCTAAGGTACACGTACCCGTACGCGTACCCAAGCTGGTTATTTCTCAAATCGAAAGTTCACCAACTTAAAACAATAAATCAGTAAGGAATGCAATTCTTTGCAAACCGTGGCTATATTGTTCATGAATTGATTCAAGTGAATCAAACCAATTTTGTTTCAATTGTGTCTATGTATAAAGATCTAAGCAATTGAACAATTCTTTAACTAGTTCTTTTGAAGTCATTTGAACTAGTTGTGAAGAATATGAATACGGTTAATATGAAAGTAGTCATATGGCTAACCATTGGTCAACCATTTACGAACCAACCAAATGTATACGTTTAGGTACGGTTACTCAAACCTAAATGAAATACATTTAATTTGTGTGTGACAAACTAAGTTTCGATCTAACGGTTGAAATATACTAGCTTGGAGAAATCAAGTTTTTCATCTAACGGTGAATATTCAATGCTTTGTTACCAAGGTAACTTAGTTTGCAAACACGGATTTGAAAACTGTATAAGGGGAACTCTAGCAACTGTGCAAAACTAATCCACACACCTCCTGTGCGATACTAGTTGGTTTTTCTAGAGTCGATTTCCTTTACCCGTAGGTTTCTTCTCGAGACCCTGTCGGTTAACGACTGAAAGACTTCATTGGGATTGTGAAGCCAGACGAAACTAATTCTCTTGTAGTTGTGCGATCTGATCTTCCCACATTCTATCATATGAGTTCAACTGTAAGATTGGCTTGAGATTTATCTCTGATAGTGCAATATAAAAAGAAATCACAAACATCTTCGTCTCATCGTTTGTTATTCCCCAACATCTTGTTTCGCTACCATACGATTAAGATTGTTATGAGGTGATTGATAACTCTAGGATGTTCTTAGGGAATATAAGTACGGATTATCAATTGGTTCCTGTTCACCTTGATCTATCAAAAGACGGCACAAAACTTGTAGGTTTATCTGTGGGAGACAGATTTATCTATTTTGTAGACTTATTTGTGTGATACAGATTTGTGTATTCAAGTCTTCGACTTTGGGTCGTAGCAACTCTTGGTTGTGGGTGGGATCAGCTAAGGGAATCAAGTGCGTAGTATCCTGCTGGAATCAGAGACATAAGGAGCACAACTGTACCTTGAATAAGTGTGATATTGATTAGGGTTCAACTACAGTCCAGACCGAAGTTAGTTTATAGTAGGCTAATGTCTGTAGCGGCTTAAACAGTGTGGTGTTCAATCTGGATTAGGTCCCGGGGATTTTGTGCATTTGCGGTTTCCTCGTTAACAAAATTTTTGGTGTCTGTGTTATTTCTATTCCGCATTATATTTGGTTATATAATTGAAATATCACAGGTTGTGCGTTAGGATCAATCAATTAGAATATGCAACCTTTGGTTGTTGATTTAAATTGATTGACACTTGGATATTGGTCTTTGGTATCATCCAAGTTATCTCTCAAGTATTTGATAAAGACTCGCAGATTTATATTTTCTTGAGTACAGATCAAATCAAGAGATTGAGATATTAACTCTTTGATATACTTTTCTCTAGATTGAGTCTGACTGTCTAGTTGATTCTCTATAAAGTATATCGGAGTTAGTCCATACAGATTGCTAATCGAAATATTGGGTGAGGTTGTTAGGCCCCTGCATTTTCACTTATATCTAAGTCTCGGACTAGGATAGTATTCCAGCTAACTATTCCTTCAGGAAGTATATTTGATCAATAAAACTCTTGAGGAAACTGGCTTTGTTGTGTCGCTGAAGTTTTTTTTCTCTCCAGTTCTTCTCATTGAAAATTGAATTATCGACTATCAACGATGATATCTTGTTCCTTTGAATAAAGATATTCTGTGAATCCGTCTCTATCAAAGATTCCTTTTAATTAAGGCTCCATTGCTTACTTGGTTTTTGAACATTGTTCATAACCATGAGCGTTCGCACCCCAGGCCCATTACCGATCTTAAACAAGTAACTCTAGGGTTTCCTTATGAGTATCTCATACATATATATCATGAACTGCTCCTCTGATATATACTCGTTCGACTACGTCAATAGTCTTATGAGAAATAATGGTCCCACACTATGGATGGATGCAAAGAGGAAGATAATGGTGAAGAGAACAACATTGATGAGTTTTACGAGAACATTTTTTCTTATAAATTTCTATCATGCAATTAATCATGCATGAAAACGATCAACCAGTTCAGATGTTAATCCAACTGGTTGAAAATATTCTTCAAGATTTTAAGATCTTGCGTGATCAACTTGCAATTGTCATAAAGAATCTTGAGTTTCTGAAGACCAAACTAAAGGAAGCAATTGAGGAGCTTGGGTGTGTTTGATCCCTAATTTCCGGTCTTGACTAATGGTTCTCCAGTGTTTTGATATTAATGTCTAGGAAACTTCTTATGAGAATTTTATTCTTGTGTTTTTAAGAAGGATAACTAGGTTTTGGAATAGCAATTATTGTGAGTACACATAGCTATTTCCAACATTTTTCATCTTGCAATGTTTTTAGATTTATTTATTTAAATTCTAAAATTGATTTGGAAGGTGATTTTTTCAGTATTAATCTTTATGGTTTTATAATTGCAAATTGCTATGTGAGTACACATAGATATCTTGAAACTATGATTGTCCCATATATGGTTAAAAGTTATGTCTTTCATATGTCTATATGCAAGTATTGATAAAAGATAGAATGAACTTTTGACACACAAATATTAAGTCTATTATATGTCATTGTGCAAATAATGATGAAGATAGAATGAATCTTTGTTTATTCCGCAATATTGATCTTCCTTGATCCATTTTTATGTGAATATTGTGCGGATCTGTAAGTCTTCTTATGTGAGCATTTCCAATTAGATTAATCATGAATTCGTTTGTTGTTAATTTGGTTGAGTATTCCGATTAAATTAATCACGGGTTCTCTTGTGGTTAATTTAATTGATATTTTTAGATAAAAATTCATATTCTTATGTGATATGTTAAAGTCTAAAGAAATCCTTCTTTTCTTGTGAAAGTAAGGTCGCTCTTGTTGTTCTTTCGGGAATGACATTTTATGGGGGATAGTTCTTAATTGAACTTGTTCTTAATTGCCATATCTTTGTGGGGAGTGCGGCTGCGGAATATTACAGGTTTTATCTTGTATCTTTATAAACTCCTTGACGAATTCATTTATCTTCATCTTTATGATTGCATCTAAAAAGTTGATATGTGCTTTTCTTTGGTCATGAAGTGTCTCTATGGAAATTTCATTAGGATCCCACTAGTTTCCGTACCTTTTCCAATTTTATTGACAAAATGGGGGAAAATTAATGTGTAGTTGACACTAGAAATACATATGGTTTTCGGATCATTATTTATGGGGGAGTGATACATATCACCATGGTATTGTTGTCGAAGTTGTGATACAATTGAACTTTGATGTTGTGTGATAATACTATGACACTGTATAACGATGTTTGAGAGTTATTGTTTTCTCATTGTTATTTTTACGGATCTTCAACAACTATGATGCTGAATCGAACATCTATGGAATCATGGAAGTACTTGGAAATGACAAAGATTTCGAGTAATATTGAAGAACCAAGGAGATCAAGCATGTGGACGAGAAGCTACAAAGTTTATTTATTTTGTATTTCATGTGTGTTGATAGTTTTATCATTAAAATGGACAAAAGGGGAGATTGTTAGAGCACTGCTCGGTCGAACTCGCAAGCGTTGCTATCTCAAGCTTGTTTGTCAAGTTTAGTTTCCAAAACTATATGTCTTGATTTCAAGTATACTTATAGCTAAGTCTCGGACTAGGATAGTAAAGTGTAGTTAAACTCTAGACTCCACGGCGTTGATCATATGAAGAGGAAGAACTACTCAAGGAACTGGTGGAACTTCATCGACTAAAGGAACGTGGAGACTTGAACTTTTCTATCACTCAAAAGTCTATCTATTCTATCTCTGATTTTGAGACAAAATTTGTATTGCTCTATAGACTTCGATTATACAGATTTTCTATTTCGAGCCGAGTTTATCTCGCCTATCTATTTCTCGAAATATGTGTTGGTAAGCTTTCGCTTCAACCAAGTTCATCTTTATTCGTGACGAAAGTCATGTTGTTTCAATATCTTGAAAATCGCTTTGATAAAAATAGTTTGTGGATAAAAACTATATAATATCCTCTAAGAAAGTTTCAATGATTGAAATGAGAGTTTAGAATATGTAACCATCTTTGAATATAAGCATAGTGTGTTCGCACATTAGTATATAATTCCAAAAACCGGGAACCTAAAGTATGCATACTTGTATGTGTACAAATGGTTGATGGAGACTGGGTAAGTATGCGTACCCGTACGCATATTGGCGGAAGTTCACGTCCGTGAATTTATGCTTAGTTCGGAAAATCAAAACAAACTCAATCCGGTTACATAAGTATGCGTACCTGCGGAAAGTTCACGTTCGTGAATTTCTGCTGAGTTTGGAAACCAAAACAAAACCAAATCCGGTTACTTAAGTACGCATACCCGTACGCATACTTAAGTAGGTTACTTTCTAAAATAGGTCCATTCATGAACTTAAACATTTATATAATAAGGATTGTAATCCTTGCTTCAATTATGTCTTGTATACTTATATAAGATTTAAGAAATTGAACAACTCTCTAACTAGTTCTTTTGAAGTCATTTGAACTAGTTGGTGTGAAGATGAATAAGGTTGATATGAAAGTGCTCATATGGATGACCATTGGTTAACTACTGTTGAACCAACTAAGTGTACACGTTTAGCTATGGTTACTCAAACCTAAATGAAGTTACATTTCATTTGTGTATGACAAGCTAAGTTCGATCTAACTTTTGAAAGATATTAGCTTTAATCTAATCAGGTTTTCATCTAACGGTGAATATTTAATTCTTTGTTACTAAGCTAACATTGCTTGCAAACCCTGATTTGAAATCTATATAAAGGAGAACTCTCACAACTGGGAAACCTAATCCCCACACCTCATGTGTGTTACCAGTTGTGACTAGAGACGATTCTCCTTTAACCCTA
The DNA here is from genome assembly GCF_003573695.1 of Papaver somniferum. Classification (NCBI taxonomy): domain Eukaryota; kingdom Viridiplantae; phylum Streptophyta; class Magnoliopsida; order Ranunculales; family Papaveraceae; genus Papaver; species Papaver somniferum. The sequence goes on along the minus strand of NC_039368.1, from coordinate 9,014,549 downwards.
GGTTTTTCACGAAACCCTGTAGGTTAACGACTTGAAGATTTCATTGGGATTGTGAAGCAAGGACCAACTATTTTCTCTGTAGTTGCGTGATCTGATCTTGTTTTTTCTATCGTAATAAGTACAATCGTAAGATTGGCTTGAGATTTATATCTATGATAGGCAAGATAGAAAAGAAGTCACAAACATATTCGTCTCATCGTTTGTGATTCCCTAATATCTTGTTTCGTTAATCGATTAAGATTATTGTGAGGTGATTGATAGTCATAGGATGTTCTTCGGGAATATAAATCCGGATTATTGATTGGTTCCTCTTCACCTTGATTTATCAAAAGACAGAACAAAACTCATAGGTATTTCTGTGGGAGACAAATTTATCTATTCCTATAGGCTTTTATGTGTGAGACATATTTGTTTATCAATTCTTCGACTTTGGGTCGTAGCAACTCTTATTTGTGGATGGGATCAGCTAAGGGAATCAAGTGCGTAGTATCATGCTGGGATCAGAGACGTAAGGAGCGCAATTGTACCTTGAATCAATGTGAGATTGATTGGGGTTCCACTACAGTTCAGACCGAAGTTAGTTTGTGGTAGGCTAGTGTTTGTAGCTAATTAATACAGTGTGGTGTTCAAATATGGACTAGGTTCCGGGGTTTTTATGCATTTGCGGTTTCCACATTAACAATACTTATGGTGTCTGTGTTATTTCTTTTCCGTATTATATTTTGTCTTATAATTGAAGTATCACAGGTTATGCGTTGAATCGATCAATTAGGAAATCCAACCTTTGGTTGAACATTGGTCTTTGGTACCGTTCATGTTTTACATCTCTTATATTCAATCGGGCTCACATATTTCTATTTGTTGATTGCAGATTGAATTGAGAGATAGACATATTAACTATTTGATATATCTTTCTTAAGATTAGGTCTATTTGTCTATTTGATTCTCTTGAAAGTACATTGGATTTAGTCCATACAGATTGCTAAGTGAAATATTGGGTGAGGTTGTTAGATCCCCGTTTTTTCCATACTAAAATATGAAAACCAAACTTGACATACCAACCCTTGATAAGTTCAACCGAGCTATGATCTAACAGTCCCCCCGTTTGTCAATTTTAGTGACAAAACTCTAATACATATGGAGATAATGAATTACTAAAGTTCAATGAAATATTGGATAATAGGCCAAGTTGATGGTCATCTAATGATGGTGCTCTCGTACGGTCGAGCAGTCAAAAATGTTGGTAGTAGGACCGAACATTAAAGTTGATTAAAAATATTGATTATCAAAATAAAATTATTGGTGTCGTTAATTTAGGAGAACCCTGAGGATCGAGAGTTGTCCAATGTGGGTCAAGGAATGTCGATCAACCAATGGGCATAAGAGCTGGCCGTTGATGGTGGATGGATGCTAGTGCGGAGGAATTTCCATGAACGAGGAACCATTATGGGGGAATTGTGAAAATATGAATATTATGAAATGATAATGAAGAGACGTGGGACCGGCCGGCCATGATGGCCAAGGGACCGTCCATGTCCGTTCATGGCGGTGCACGGGCCACCATGACACTCACACGAGCGTTACAGAGAAGAATTTAGGAAATATTATTTTAGGTGTTTTTGTTGTTCATGTGAGCAGTATTCTAGATTCTCAGAAGAATTTAATCTTGATTGAAACTCTCAATTTAACAGTTATTGCAACGATTATCAACCGTGACAACTCAGTGTAACGGCTACCTTACGACACGTGTCAATCGGCTATAACATATAAAATAACGGCTTCTAACGTTGATGATTGATTGTAACATTTCTGATATAACAGCTTGCTGTAACGGTTCATTTCGTAAGAGCTGACTGTAACGTTTGACGTTTGCCACGTGTCTATCGTTTGTAACATGTTAACTAACGACTTTAGACCTTGACGATTGATTGTAACACTATAAATTTTCCAAGTGTGCTAATTACTAACATATTTTATTACGTCGATTCGGCGTTGATGAAAAAATATACTCCCTCCGTTCCACTTTAGATGATGTTTTTGGAGTTTTCACGCAGATTAAGAAATGGAGAGAGATATGAAGGTTTTCCATTTATATCCTTGAGAAAAGTCTTCAAACATTAATTGCTATTAGTGCATATAAATTTTTTTTTTATGGTTCCAAGACAAAATGTAAGGGTGTAATTGGTAGTTTTGTGAAAAATATGAAAACTTTCAAGTATTGTGGAACAAAAATATAACCCTAAAACATCAACTAAAATGGAACGGAGGAGTATTTTTCAAAGAAAAAATAACGTTTTTTACTGTTATAAATAACCTCCAATAATTGGACCCTGCAATGCAATGCAATCCATTTTTGAAGTTGCGATACAATTACTTTTTAAACCTGCATTGCGATCTATTTATGAACCTGCAATACTTAATCTGAAATCCATAATTCAATTTCATTCCACAATACATACATTATCATTCTAGCAGCATAAGGAACTCATTGAAACTAATTATGGAATACATACAACAACTACCTGAACCAAAGTTTGTCTCTTCATTCATTCACATAGGGAAGTGTATATGAGCATCATTCTTACATTAAAGAACCGCTTAAGCTTAAAAAAACATAGTTCCGTATATGGTTATAATCAAATGACAAGGGTTCTTTTTTTCATCAGTTTCTAGATATAAGTAAGTGTTGTTCTCCATTATACCTTAGCTGAAAAAAAGGTGTGCATCAGCTAAAAGAAGTTGTCCTTTGACATCAGAGTAGCCTTAACCAGCTCATGGCATCAGCTATTGCCATCGATTCCGGTATCCTGACAAAACAACAGAAACTCAAATTAGAAACAGCTCTCATAGGATAGAAAGATTTATCCAGTAATTTTGGCAATCATTTACATTCTCATTATAGCAAAATAAGTAAATCATTAATTCATTCATTGTAGAATACATAGACAAACCAATTGAACCAAGATTTGTCTCATCATTCATTCAGATACCTAAGTATATGTAAGTGTGAAACAACTGCTTGAGGCAAAAAACATACATGGTTCCCTATGTTATACCAAAATATTAAGGTTGTGTGTTTCAGCAGTTTCTAATATAAGCAAGTTTCTAATGCATACATTCTCACTGTTTTTATTTGAACATGGAAACCTAAGCATCAAAAGTTTATATTTGACATAATTGTCACCGGGAATTTATATACATGGTTTCATATGTTAAATTAAGATGACAACAACCAATACAATGATATAGCAAGACTTTACTCACCAATTAATAGAAGTAGAGAAAAGAATGTCTCGCTTGGTCCAAGTCCATTCTTGCAGCTGGTAAATGCACATTACTAATTTTTATTTTATCGAGATATCCATTTAATTGATGAAAATTAAAGCATATAAAACTAACAACCTTAGTTAAAAGATTCTTAATTTATTTCGGACCAGGATCTTCGTGAGTACTAAGGAATATCTTTGAACAATTAAGGTGCTCAAATACTTAATGTTGACATTCTTCGCGTTTCCACATTAACCAAATATATTTTCGGTATCTCTAATATTTCCAGAATAATAGAAAATTCAAATGGTTATTTTTGGATAATTTTTTATGTTAAAAACACAAAACATGGTTGGTTTGGGTTGAAACTTCTTGTGACCGGTCACACAAGTTACCAGGACCAGTTATATCAGTTACTAGGACCGGTTACATCATTTACCAGGATTGGTTACGTCAATTTCCAGGACCAATTACCATATACTCATGGTATTGCTTGTGATCGGTTACACAAGTCACTAGGATCGGTTACTCCAATTACCAAGATTGGTTACACTAATTACTAGGACCAGTTACACCAATTACAAGGATCTATTACACAATTATTTTGTGATAGGTCACACCAATTATTAGGATCTGTCACACCAATTACAAATATCGATCATACCATCTCAGGTGATTACTTAGGATCGGTTACACTAATAGTCATATCAAATCATAAGTCAGGCATTGTGATTAGTTACACAAGATACATAATAAGTTATGATAGGTTCTACTAACTCACACATATTGGTAATCCAAAGATATGCAATGAATAACAATACCAATAAGCCTAGCAATTTCCCTTTCGATTCATAAAACAAGTTCATGAATGTACTTCCTTTAAAAATGTAAACATTGTTTCCTATGATGAAATCTTCACCTTTACCCATGCACATAATCAAAATATCATTCATACGATTATGTCGATGTTATATATACAAAGTTCAAAAGGTAAAAGTTATATTTCTTAGTATAATTCCTTAATACTATGATCATATGATCATGTCTAACTACTATAGTAAAATACCATCCACAGCTTCGTAGTTATGTTTTCAATATAGCACGACTTGAAAGATACGTTAGGAATGAAACAGTTCAAGTCAGTATTACTAACCTCAAGAGGAAGGATGATGTCGTCGTTGCAAATCGTTACTTCTTCACATTCTTCATGTCTTCGAGTAATACTTGTATCTCTCATAATCCTATACTTTATAACCTAACCTATACAATCTTGTCTCTAGTACATAATCAAGCGAATGTTAGATGAGTTTTGGTTCACCAAAATATGACAACCAAACTTGACGTACCAACGCTTGGTGGGTTCAACCAAGCTATGCTCTAACACATATGAATAAGGTAACCAAGGATGTTCCATGGTGATTTCTTGATGATATCATCCATGTGTTTCTTAGAAGTAAACTTGAAGACATCCAAGTGATAACCGACGATTCTTGTTTCTTTCCTTTTATATCTTTTCTATAGAAGGTTTAATTCTTCTTTTACATCATCAGTTTAAACTTCATCCGATTTGACCATAAGATTTCAGATTAAACTGTTGGACCAGGCATATGACGTATCACTTATGTTCTTTGAGGAACCAATGACACTTCTTACAGGATTCATGATGGACTTGCCTATCTTCGCAGCTTTCATTTGAGCAGTGATATTATTGATATGATTGCTTGACGATGTCTTCATATCATCTTGAGAAGAATATTGAAGATAAAGGTTTAATAACATGTGATGAAATGGGTGTAGGTCTTGGTAGTTAATATGACGCGAGAAGGTGATAAAATCCAAGGCAGTGATAACCAAATAATTTTGTTTCTTAAGATACTGGAGAAGATAAATATAAAAGATATAAGGATATTTCTGTATAGAAAGCAATTGCATGCTTTCAGTATAAAAATGTGAATAACGAAAATCACGGGAGAGAAATGGGAGAAGGACGCATTTCTGATTTTTTTTTTTGTATTTTGAATCTACAGATCCGTTTGCACATCGTGTGAATCGAAGAAGAACTCATGCCATCAAAAACTTGAACATGAATCTTATAAATATGATTATATCGGTATATACTCGAGACGATCAGCACCGAGGTAATGATTTGCAATACTGCTGGTTCTGGTAATATTACCGTATTTTACTGTTAGATTAGGCAATATAGTCAGAAGAGAGATGCTAACACACATATTCATAGTCCAAGACTGAATTCTTTCTATATTTGAATCAAGATCCTGCAAAAAAAAAAAAAATAGCAATCCATTAGAGATTAAAAAACAAAAGGAAAATAAGAAGAGATTAAAAGAACTCACAATATAAAGAGTTTTTGGCCCGAACATGACTTAAAAAAGGTGACTTTCTGAGCATGTAGTGTTCCGGCTCAAAATTTCCAAAAAGAACATTTTGGACTTTTGGAAATTGTATTGTACCTATTTTACCCTTCACAATAGACTTTTCGTAACGGTTTTGATCAAATGAGGACTTCACCGCAACATTGACCAGGGGTGACTTGAGTCCATTTGAATGATCCAAGTACACGGGTGCACCCTTGCTGGACCCAACGGTACTGAAAGGTGTACGAAACTTGAGTATCGTTGACCAGTGAACTTGAGTCCATTTGAATGGAAAATATTTCGAACACACTATTAGTGCATCCCAAAAAATTGTCCTTAAAACATTCATTATGAAGTCGTGTACGTAATCACTTTAGGAACATAGACTGTATTTTTATGGCCATTTTTTTGCTCTTTTAGTCATATTTACGTGTTTTAGAATTTATGTGTATTCTGGATTGTTACACGGAATTTCACCTTATTTTAAATTCCTTTGCGGCAAAAGTCTCCAATATAAACCTTAAACAGAGAGAGGACAAGATGAAATAATGAACGAAATTTTAAAATTAAGATTTGGAGCTATAAACGATACCACAAACATCTACAGAGTCAAAGATTGAAAAACATAGTTAATCATACTGAAAATATGGATAAAACAAGATGAAAATATAGAGATTGAGTCAGTAGACGGAGATTAATCAAATTTTGATTTGAAAAAAACCGATCCTTAGAGTAGTCAATCATCAGTCGCGGATCCTCAGAGCTCTCCTCTATGCAGCACTGACTTTTTCATCCTTCTGCACAAATTAAAGTTTATCATAGTTTCTCTGCACACTTATCCATCGATCGAACCATCACTACCCCTTGTTATACGGAAAATGGGTCATTTGTCCAAAAAAATTTAAAACATGGTTCAAATGGACGAGTAAAAATTATTATGGGTGAAATGGACAAAAAGAAAATAGCAAGGATGAAACTGGATTCATCGCGACTTAAACTTAAAAAAATAGCAAGCATGAAACTGGATGCATCCTGATATAAATTAAAAATAAGAAAAAATATTTGAAAATGGGTAGGATCAAACTGGTTACATCCTGACTATTTTTATATTTTTGTCCATTTGAACAATATCTTTTTAATTTTTGTCCATTTAAACAGTATCAAAATGTACAAGTCTTTTTCACCCAAAAATTCTTGATTTTGGTCTTTTTAACCAATTTTGTGCTTGTTATATGGCAAATGTTGAGAAAAGTATTCACTAAGTTACAATTTCATGTGGGTATGTGCTACCCACAGAGTCATGAACAATAACTTGAGTAGTAAAAGATGGGATCGCCCGGTCCCAAATTTTGATTGAAATTTTTTTCATTTGACTTCCATCTTCCGTATGATTGGCTACGCCATATAGTGCCTGATTTCCTTTTATGTAGTTGTGTTGGATATCAACTTTCAGAGTTTTTTACATTCTATTCTTTACTTCGTCGATCACTCCCGAGGTATTGCAAGGTGGAGTAGAGGGAGAGGTGATGAATCGAAGGAGGTTTTCTGAATATGTCTTAAGGAGTATCTTTGGCCATTGCCTTTCTCTTGCTGTTTTGGATGCCAAAAGCAGCGCCCATGTTTTTCCAGGTGAGCTTTTTTTTTTCAGGCATGATGAGAGCGAGAAAAATTTTCTTTCCCAGGCATGGAAACCGCAAGTGGAGTAAATGGGCTTGAGGTTATGATCAATTATTTTGAAGTTTGAACCAACCATCTATTAACTCAATATCCAGTACGTGTACGTGTACAACGTAACTTGATTTCTAAGGTTGTGCACGTACGTTAGTTTCTCAATTAGTAGTTTGTTCACTTTGTAAATACTCACTTTCTAACGTGTATTAGGTAATTGTAACTTAAGCAAATACTGTATCTTATCTTGATACCCAAGAAACTCCAGTATACATTGAGCCCTTTTCGTGTATAACCGTGTACATATATTACGGTAAAGATAGCGTGGTTCATTTTTTTTTTTTCTGATCGGTAAAGAATTTGATGCAGGCGAGTTTCGAACTCAGGTCATTGATATCATCACCCAGTGACTTTATCACTGTACCATAGTGGCACCTGCTTCTTAGTTTATAGTTATCTTTATAAGAGAAGAGAAGGCATGGAAGCTCACCAACCTCCATCTTCTGCTACTCAAGGTGCTGGTACTGGTGTCGAAAAGATGCTTGAAAGTCTACCCTCCATGATTGCGGGAGTATGGTCAGATGAAAGAGAGTTTCAGCTTGACGCGACTACCCAGTTTCAGAAACTACTATCAGAACTAAGTCCTCCGATCGAGGAAGTTATTCAATCGGGTGTTGTTCCTAAATTTGTGGAATTTCTAAAGATAGAAGATTACCCACAAATACAGTTTGAGGCAGCTTGGGCTCTCACAAACATTGCATCGGGAACCTTAGATCACGTTAGGGTCGTAATTGAGAGTGGAGCAGTTCCTATTATTGTCAGACTTCTTGGATCTCCATGTGATGATGTTCGCGAACAGGCTGTCTGGGCACTTGGGAATATTGCTGGAGATTCCCCCAAAAGTAGAGATCTTGTTCTTGGACAAGGGGCTTTGATTCCGTTGCTTCAACAGGTGAATGAGCATGCCAAACTTTCTATGCTTAGAATTTCCACATGGACTTTGTCAAGATTCTGTAAGGGAAAGCCTGGGCCTCCTTTTGAACAGATAAGACCTGTTCTACCAGCGCTTGAGCGTCTCATTCATTCAACAGATGAGGAAGTTATGACAGATGCTTGTTTGGCCTTATCATATTTGTCTAATGGTACGAATGACAAAATTCAAGCTGTTGTTGATGCTAATGTCTGTCCACGTCTTGGGGAGCTTCTAATGCATCCTTACCCTTCAGTGGTCATCCCTACGCTTCGCACTGTTGGAAATATTTGTACTGGTAATGATATGCAGACACAGATCATTATCAACCATCAATTACTTCCCTGCCTTCTGAACTTGCTTACGAACAATCACAAGCAAAGCATCAGGAAGGAAGCATGTTGGACCGTTTCAAACATTACAGCCGGGAACAAGGATCAGATACAGGCCGTCATTGTAGCTGAAATCATAGGCCCTCTGGTACATCTGCTTCAAACTGCTGAATTTGATATAAAGAAAGACGCTGCATGGGCTATCTCTAATGCTATTTCTGGTGGCACTGATGAACAAATCAAGTATCTGGTTGGCCAGGGTTGCATCAGACCACTGTGTGATCTGCTCGTTTGTCCTGGAGCTTGTCCTGACCCAAGAATTGTGACAGTTTGTTTAAAAGGTTTAGAGAATATATTAAAGGTCGGGGAAGCTGAGAAGAACTTAGGTACTACTGGTGGTGTAAATGTATATGCACAGTTGATTGATGAAGCTGAAGGGTTAGAGAAGATGAAAAATCTAAAGAGTCATGACAACACAGAGATTAATGAGAAGGCAGTGAAGATTGTTGAGACTTACTGGATGGAAGATGATGATGAGCCATTGCCCCCTGGTGACGCAGCTGCTGCTGCTGGCCCATCTGAGGAGAGAGAGCTTGTTTCCCAGTTGAAAAGACTAATTCCTGAAAAACCTTCTGAAAATACAAATGGCATGGAAACCCAAGCTGAAGGGGAGAGAGCTCAGTTAGAACAACCAGAAACAGGAGTAACGGTGGGGCCATCTGGGTTCTGGTTTCCAGTTTTAAAGAAGTTGAAAACATGGTTTTGTCCGTCTTCTTCGTAGTATGAAGCCTACGAATGTTTTCCTTTCCTCCAACAGTTTACAATCTTTTTATTTTACTAGCGAATTCATGAGTATATTTTTTTAATTATTTTTTAAGAATAACCATTTACAAGATGGCTAATCCACAGTTGTCTCACAACTGAGTTCACAAAAATGTATCATAGACTGAGGATGTGACATTCGATTACATCACTCTGAAGTGTTGATGTTTGTGTTCTTTTTTCTGTCTGTGTTTTTTCATTGACAATGTTTTAGCGAGGCTATTACTTAGAGCATCTCCAATGGGAATGTAATGTGCTTCCCATGTGGCCAATCAGTAAAGACATCCTTCCAACTAAAACCCCCTAATCCCCTAATTTAAGGAAGCGGGAATAATCCATCTCCCATAGTTAACTTCGAAAGCTACTAGTAATAATATTGTTGGTTTTGGAGAATTAATATTTTTATATTTTCTAACAGAAAAATAAAGCCCAACAGTTAAAATATTTCTTTTATTTCTTTTAATTATTATATTGGAATAAAGAGTATTACAAGAACCTAGTTGGGAGCCGAGCTCCAACATATCACTGCAGTATTCGAACAGGTTGCCTTGTTAGTCTATGAATGAGCCTCATGAGGAATCAGCCAAAGGAGCCGAAGAGGATAGGAGACTGATTTTATCGCGAGGGGCAAGTTAACTCTAGTTTCCATGTCAAATTATAAAAATTGCGCCATCGGGGGACTAGAACTTGAGACCTCCTGGAACGTATCATTACTTTCTCGCATCCTTAACAAGATCTTCTACAACCATATATGATCTCTCCCTGGATGTATTCCTAACCGCAAGCCATGTGATCTCTACATTGGTTTACAATTTTCCACCGGAGACAATTTTGTGACTAAAAAGTCTAAAATCCTGTGAAGTCTAAAATCATATGTGGCATACGAAATAGGGATGTTAACTGCATCCCGCTGGAGATGGAGGTGCTCTTAGCATGTTGGCTATCTAAAGATTCTACTCGCAACGTTTTAGCGAGGCTAGTTACTTAGCATGTTGGTTTAACTGGGAAAGAGTTCTGTAAGATCGATGTTAACGACAACATATGTGCCAAAATATGTGTCCATGGTGACATTACTCCTTGCGTTAATGGTGACATATTCCTTCTTTAATCCGAGCCGTTGATCTCTAAAGAGTATTTCATACGTGTTCTCATACGCAGATTTCTCTCTGTGCTATTCGTATTCTCGAATCATTCTAGGTGGCAAAGTGATATTCTGTATCCACACCATCGATATGTAACTGTACGCTGACAATCTGTATCCGGGTTGCTGCTGACAATCTTTGCCGTGGATTAGCTCAAAATCGCGGTCAATGGCAAACAGTGAGATTTTTCTTCGCCTGCATCATAATATCCTTCGTAACAAAAAAATGATAGAAAAAATGGGTGCGCAACAAACAAGTGCCACTGAGACATCTAAGAGAAAGTGAAACTACATAAATTCGTAATACAAAGTGGCGAAACCCTCTACTTTGTGTAAACGCTGTTTGCCATTGTATGTTTCACGATCACTTCTATGTTAGTGTGGGCAAATTCAATTTTATCATAATTTCTTTGCACTGCATCCATCGAGCCATCACCACCCTTGGTAAACGGCAAACAATGAGAAAAGGTTGTGGCAGAGAGACTTCAGTTTTCTTCCAAGGGTATAAAGATTAAAAGAGGATCAAATGGGCCTCAAAGCTATGATTGAGTGCTGCACACTTTAAGTAGGAAAATGAACAAGAAGACATGGTGGGTTGGCTAGCAGTCATGACTTGGTCACTGCTTCAAACCACGATAAGCCGCCATATATAATGGTATCGGGGTTCTTACTGACAATCTTTGCCGTGGATTTAGCACCCAAACCATTCACTGCATAGAAAGCTTGGTTCGCCACTGTATGTTTCACATTCCCCTCCGACCCCCTCAGAATTTATGGAGGCGGCTATATTTTATTCTCAGATGCGTCTTTCAAAGAAAAAGACTACTCCATGATGCATTTCTCCTATATACTAGATCGGGATGGGTCTCCTTGGCTCTTCATGCAGAAGCCCAGGCTCTGCTGCAGGCTATTTCGTGGCTGGCTGACAACCCGTTGTTTTCTGTTAGCATAGTTACTAATCGTAAGCAGTTATCAACATCATGAACAACAAAGTGTCCCCAATGGCCAGTGGAGAAAACATAGGTGATGTAAAGCAATATCGCAGGACATACCCCAAGCGTGAAGTCATTATATCAACAGGAGGTACAACTCATCGACAGACTCCTCAACAAAAAAAGCTAGAATGGGAAGATTACAGCAAGTGTCCAAACGTATGCACGATCATATTCACAATCGAACAACTTATGTTCAATATTTGTGACAGGCAAGAAATTGCTAACATATTGTATTACAGTTCTTAGTTATAAAATTCTATTTCCATCAAAAAAAGAAAAAACAAACAAATAAACAAAACCAAACGCATCTGCCATATAGCCATTGGATCTACAAATGGTTCTCTTTTCTATAAATGTGGCGGAGTGGGATCAATTTTCTTCCCCAGGCATGGAGATTGGATTAAATGGGCCTTGAGGTTATGATCGAGTTGTTTGCAGTTTGAACCAACCATCAACCATAAATCGAGAACTATCATTTTGGGCATACCAAAATCTTCCAAGGCATACTGAATGAAGACAAAAAAGGTTGTGAAATAGCAAAATCAGATAACTCTTTAACCCAACTTTTTTTAATGGCAAATCTGCACTTTACGTATTAGTGTTAATAATCTTGATTAGTGATTAAATATTTTGTTTAGTGATTAAAATAATTTTCAGAATTATAAGAGTTGTTTAGATGAAAAATTTGAGGAAAAAAAATCAAAGTTTTGGTTTGGTTAAGAAGGAGAGAAAGAGAAGGAGAAAGTGAGAAAATTCTAATTCTTGATTCAATGGAGGATGAGGAGGGTCATCATTCATCTAAAAAACCTAGGAAAATACATATCAACTACAACAATGATCCAGAAATGGCTGATTTCTTAGATTATGAGAATGATTTTACACCCACTCAAACTCAAGCTCAAACTCAAACACAAACTCAAGATGATGATTTTTATGAGCCAAATCCTGATGATGAAGACATTGATGAGGAACCCAATGCTTCTAATACACAGGTACACTTATATCCTATACTTAATCTCACTTTTATATCTCTCAATTATCGAAAGTTAGGTTTTTTGAATCATGGTTCGGCGAAACAGGTTGAGGTTCGGCTCACATCTATGAGCCGAATCTACCAATTGATGAACGGTTCGGCTTACTGAATCTGTTTACTGCATGCGCCGAACCTATAATTTCCAATTCCAACCCTTTTGCTAGACACTAGTTCGTCTTATATGAAAGTTTCATAGTAAGCCGAACAACATCCTGAATAGCCCGGAATAGAACCATTACTAATTCGGCTTACATATCCAAAATCGTATGTGCCGATCATAATTTTTTAATTTCTGGGTTGAAATATTGTTACTGGTTCGGCACATATGGAGAATATCGTATCATCCGAAACCTCTTATGTTCAAGGTTCGGCACATAATATGATTATCGTCTGAGCCGAACATGAATTTGTAAATTTTTGGGTTAAAATAATGTTCGTGGTTCGGCACATATTGAGGATATCGTATAAGCCGAAACCTCTTATGTTCAAGGTTCGGCACATAATATGATTATCGTCTGAGCCGAACATGAATTTGTTAATTTTTGGGTTAAAATATTGTTCGTGGTTCGGCACATATTGAGGATATCGTATAAGCCGAAACCTGTAAATGTTTAGAGTTCGGCACATAATGTGATTATCGAATGCGCTGAACCTTGTTATTATATTCCCTTTCTAGTGTTTAACCTTGTGATATTCTTTGTAGATCGTGCTTGGACCCATGGAAAATCAACCTGATCCAGTAGACATAATTCACGAGGATACCAAGGATCACTAAAACCTGAAGGACAAATGATTCGGCGCGTAACTAACATTAGAGGATAAGCCGAACTCTATAAATTCGGCGCATATATGTTAAGCTATTCATTAAACCATGAAATTGAAGGTGTCTATAGCCCAATCCCAGCACCATTAAAAACAAAGTTCAGCACCTAAAAGCAAAGGTGTTTGCAACACCATAAAAGTGTACTTAAAACTTAAGAAAAAGTGTACCATAAAAGTGTACCATAAAAGTGTACATAAAAGGGCATTTAACCACGACCCCTCTTCTTAGTTGCACGACCACCTCTTCTTCCACCTTGGTCTTCATCTTCCGACGCATCATTACCGGGTTGGACGGTAGCACCACCTTGGCTTGTACCTTCACCAACTTGTCGAGACCTCTTAGTAGTGGGCCTTTGTTCGGGTTCCTCGGGTCCTTGTCCTTTGTTGATGATTGCATCCCACTTTTTGATCAGGTATTTTTGTTCTTCCACGGTCATTGGTGTTTTGCAACCAAGTTTGGCCTTCATTTTTTTCAACATCTCCCTACCCGCGGCAACCTATTTTTTCATTTGTCAACAACTTATAACCATGAGGTTGAAGACATTTTTATCATAACTAATATATGAAAATAATATAAAGTGAAGTCATTCTTACCATAATCTTGAAAGCCTTGACTACATCTTCAGAAGTAGACTTGTCGGTGATCTTGATTGGCTTCGCCTTCCCCTTATCAGCTATCTTTTACCTTTTATTATTGATAATGAAGGGATGAGAAATTTGGTTATACCAATCCATATAGCCCGGATCCTCTTCACATGGATCATCAAGTAAAGGTGTTAACTTGGACGCATCTAATGTGCGATTGTCTAAATTATTTCAAAACTCAACGGTGGGATCAGGATCATACTTTGGTTCCCAAGATGAAGTGGTGATTTTACTTCCCTTACCACTCTTTGGTAACAACCTGAATTTCTCGTCAAACAAAGGAACCTTTTGGACGCATCCTAATTGACGGAGTACTCGCCTAGGATCGTATATAACATAACCACCGGGACACCACAATGGCCCATGATACATACCTACCGGCATATCCTCATCTTCAACAACTTCATATTCTTCATCTTCCTTCTCATATGGTTGAAAAGTGACATCATCAAGACCAAGACGGTCTAACGTCTCTCTCAAACTTGCCACCAACTTCTTTTTGTTCCTTTTCTTGGAGTCCTCGTACGCGTACCGTGCTGCAGTTGGCTCAGTATAAACATAATCGACATCTTTCTCAAATACTTTGGCCAAGTTTAAAATTGGGAATTGGTCATATATCCACACCTACATCCAAAGAACCACATTAAAAAATCAAAGGAATTGAATTGATAGAAACAAGTTTTACTTGGAAACATCAAAGTAAGAATAAAGTTTGCAAACTCAGAGAACTGTTCGCTTATATGGATCAAGTATTATAAGCCGAACCAAGTAAGTAAAAACTTCGGCTTAAAAGATTTTATGGTTATAAGCCGAACCATACTCTGAACTCCCAAAAGTTACCTGGAGCAAAGTGAAGTTCCCTCCGATGTTTGTACTTGTCAGCCTAGACGCGGTGGCAAGTTGGTCCAGCAGGTAAGCGAGCGTAGCCATTCCCCAAGCAAACTTGTTACAAGTTTCAAGATTCTTTACCAATTGGAGATAATTAGCATTTACCTTGTTTCCGGTAGTGTCGGGAAAGATGTCTCTACCAAGAGTATAAAGCAAGTAGGCAGTTCCGGTTTGCTTCACTTTGACGGGATCCATCATCAACAAAACTTGTGTGACTCTTTCCTTTGTGTTCTCAAACTACTTTTTCAAGTTAGTCAACTTGATCTTCTTATTCTTCTTATTTCTGCCACCTGGTATGCAAACGGTATCAACATCTTTAACTGATCGACAAAACTCCAACTCAGTTTTCTGTGAACCCCAACCAAGGCATTCCAGGTACAAATTGTATAGCTCATCCCAACTCATGTCATAAAAAACAGCATCCACACTTACACCCCTTGCTTTAAGGCCTGTAATCTTACTAGCCTCATCAGGAGTGATTGCCATCTCTCCAAAAGGTAATTGAAATGTGTAAGTTTCTGGACAAAAGCGCTCGGTAAATGCAGAGGCCGACACACTATCATATTCCTTATGTCCATAATTGATGATAGGCCATAAAGCACTGCGTTGTACGTAAGCAATCACCTCAGGAACCTCTTCATCAAGACTCCATTCCGCTTCCCTCTGGTGTCTCAATACTCGGACTGCACGGTTGTGATCAGGAGTCTCATAAATTTTCTTCTCCCAATAATCGGCATAACCAATCAACACATTTCCTCCATCTTCCGGAAGACCATGAGGCAAACCATCTGATCGAGGTGTAATTACGTCATCTTCATCAGGAATGTGTAAACCAGTGATCCGTCGATCATCATCGTCATTCTCTTTCTCGGGTTCTGCCACCTTCTTACCTTTCTTGTCTTTCTTGGGTTTTCCTTGGGGTTGTGTTTCTTGATGAACTTCTTGATTATCATCAACTTCTTCATCTTCAGCTATTCCTTCTTCTTGTCTTTCAATTCTTACTTTTTCAGCTTCTTCTTCTAAAATTCCTCCTCTACCCCCCGCTCCCAATTTTTTCTTACCTCCTCCTCTAGGATAGGGAGTTTTAGAAGTAGAAGGTGTTACCTCCATCTTCTTCTTCTTTGTAGCTGCATTGGTACTGACACAAGTATGAAAGTTATAAGACTAATTCGAACAACAAAGAGATTTGGAAAGCCAAAAACTTGTAAGAAAATAAGAAGGCTCGGCTTACCCGAAATAACACATATGATCCGAATCATGTCTTTAAATTTTTATTAGCTTACACAGAGAGTGGATCGGCTCATACCACAAAACAATTATAAGCCGATCCTATATATTTGGCTCACAACCGATACCGTCGAATAAGCCGAGTCTATGATTATGAACTCAAACATGTATTCGGCGCAACATGATATCATATAAATAAGCCGATCCTATACACTTGTAAAATTTATGAAATTTTAACAATGATATTCGGCGCAACCCTAATACTATTGAATAAGCCGAATCTAGACTTATGAATTGAAACCTTTATTCGACGCAAAACTAATACAACCATACAAGACGATCCTAAGCACATGCAAAAATTCTGAAATTCAAACAACAATTATTCGGCACAAAACTAATACTACCATACAAGCCGATCCTGCGCACATGTAAAATTTCTGAAATTCACAAAACATATTCGGCACAAAACTAACACCATCGAATAAGCCGATCCTAAATATAAGTCTCTGTGTCACTAAGTTCGGCTCAAAACGGATTTCAGATATACGCCGAACTGTTCATATGCACTTTCAGGGTTCAGTTTCAAGAACAGCTCGGCGCACATCTAAGATTTGTTTTGCGCCGAACCATACCCTGTAACCGCCGCAAAAACATGATTTTGACGAATTAAATCAATCAAACCAATCAAAAACACCAAATACGAGATGGGTTTGTAAAACTAACCTTCTTATTCTCATTTCTGGAGTTGGTTCTTCTTGAATCTCTTCTTCCGGTTGATTTTGTGGTTGATTTTGATTTTCTTTTTCACTCTCTAAATCTTCTTCTTCTTCTTCAATGGGTTGTTCAATCGCTCGATTAGAACGAGATACTGGCTTACGGCGAACCATTATATAGATGAGTTTAATCGTCGACTAAATTTTCACGAATCGACGATTAAATTTCGGCGATGATACGATGAAAAATAAAAGGAGAAGGTGGGTTCGGCTGTGGAGGATTAGGAGGAAGAAGAAGGGGTTGAAACTGATTTTAGTTTTATGATTATAGATTTTTGTATTAAAGTTAGAGATAGATTAGTAATTTATAGGATTTAAGGGCATATAGGTAATTAAACTACCCATAGGGTACCCATTATAAGGTCATCCAAGTTAGGACTAGTCCTTTGTATGCCTTGAAAGTTTTTGGTATGACCAATATCATGGTTCTAAATCGAGGGCTAAAGCCCAAATTAACAGCCTGAACTGAACAAATATAACCCTTGCCGGAGTTCGAGAAAATTGACTCCGTCGTATCAAATCAGGGAAGTACGGTAAAGATAGCCTAGCTCGTGAATCTTGCTTCTTAAAAACGCACTTATACGGTAGATATTGGGAGTTGGGAATCCTATTTCCCTGACAACTATTACCTAAACTTCTAGGTTTCCTTGTTTATTTTTCTTTTCTGCTCCGTTTGTTTTCTTTTTATAGTTTGGGTTTCCTAATTTAATTAGAACTCTAAGCTATGTAAGCTTCTCTGTAGAACTAAGTTTTTTTTATCAGAATTTCAATACAAATTTAAGGTGCTTGATCTGTTTTAGTATTAGCACCCTAACAGAAGAGAAGAGAAGGTACGGAAGCTCAACAATCTCCATCTTCTGCTATTCGAGGTGCTGGTACTGGTGTTGAAAAGATGCTTGAAAGTCTACCCACGATGACTGCGGGAGTATGGTCAGATGAAATAGAGTTACAGCTTGAAGCAACTAGACAGTTTCGGAAACTAATATCAATTGAACGAAGTCCTCCGATCGATGATGTCATTCAATCGGGTGTTGTTCCTAAATTCGTGGAATTTCTAAAGAGGGAAGATTACCCACAGCTACAGTATCAGGCAGCATGGGCTCTCACAAACATTGCGTCGGGAACTTCAGATAACGTTAGGATTGTAATTGAGAGTGGAGCAATTCCTATTTTTGTCAAACTTCTTGGATCTCCAAGTGATGATGTTCGCGAACAGACTGTCTGGGCACTTGGGAATGTTGCTGGTGAATCCCCCCAAAAGTCGGGATCATGTTCTTGGAGAAGGGGCTTTGATTCCGTTACTTCAATAGTTGAATGAGCATGCCAAACTTTATATTCTTAGACGTGCCACATGGACTTTGTTAAACTTCTGTAAGGGCATGCCTCAGCCTCCTTTTGAGCAGACAAGACCTGCTCTACCAGCGCTCAAGTTTCTCATTCATTCAACAGATGACAAAGTCTTGCATTATGCATGTTGGGCCTTATCATATTTGTCTGATGGTGGTACAAATGACAAAATCCAAGCTGTTATTGAATCTAATGTCTGTCCACGTCTTGTGGAGCTTCTAAGGCATCCTTACCCTTCATTGGTCATTCCTGCGCTTCGCACTGTTGGAAATATTTGTACTGGTAATGATATGCAAAAACAGATCATTATGAACCATCAATTACTTCCTTGCCTTCTGAACTTGCTTACGAACAATCACAAGGAAATCATCAAGAAGGAAGCATGCTGGACCATTTCAAACATTACAGCCGGGAACAAGGATCAGATGGCTGTCGTTTCAGCTGAAATTATAGGCCCTCTGATACATCTGCTTCAAACTGCTGAATTTGATATAAAGAAAGAGGCTGCATGGGATATCTATAATGTGACTGATGGTGGCACTGATGAACAAATCAAGTATCTGGTGGGCCAGGGTTGCATCAGACCACTGTGTGATCTCCTCGTTTGTCCTGAGTCAAGAATTGTGGCAATTTGTTTAGAAGGTTTAGAGAATATATTAAAGGTTGGGGAAGCTGAGAAGAACATAGGTACTAACGGTGGTATAAATGTATATGCACAGTTGATTAATGAAGCTGAAGGGTTAGAGAAGATTAAAAATCTACAGAGTCATGACAACACAGAGATCAATGAGAAGGCAGTGAAGATTCTTGAGACTTACTGGATGGAAGATGATGATGAGCCATTGCACCCTAGTGACGCAGCTGCTGCTGCTGGCTCAGCTGAGGAGAGAGAGCTTGTTTCCCAGTTGAAAAGACCAACTCCTGAAAAACCTTCTGAAAATACAAATGGCCTGGAAACCCAAGCTGAAGGGGAGAGAGCTCAGTTAGAACAACCAGAAACAGGAGTAACGGTGGGGCCATCTGGGTTCCGGTTTCCAGAAGTTGAAAACATGGTTCCAGTTCGGAAGAAGTTGAAAACATGGTTTTGTCCATCTTCGTAGTATGAAGCAAACGAATGTTTTCCTCCCAACAGTTTATAATCTTTTTGTTTTACCGGTGAATCCATGAGTATATTTTTTTTAATTAATTTTTAAGAATAACCATCACCTGGTTTACAAGATAGCTAACCCACAGTTGTCTCACAACTGAGTTCACAAAAATGTGTGTCAGACTGAGAAATTTTGGCAACCTATAGAGAGAATCAATGAGGATGTGCGTGACATTCGATTATGTTGATGTTTGTGTTCTTTTTCCTGTCCATGTTTTATCCCGTCATGAGGTTTTATTGACAACGTTTTAGTGAGGCTAGTTACCTAGTTGGTTATCTAAGGAAGAGTTTTTTTTCTTTTTTTTTTTGTGGTAATCTAAGGAAGAGTTTTGTAATTTCAAATTTAACGACACAACATATGTGCCAAAATATGTGTCCAAGGATGTTCAAATTCTTTGCATTCTTATGCATTTGCAGGTTTTGCTCTTTTGAGCATGACAGGTGCATAGTGTACTACAGTACTGGTATATTTTAATACTGAATTCATACTCTTGTTGGCAGTGACTAAATACAACCCACAATTGGATTTAATGTAACCCTAACTAATTACAACTCTCTTGAATATGTATTTTGCTACCCAACCTATTTTTAACAATTTGGTCAATACTTTATTTCTCACCTTCATATCCGCATAGTTACATGTTGGTCGTGTAAAATGCTAGTTATTCACTCGCTATTCATCACACAGATGAGTTTTTTTAAGTGACTAATCACAGATTAAATAGTCTACTAACCTATCGTTCTTAAAAACAAATCATTTAAATAATTGGTAAAGAAGCCTCACCAAAACCCCTATATGTTCTCTCCCAGTAAGAAAAAAAAAAAACTCCCAAATTTCATCTTCTCAACCACATCTTTTTATCACTGGGGTTTAATGATAATATAGTTGATTTGAAGAAGAAAATTTTCAGCATTCGTTAAATATATTCTTACGGTTAATTTTAAAAAATAGTGATGTATTTCTGGTTAGTAATTTTTTGGTTAAGTATAGGGTTTGACTTTTTTTTTTGGGGTTGTATTTAGTTAATTTCAAAATAAGAAAAGCACAGAACTAAAAGTAGAATCTTGGTTGTATTTAACCTAAATGTGGGTTGTATTCGGTCATTGCCCTCTTGTTCGGGTGTTTTCTTGTAAATATATAACATCGTATTACTTTTGTTTTTGTAGTTTTCATCAGAACGTGCGATTGGGGGATATAAAAGACAATCGGGGGATAGAGAAAAAAGACAAAAACTGGATCCAAATATCAAATCAGGGTCACCCTTTTTCTAATTATTTTTTCAGTTCCTAATCTACCCCTCACTAATAAGGTTTAGTGGTTAATTAAAATTAGGAAAAATCTTAAGTATTTTTTAAATGATTAGTGTATATTTTTATTTGAGTTTGGGTGAGTGAGGTGAGAGTAGAAGGAGGGAAAAAATATTTGAGAGGGAACTTCTTTTTGGTGAAAATGGAAGATGATTGTGAAGAGAGAATTGTTGCTGCTGAATCTTTAGCTCAACTACAACAAGGATCTTTGAATCTTCAGCCAATGACAACAACTCACAATTGCAAGTTTTTGTGGAACCAACACCTTTGGAACATGAATTTTATGAGCATGAAGTGTTTCGTGAAGAACCAACACAAGAGAGTAAACTAGCTCAACATATAAGCACTCCCAATACTCAGGTAAGCTGCGAATAGGTTGAAAAATTGATTTTTTTTCCTTTGAATCCACGATTGTTGCTGTTGTAAAAGCTCGGTACCGGCATAGTCAAAGTATGAATACCATGTCGGAATCACAGTTACCGGCATAGTATTCATACTACGACCATACCAGAACCTTGATATCCCCCATTTTGAAACTAAAACCGGCATAGTACGCAACCAAATTACTATGCCGGTACAAAAGTTAATTTTTACCTACCACAGAATATTCTACGGAATATCTTACCAGCATGGTTGAATTATAAGGTTATCATGCCGGTACTGCATGAAAAACATACAAGAAGCAGTTTTTTCCGAAGCTAAATACCGGCATGTAAAATTATCTGTAGTTCCAAGCCGGAACTTTGTACCGGCGTGGAACCATAGATAATAAGCATGCCGGAACACATGTCGACGCAGTTAAAATTTAACGTACCATGCCGATACCTACAAAAAAATATACATGAAGAAGTGTTTTCCAAAGCCAAATACCGGCATGGTATAGTAAGTATGTGCCACGCCGGAACCGCCTACCAGCATGGTCACTTAGATTACGAGCATGCCAGAACCATTATTTCCGGCGTTGCTTTTGAATATATTGAGAATGCCGGAAGCATCTCAAACTTGGTCTTCAGTTCCGATGCAGTTAGACTATGCCGGAACTGTGATCGAGCATGCCGGAACTGCATACTAGCATAGTGTTAAATTTTTCTTTTTTGGAACTAATACATTTTCTTTTCATTCGATCCTTAGGTTGTGACATATATTGATCCAACAAATGCAAAACCGCTCGGTCGGGATACGTCGGGATAGTATAAAATGCTTCCGGTATGTTACAAAAGATTTCTTTTCACCTAGTATCTTGAATATTACCAATGGATTTCTTGTAATGAACCTTATAATCTCCCATTGCTGTCCTCATGTAGGGAATAAGATATCCAAAGGAAGCAATTGCTTGGGTTAAAAAGACTGCTCTTAAGAACATGTGCACGTTGGTGAGGAATACCCAAGTTACAAAAAGCCGTTTTGAGATGGTTTGCGAGAGAAGTGACAATACAAGGAGAAGAATAGACACAAGAGAAAGGATTATGTATATCCAAATAAGACTAATAGGGTATACAAGACTCATACGAGGAAGGATAATTGCCCCTTTAAGCTTGTATTCCGTTTAAATGACAAAAACAATGAATGAGATTGTGAGGTTTCGTCCGGCCGTCATAACCACTGGGATCCGAAAGATTTTGTTGGTCACTCCCTAGTTGCGAAGCTAAAACCTCATGAAATGGAGTATGTAAAGAGATTGACCAAAGCATTATCAAACCGAGACAAATTCTCAGAGGCTTCAAGGAAAAGGATAAGACGAACGTGTCTTCTCTAAGTACAATTTATAGCACACAAGCAAGTATTAGAAGGGTGGAATGGAAAGGGAGGAGCGTTATGCAAGAATATGATAAGATAATTTGGGATCACAACTAAACGCGTACATTAAAATAGGGATGGATAACAAGCCCCTTCAAATATTCATTTCTTATCTTTTTCTTTCACAATTGGCGCATACATGTTGTGGTGTTCTTATGATGGATTGCACCTACAAGAAAAACAAATACAACATGTCGTTGTTCAACATCGTGGGGCACACATCGGAAAAGGTAACATTCACATTGGCTTGGTGTTTAATGGAAAACGAGAGGGACTATAATTATCATTGGGCATTACGAAAATTGAAAAGGTTCTTCCATGAAAATCAACTTCCGAGGGTCATCATAACCGATCAAGATGACGCATTAATGAATGCAATATCCGACGTCTTCCCGGATGCACAAAATTTCCTATGTACACACCATATACGTCAGAATGTGATAAAAACTTTTCATGCCTTGTTTAAACCCACAAAGGTGGATATTAAGAAGAGAATGATTTTTCAACTAGAGGAAGATGTTTGCAAGAACAAACTATCACCTGAAGAAGAAGAAGATGTGATAGGCAAGATCAAAGAGCGAGTGGACAAAGAACACGAGGAAAATCATAAAAAGTGGTTGGGATTTCTAAGAGATTGGGAGAAAGTTTATAGGTCTCTTACTGAGGATATGTATGAAAAGAGATTGGAAAAGTTTATTTCCGATTGGAAGGAAGTTTATCCGACTGCCATCTGGTATTGTCGGACTCAATGGTTGGATAAGTTCAAGGAAATATTTGTGCGTGCATGGACAAACCGGTATAGACACTATGGGTATGAAGAAACTAGTATAGCGGAGGCCGCTCATGGGAGATTTAAATATTTAATTCGGTTCGGCCAAGGAAACCTGGTTACGGTCACCGAGGCAATGGAGCAATACTTTAAGAGTGATATTGATGGGATCAAGAAGGCTTTTGAGAAAAGCTCAATGGAAAGGATGACTCCATATTTACCATATGTTAAGTTACTCCAAGGAATAGAGTTCAACGTCTCTCAATGGACAATAAAACATATGATAAGACAAATGATATGTAAGATACACTACGACAAACCGGGTGATGTGTGTATTTGTCCTGACATGTCTTTATTGGGGATTCCATGTCGTCATATACTTGTGAAGTATGAAGAAGTGATACCTATTGAGGTTATCAATCCGTTTTGGAAGCAATTATCTTCCGACCCTCCTCCTACGGAAGATCCCGGACAATCACCTTGGGATACGAACGAAGCAAAGGAATTCTACGAAGCTTACTCACGTGGAAACTCGGTTAGCCGGCAAGTCTTGTTGAGCCAACTAAGGCTAATTACACGCCCATGGAAAGCACAAAGTGAAGAGCCAACAAAGGGAGATCCTCCCGGTAGACCACAGACCAAAATATCAATGAGAAAACAAAGGAAATAATTGAAAGAAATAAGTCAACGTGAAGATGAACTTCGTGCAAGTAAGAAACAAGATCTAACCGGATGTGATATTTCAGAAGCAAGGTTCGCGGAAGCTCCGGTTCCAAATAAAAGGGGTAGGCCGAGGAATGAACCGCTATCAAGTCAACAACAAACGACGGATTCCGTATCCACACCTATAGTCGATGTAGCGGAGGTTCCAAAGAAAAGGGGTAGACGGACAAAGGTACCAACATCGAGCTACCAAGAACAAAAAGGTGAGCATTTCGTATCCACACCTATAGTCGATGTAGCGGAGGTTCCAAAGAAAAGGGGTAGGCCGCCAAAGGTACCAACATCGAGCTACCAAGAACAACAAGTTGAGCATTCCGTATCCACACCTATAGTCGATGTTGCGGAGGTTCCAAAGAAAAGGGGTAGGCCTCCAAAGGTACCAACCTTGAGCTACCAAGAACAACAAGGTGAGCATTATGAAGCCCAACCCATAGTCGATGTAGCGGAGGTTCCAAAGAAAAGGTGTAGGCCGCCAAAGGTACCAACATTGAGCTACCAAGATAAACAAGGTGAGCATTCTGAAGCCCCACCCATAGTAAGTGATAGCAAATGTAAGCGACCCATATCTAGTCAACAACAACACCATGGTGAAAACCCCGTAGGCACCCCAAAGTTGATGTAGTTTCGGTTCCAATGCGAAGGGGTAGGCCAAGGAAGTACGGACTCCCAACACATACTGAAGACATTGGAAATGTAGAGATTGCAAGAGATGGATTGGATATAATTAAGTTAAAAGTTGGTGATATGAAGATGTTTAAGGATTTCAAAACAGGTAACACTTATAAACATTACCATAGCAAAATAGAGTCTTACGCAGAGCAACTTCCTGAGGTTATTCGCGAGTATATTGTGTATACGGATGATGTCGATGGAGATGCAAATTGTGGATATCATGCCGTGACTGAACAATTAGGAATCTTCGAGACAGCGGTTAGTAGAGGAATGACACCATGTCGATATCCTATAAACAGGATGGCCGAACAATTTGTGAAAAAGATGAGCTTTTATGATCAATTGGTTGGTCAAGGCGATGTGTTTGATGATATGTATTCTCAAGTGTTAGGACCCGAGCAGGAGATGAAGTTTCTTCCTTCTGAATATTGGATGAGAATGCCTCTTTGTGGGCATCTAGTAGCGGATACATTTAATTGTGTTGTTCATTATTTTACCCCCGTCGTGGAAGTAACATTTACACCAAAGTGGCAAAAATGCGAAGGATCCCTTAAGAAGAGAAGAGTTGTTTTGGCGTTCGTGAATGGTAATCATTTCGTTATTCTAAAACTCAAGGAAAATTGTCCATTGCCACCTGTTTGTGGGATGATTAAAAACAAGGATCTAGATCCCAATATATGGAAGGGACGGATGGCATTCTATGAGGAGAATCACCAATTTTGGGATGTGCTGGCCTTATCAAAGAAACCTCTCCAAGAGGAGGAGATGCAACTTCATATGTGTGGAAGCGATGATGAGTAATTTGGATATATGTGTTTCACTAATACGCAACATTTTGTTTTCTTTTTGGAAGTGTGAATTGTAAACATTAAATCATATTTTGATGCCAATGACGGCATGATTATGTTTCATTATGACAATGCCGGGAGTTAGGTGCCGGCGTATAACTTACCTTTTGAAACATCCTGAAAAACATCCAGAGATATTAGTAATTGTGCCGCCATTGGAGGTAGCATAAAAACAGTGCCGATACTCAGACTGCCGGCATGGTTGGCAAAAATACATTCAATGCCGAAACTCTGCAACTTTTGGGATTTTGAAAATTCTTAATGCCCGCATTGATTTTATCCCTTTCGAACATGCCGGTATTTAAGAAAAACTTGTAAATTTGTTAAGTTTTGGCACATTCAAACTCTGTAAAATAGGTAATTTGACACTGGTTTATCAATATAATAAATCAAAAAAAACACTAGATTGTATAAAAGGAAAAACTCCAATTTAAAAGGTTCCAAACCTAAAACAAATCGAACATAAACCAAATCAAGCAAACAATTTAGCAAGACACACAAACAAACACATTGTTCAAGACACACAAACAAACATAAACCAATACTAAATTGTTCAAGACCAAACTAATACTATAGAAGAAGCACACGATCACTCGGTCCTTGGATTCTTCTGTGCCCTCTTACTCTTTTCGCCCCACAATTATTTTGCCTCCGGATCTTCAATTTTGTCAAGCTTTTCCTCGACTTTCTCCATTTCTTTCAGGGTCAACACATCTTCTTTATTGTTCTTTTTCTTAAAGAACTTTGAAAAACTTCCTATCAGCTGACGTCGTTGTCATATTTAAAAAAATACAATTAGTATGTGTAGACTTATATAAGTTCATAGATATAGATGGAAAGAATAAGAAATGAACAAGAAGTACATACCAATAACGTAAGGATCTTTTGTAGTCCTGGTACAGTAAGTTCGGCCGCAGTTGTGGAGGGAGGTGCTACTTGTGGAGGAACTTCTATGTCAGCCGCACGTATAACATAAGGATGCGAGTACTTCCAATGAATTCTGAGAAAGGTTGGTTCGGTCTCATAACCGTTTTCCGTCAATTCCCAACCAACCCTATCCAACACAAGTCCTCTTTCCCCCCCTTTACTCCAATGTGCAAGAATGGGTATTGGATCGTAAACTACCCGAGTATGGTTCTCATTTTCCTAGCATTGAGGAAAGTCATGACAGAATTTCTGATAAGATGTATCCGTAAGATCTTTCTGCTTGTACCCAAGTTGGCGCATTACACGGCGAGGTTTGTGCATAACAAATCCTTTTGGATAAAATAACGGTCCGTTGTAGAATGAAATATTGTCACGCCTTTCAAAGTAAACTCCTTCGGTAATCCTATATGGGTCAAACAAAACATCTTGGATAACCACGGAGTCCAAAGCCAATCTCATTGCACATAACCATTTCCTGTTATTGGGCTTCGGGGCAATGTTGAAGAAGTAATTATGAGATATATCATGATGCTCTTGTTAATCAAGGAATTTCTTCAATCCTTTACACCCAATGAACAATTTTGGGAAGTGTTCATAAGCTCGCACATGCCAGTGTAATGTACAAGAAAAAATACTTATGTCAAAATAATTAGAAACTAACAAAATTAATAACAATGATGAAAAAATAACTATTTCACTATACCTGAATTAAAGTGAAAGAACCATTGAATTGACGTGCGTTCGCCATCGAAGCTCTACGCATTTCTGCCAAAAAATGTGCCAGGAAAGCAGAGCCCCATGAATATTCATGGACCCTATCCAAGGGATCCAAGTATTGTAGATAGTTCATATGCACACTATTACCATTAGCATCGGGGAATATAACGGATCCCAAGGTGAATAGAAGATAAGCAGCGGAAGTTTGCAAAACTTGCTCGGGATTCAATTGTTTGTTCTTTGTATTCCGAAACAACAGAACGAGATTGACGAATGTGATAGTCTTTGTCCGGGTACGGTCTGTCTTATACATATTTGCCATAGTCGTTTCCTTGTCCCACCCAAACAACTTTTTAGTCAGCTCATACATTTTGTCCCATCCTAGCTCCTTACAGTCATCTCCTTCCTTAACGGCTTTCCCAAGAACCTCTAAACCTAGTATTCTTTGGACATCTTCAGGGACAATGGTCATCTCGCCAAATGAAAATGCATGGTATCAGTTTCACCATAAAACCTCTCCAAAAAGCAGTTCTCCGTGACTGGATCACTGGCCACATAATTTTCTACCGTGGAATACAACTCAGATGCTCTGCCTATTTCTCGAAAAGCGGGACACTCATCCTCCAAAGGCCACACATCACTTGATTGATGGCGGAAAAGATGGAAGTCTTTCTTGTGGTCCTATAAAAACACGCCAAACTGAATTAAATTCACTTGATCACATATAAATAATATAATAACAAGATGCAAACGTCTTACATAAGTTTGATAGATCCAACGAGCCCAAGAGTGCTTGTAGACAAATAATAGTTGCGGGCTTGTAGGTTGACCCCATTGTTTTCCATCTTCGCGGTATGAAATCATGTCATATCTATTAGGAAGGTGGGATGGGGGTTTCATTTCCTTTTTCTTAGGGACTTCAACTCTGACATCAGGTTGTCCTAAGCCACCTGTTTGTGAGGATGAGCCACCAGCTCGAGCGGGTTCAGCACATTTTTCCCACTCATCATCACTGCTGGTTTTGTCCCTTATAGGTTGATATCGAATGACGACCTTAGCACGATCCGGAGAAGAACGACTACGTTGGGAAGACTTAGGTTTTACTTCTTCAACAGCTTTGCCCTTTTCTTTGTTCGTTTGTGCTGCTTTAGACCTGCGTTCCAATATGTAAACTGAGTTTTATACTGGAAGCCGGAATAGATATTAAATATATAAGCAGTTCCGTAACACCTACCGACGTACTAAATAATTAAAAATCAATGCCGGTTTTCCTGAATTTTATACAGAAAATTCTAAACAAATCAAGGGAATGAAAACCGGCATGGTAAAATAGAGATATTCTACGCCGGAAATAGGAGAATTTTGTACAAAGTTTTTAATAGAAGAGGCATATAATGACGGCATGGTATTGATAAAATATACAAAACCGGCATAGAAAACCAGCATAGTATTCAATTAAGTTCATATGCCGGTAGGTTCATGCAATAAAATAGGGATACAACACATATAATCCAGCATGATTTTCAAATTGAATTCTACCGCGAATCAAACATGTAACTGAATTTAAATTGACTAAACTTCAATTTGAAATTTTTCGTTTACTGTGGTGAAATATTAAACAAGCAAGTATGTGATAAACCCTAAAAATACCTCAATTCAACAAAGACATCACTTGCCGCATCAAATTTGTTACTTCTGCCTCACCAACAGACTCTTCAGGCACTTGTTTCTCTTTTGATTTCGATTTACCACCATCATCAACGGATTCTTCAGGATTGGGAATTGGTTTTTCACGAGGTTTGCGACGACCCATTGTCTTTGGTATATAGAAGATGAAACAAAAAGTGAGATCGAATACAAATAGAGATTGAATACTTTCATTTGTATAACCATCACTTAAATAGAATTAAGTAGTTTGTAACTGACGCATAAATGGTATTAAGGGATTTGTAACCGTCAAATTAGTGGGATGAAGGAGTTTGTAACCGTCACATAAGTGGAATTAAGGGGTTTGTAACTGCTACATAAATTGAGTTTGTAACAGTCATAATTCCGGCATGGACATATGGTACAATTCGATGCCGGCATTATGACAGTAAGTTTAAATTGTGTCTATAATACCGACACTAGTAACGGTATAGTATTTGGTTCTTTTTCAATGTCGGCACAGGAAATAAACTTAAGGAAAAAACCAACATTAACCACATGATCTTAAGGAAATAAATAACATTTAAAAACATTAACCCAAAGAGGCCCTCATACTAATCTTAAGGAAATAAACTTAGAAACATTAACCGCATAAACAACGTTACACATGAAATGAAAAATCTTAAGCTAATTGCAACTAACATTATTTCTTGTAACGAGATTCAACAAACAAAGCTGCTTCGAAATGCCTAAAAGGCTCTTTTCTCCACTTGGTATATGCGTCCTGAGCTTGTCACCTATTCCCTCTATATATTGCGAGAAACTCGTTGTGTTTGTGACATAATTTGATGAGGGCAATTGTCCGATTCGCTATAAACTCATCCCCATAATCCATTTTGCTTTTCTTGCACTTGCCGTCATATAACCTCGACATGTAAGGACCATCCGCACCAAGACCCCAAAAAAGGTTTGAAGGGCGGTGATCTTCCGGCAAATCCGATGTTATGAATAAATTTTTAATCCATTCGGTTTCTTCCTCAACATCCGCTTCTATCTTCGCTTGTTTCACACATTCGTATACATCTTTAGTTTCTTTTCGATATTTTGCTTCTATTGCTGCCTCTTCTTCTTCCCTTTTCCTTCTGAGTATCTCTTCTTCCATTGCGGCAATTGACTTGGTGGTTTGCTCCTTCCTTCTAAGTTTTTCTAGTATAATGGGTATTGAGTTAGTGGTGGACGATGATTGATTTCCTATCGGAGTGGATAATTTGTTCTTCTTAAGTTTTTCGTTTTCCATGGCAATGATGAAATTGGTAGTTGGTGATTGATTTTCCATCAGAGATATGTGTTGGAGCTCACCTTTTTTTTTGAGGTATCAAGTGCAATGGGTGTATCCATTCCTTTAAATAGATTAGGACACAACGGATCTTTTCCACTTTATCATTCCGGCATTTTCAGTATCTTAGATCCCACGCCGGAAATGATCCTTACTGGTTTATGGTTTAAGAAAATAGTCGTTATGCATTGAATGTTCAATTCCGGCAGTGAACGGAAGATGTTCGACCATGCCGGTAGTGTATATAATTTCAAAGCCAGGACATGGTTTATTTCACACATAATTGTGACACTAAATTCCGGCATAGGATAATATATAGTATCTATGCCTGAAACCTAACGGTATTGAATTATGTTAACAAAGTAAGCCGGAACTATAATTTATTTCAAATGTAATCCTTCTAGCAGGAATCACGAATGTACTTAGCACGTGCATCAAGCCTTTAAACCACTTGGTGACCCAAGTGGAAGATTTATAGTCTCGTGAGGGTTTACATAGAGATGTACCCACAAAATCTTACCAAAAACTACCCTAAAAACCTAACCAAATACCACTAAACCTATCAATCCTCTTAGGAAGAATCCGTCTCCGATTCACCCAGATGGTGCTACTCTGTGACTTTTCTTACAATGTGGTTCACGTTGGCATCAAACATGAATGCTTTTCCCTTTTCCTATAAGTAACGCGTTTTCACGGCTTCATGCTACAAAAACAACACAAAAACTTAGTTTGTTACACAAAAATTGAAAAAGAGTGGATTCTGTCGAATTATCATAAAGATAATTAGAAGTTGTTGAGGGGACAATCTATTGAGGGTAGCATGCTCGATCCGGTATTTCATTTTTAGATACTCAACCACCGCATTTAGGATGATATCGTGTCGTTGCTCGATTTGTTGAGCAGTTCTTCCTTTCGGGTTACTGTAATCGTGAATAAATTTGTTAAAAATCTTCAACCACATAGAATCCCGCGTGCTGTTATGTATAGTTGAAGGTCGAGTTTCGGTGTACCATGCTTGGGTGATTGCTAAATCTTCCTCGGAGTCGAACGATGCCATTTGTTGTATGTTGGATTATGTACTATACTAAACTATTTATAGATGATTATTCTAGGGTTTAGGTTTTCTAAGTTAAGAGGCTCAAGGAGATATATAAGAACACACGAGTTTTGGGCTTTTGGGTCCAAGTATTAGCTCTCCTTATATAGAGAAAAACCTCAACGACTAGTTTTTTTGAAATCAACCAGACTCCGGCATTGAAGTAAATGTGACATAGGATGATGGAACCCTGTTCAGGTATAGTTTACCGTTAGATGGTCATGCCGTTACAAGTGAATTCTTTTACAGAAAAATATGCAACTATTACCGGCATAGTTTAACAACATGGTTAAGCGCCGGTAAGTTGTACCGACATTGAATATATAATTGCGACCATGGCCGTATTTGTGAATTTAAAAAAAAAAACGGCTAGTTTTTTGAAAAATAAGACCGTTAGAGATTCATTTCTATATAATACCCCCCCCCCCCCCCCCTCCTCCATCCTTTGGAAAAATCTACACAAAGCACCCAAGAAAGCAAGCACCAAAAAATAGATCAATCAAGCACGGTTAAAGCTTTACAAGCGATGTGAGATTCATCATCAAGCTCTATTTGCAAAGTAAGTAGATTGAATATTACTAACATTATATGGACAGTTAAAATCTTCACTAATATAATCTTCTCTTACAGAGTCATCACTGCAGGTGTCAAATTTACAAGTCAACTTCTCATCTAGCCATGGACTGTCCTTTTATCTATTCAAAGTGTAGCCGTTGTGATGGGACACGCCGTTTTTGGATTGCAAAAACTGATGATGCTGAAAATGGAAGAATGTTTCTAAGGTGTTTGAATCATCCAAAGTGCGATGAGTTTCAATGGTTTGACAAAGCTGTTGAACTGGAAGAATCAAGAGAAACCCACAAGGGACAATGCAAGCCTATCGATGGGTGTGATGGGTGTTATATGAAGGGAAAGGAATATGTTAAAAGAGAAGAAGAACCAATGAAGATTGTCCTTGACACCCCCATTCCGGACGATGTCTTCGAAGAGATTCGGGAAAGGCTCAAAGGTTCCACAATTGTTGAAAAGGGATGGAAATAGATTATGAGATCATCTCTAACCAAATTTAATCCATTCCATTTTTTTATTATATTTTAATTTAAAGTTTCAAATCCAATGTAATAGATTACTTAGGAATGAAATAAAAGAGCATTCGAAAAGGATTTATAATCAAAACCGGCATTGTAGTTTTATCCTAAGCAATGTTCCGGCATAGACTTAATCAAGCTTACACTTCCGGTTTTCTGACAACTATGAAAATTTGAAAAAATCATAATTCCGGCATAGCTTTTTAAAAGTACTTATATGCTGGTACCTTCCAATATCTATACATGAACATGGAATTTTTTATCTTCTAGTTCTGGTATGAATTTATAAACAATTTCATTGCCGGTACCAAAAACCGGCATGAATTTATAAACAATATCGGCG
The DNA here is from genome assembly GCF_003573695.1 of Papaver somniferum. Taxonomy (NCBI): domain Eukaryota; kingdom Viridiplantae; phylum Streptophyta; class Magnoliopsida; order Ranunculales; family Papaveraceae; genus Papaver; species Papaver somniferum. Next base: position 8,981,826 of record NC_039368.1, on the reverse strand, counting down.
ATGTGGAACCTAAACTTATCTATGCCGGCAACAGTCGTAAATAAATCTTGCAAAGATAACATTTCACTAGAAATATAAACATGTTCAACATAAACCAAACTGGATTGTGCTTAAATGTTCTTAATCCAGGTATCATAAACCAAAAATCAAACCAAACAACTAAAGAGTTAACCATGAGGTACAAACGAAAACAAGTTTCGGAATCGTTCAAGACGTAACAACCACCTTCCAAATAAAGAAACACAATTAAAGAGTTAATCACTTGGTCTTTTGCTTCTTTTGGGCCGGTTTCTTCCTAGTTTCCCCGAACAAATCTTTTGCACTAGGGTCGGTTTCTTCAATTCTATCAAGCTTTTCCTCGATTTCCTTAATTTCTTCAAGGGATAGCACCGCTCCTTCTTGGTACTTGCAACCTAACCTCTTCTTAAACTTCCCAAGACGACGCCGCTAGTTTCATACATCAAACACATAATTAGTATATATATGCTAATATAAGATTATGTGTACATTAAACAACTAAGCAATTAACAATACTTACTAGCAATCCAACGGTCTTACTAAGTTGGGCCTGAAAAAGCGGGGATCTAACAACACCACCCAATATTTCGCTTAGCAATCTGTATGGACTAACTCCAATATACTTTCTAGAGAATCAACTAGATAGTCAGACTCAATCTAGATAAAAGTATATCGAGGAGTTAATATCTCTATCTTGATTTGATTTACTCAAGCAAAATCTGCGAGTCCTAATGAAATACAAGGAATAACTTGGATGGTACCAAAGACCAATATCCAAGTGTCAATCAATGTAAATCAACAACCAAAGGTTGAATATTCTAATTGATTGATCTTCAACGCACAACCTGTATTATTTCAGTCATAAAGGTAAACAATATAATGCGGAAACAGAAATAACACAGACACCAGAATTTTGTTAATGAGGAAACCGCAAATGCAGAAAAACCGCGGGACCTAGTCCAGTTTAAACGCACACTTTATTAAGCCGCTACAGACACTAGCCTACTCCAAGATAACTTCAGACTAGACTGTAGTTGAACCCCAATCAATCTCACACTGATCCAAGGTACAGTTGCGCTCCCTACGTCTCTTATCCCAGCAGGATACTACGCACTTGGTTCCCTTAGATGATCTCACCCACAACTAAGAGTTGCTACGATCCAAATTCTAAGACTAGAATAGACAAATATGTATCACACAAACAAGTCTACAAAATAGATAAATCTGTCTCCCACAGATAAACCTACAAGTTTTGTTCCGTCTTTTGATTAATCAAGGTGAACATGAACCAATTGATAATGCGGTCTTATATTCCCGAAGAACAACCTAGAGTTATCAATCAACTCAAAACAATCTTAATTATATGGTAGCGAAACAAGATGTTGCGGAATCACAAAAAATGAGACGAAGATGTTTGTGATTACTTTTTATATCTTGCGTATCGGAGATATCAATATCAAGCCCATCAATCTATTGTACTCGAACGACAGAAAACGCAAGATCAGATCACACAACTACGAGAAAGTAGTATCGGTCTGGCTTCACAATCCCAATGAAGTCTTTAAGTCGTTAACCTGGTTTTTAAGAAGAAACCAAAGATTAAAGGAGAATCGAATCTAGCAAAACCAACTAGTATCACACGTAAGGTGTGGGGATTAGTTTCGCACAGATGCTAGGGTGCCCCTTATATAGTCTTTCAAATCATGGTTTGCAATCAATGTTAGCTTAGTAAAAAAGCATTCAATATTCATTGTTAGATGAAAACCTGATTAGATTCAAGATAATATCTTTCAACTGTTAGATCGAAAACTTAGCTTGTTACACACAAATGAAATGCATGTTTCTAGGTTTCTGTAACCATACCCAAACATGTACATTTGTTGGTTCAACAATAGTTAACCAAATGGTTAGCCATATGATCACTTTCATATCAACCATATTCTTCTTCACCATAACTAGTTCAAATGAACTAGTTAGAGAGTTGTTCAATTGCAAGGAAATCTTATGTAACTACATAAGACACAATTGAAGCAAAGACGATTTGATTCACTTGAATCGGTTCATGAAATTTATAGCCACGGTTTGCAAAATGCATTCCTTAGTATTTATAAGTATGAGTCCACAAAATCGTCTTTAGATATAACCTAACTCAAGTTCGCAGACTAGGTTCGCGGACTTAAGTTCCCGGAAGGAGTTCACAAACTCCAGAAGATATTCTCGGGATGAGAACTTCCGCCAGTTCGCGGACTAAGTTCGCAGACTGAGTTCACAGCTCTAGTTCCGGTTCTCTTGATCAACAAAGTTTGCAAACTTTGGTTCAAGGAGTAGGGACTTATACATATATGTGTTTCCAAAACAATGCTTATATCCACCATTGGTTATATAATCTAAACTCTCATTTAAATCATTGAAACATTCTTAGAGGACGTTATATAGGTATTATTCACAAACCATTTCTCGTCAAAGAAATTTTCAAAGTGATTGAAACATATCATGACTTTCGTCACTAGCTAAAGATGAACTTGGTTGAAGCAAAAGCTTACCAACACATATTTCGAGATATAGATAGACGAGATATACTCGGATCGAAATACCAAATGTGTATAATCAAATTCTATATAGCAAAATGACTTTTGTCTCAAAGTAGGAGATAGAGTAGATATACTTTTGAGTGATAGATAAGTTCAAGTCTCCACATACCTTTTTGTCGATGAAGTTCCACCAGTTCCTTGAGTAGTTCTTCGTCTTGTATGATGATTTTCCATGGTGTTCTTGAGCTCAACTACACTTTCTATCCTAGTCCGAGACTTAGCTATAGTAGACTATAAATCAAGACTTGTAGTTTTGATCACTAACATTGACAAACATGCTTGAGATAGCAACGCATGCGAGTTCGACCGAGCAATGCTCTAACAATATCCCCCTTTGTCAATTTTAGTAGGAATACAAAACTATCAATACATATGGACTACAAAAAATATAAAGAAACTTTAGTAGATCCTATTCCACATGCCTAATATTCAACATTACTAGAAATATTTGTGACTTCCAAGTACTCTAATGATCCTAAAGGTTGTAAGTTCAGCATCACCGTTGTTGAAGATCCATATTTATAACAATGAGAAAACAAAGTTCTTTATCATTGTTATATAGTGTCATAGTATTATTACAAAGTATCAAAGTTCAATTGTATCACAACTTCGACAACAATACTATGGTGATATGTATCACTCCCCCTTAGTCAATACTCCATCTCACATGGAAACCACTCCCCCTTACATAATGATTCGGAAACCATATGTATTTGTAGTGTAAACTACATATTAATTCTCCCCCTTTTTGTCAATAAAATTGGCAAAGGTATAAGAACGAGATCCTAATGAAATTTCCGAAAGAGACATTTCATGACTAAAAGAAAGTATATACCAACTTGTTTAGATGCAATCATAAATTCGAAGATAAATGCATTCATCAAGGAGTTTATTAAGATACAAGATAAACCCTATAATATTCCTCAGCCGCACTCCCCTCAAGATTTGGAAATTAAGCACAAGTTCAAAAGAACTCTCCCCCATTTGATGTCATTCTCGAAAGAACAACAAGAGAGACTTTAATTTCGAAAGAAAAGAAGGATTTTATTGGACACCAAAAACCATAAGAAAATGATTTTCTATATCCAAAAAACTCAATCAAACTAATCACAAGTAAACTCATGATTAATTTAATTGGAATACACAATCAAATTAAACACAAGAGTGATCAATTTAATTGGGGATGCTCGACATAAGATAACTTACGGAGCTACGACTAAGTTAACCATAAGGAAATGATTAGCTTAACCGTTCATATACTCAACACAAGAAAACCTTATGGAGTATTGCAGTATACACATAAAATATGGTTCAGGGAAGATCAATACTGCGGAATACACAAGGATTCATTCTATTTTCCATCACTATTTGCATAACGACAATCAATAGACATAATCCTGGCAAACAAAAGATTTTGACCTATCTTCCATCAATAATTGACATAATAGGCTTAACTTTTTTATTTGTCAAAAGTCCATTCATTCTTTTATCAATACACGAATATCGAAAACAAAAGACTTTACTTTTGACAAAGTATGGGACAATCAAAGTTCACGGACGTAAACACACATATCCCATAACATATTGCAATATATAAAACCATAAAGATTAATACTGCAACCATCATCTTCCAAAACACTTTATAATTTAAACAAATAAATCTAAAAACATGAAGATGAAATCGTTGGACATAACTATGTATAATCACAATAATGGCTATTCCAAACTCTAGTTATTCTTCTAAATAAAACTGACAAAGAAGATTTACTAGGCAACAAACAAAACCCTTTACTCGTCATCTTCCTCATCGGAAATACTCCAAGATGCTTGAATTGTGTTCAATTCTTCCTTGATCTTGGGAAACTTAGTTGCAATCAATGAAAATTGATCTTTCACGCACTTTACCCTTGAATTGACCTTACACACACCCTTGTTAATTTTTTGAAGAAGACTCAAGCTGGTTGGGTCATCAATGTAAAGAGAAGCATCTCTTTGTCGCTTGCAAGCATTTTCCCTTATGCGTCTGAAGGTACATGGACGAACCGGTTTGGGAACCCCGAGTGAGTTTGGACCAAACCCACGGTCACGGCAAATTTGACCAATCAAGCAAGAGTAACCTAACTGAAAAGGAGAGGGTACCAAAATATACCTCAAGCTAAAACGTTTCCTACCTATAAGTCCTTTCTCCGAAAGTGATTGTCTATGGACTGATTCGATACAATACAACTAATCGGTTCACACTTCGTGTGATCATATATGGATACGAGATCGAGACAATACAACAACGAAGTATGTTTACTTAATACAAAGGTTCAGACTTAACCAAACACAATAGGATTTCTTATCAAGTAAATAGGAATTAATGTTTGTGTAATTTACTTTAATTATAATAAAACAATTATAATGCAGAAAATAAAAGTAAATGACACAGCAAGATTTTGTTAATGAGGAAACAACAAATGCAGAAAAACCCCGGAACCTAGTCCAGAATTGAATACTCTCAGGATTAAGCCGCTACACAAAATTACACTAACTTAGTATAGTTGAGACCAAGTAACTAAACCTATAGTTAACATAGTTCCTTCTGTATTCCCACGCCTCCAACTTATAAATAAGTCACATACTTGGAACAATTCCTTTGGTTCGTATTCCAAACAGTAAAGGAACAAAAAATATGTTTGGTATCAACTCTATTCAACCAAGTGATATGAGTCGGACAAAGGCTCTTCCGTTTATCTCGATATAAACTCCTTCGTCAGGTCCTTAGATCTATCTTATGTTCAATCACCCAAAAGTAATCGATTAAGATTAAGCCAACAACACCATTAATCCGAAGAACCGTGTTGATGCTGATCTACTCAATTAATCAATCCAATATACCACAAGGATAAATCGATTATTAATTGGATCCTCTTTTACCGAAAAAAGTATTGTGCACACCAAAGATTATAAAACCCAAGTCAGATCTTCAATATCTTCTTTGTCTTCAAATATTCTTAAATCTTCAATAAACACCTGCACACAATCACTTGAATCTCTTGTGATCAATTATGCACAGAATGGAGTCTGTTAACAACGGATTATCACAAGATCGTCTTTAGAACTAATAACAGTCTAAAGATCCCTGTCGAAACTCTGAACTAGTTTGAGTGAATCTTATATCAGAATAGAAGATTCTCAAGAATAAAGAAAAACTAGGTAAAATCAGATTTCGACTACCGTTAGTCAATCAAATCAATCGAAAACAAAAGATAAACCATAATTATCTAGTTTCCCATCAACGGGTCGCGCTAGAGATTCTCAATCCCAAAGAAGACTTTAAACTGAGCGGCCGTAAGAGATTTCACCTAATTAGGTTACTCTCCTCTCCGAATAGGCGGCTACGCCAGTAACAACAACAAAAGAGTAAATATGTTGTTACGAATGATTAGTTTGCTAGAAAGAAAAACTTCAAGTATTTATAAAAAAGGAAGTTTGGACACCAAGGAATTTCCAAAACCGAAAATATTCTCAAGATATTCATTAAAGAACAAATTCGGTTTCCATAATTCCTGGAAATGCTAAGTCCAAAAATAACGATCGAAATCTCTCGAAAAATCTAGTTAGTAAATGCACGTTACTAATTTTTGTATTTACCTACAAAATGAAATTAATAACCTTTAAAAGATTCTTAACTTACTTATGTTACGATCTTGGGATTTTCTTTCCTTAGCCGTTAAGGAATATCTTTGAACAATTAAAAAAATAAACATTCACAGCACGTGTTCAAAGTTTATCGACATCTTAACTTTGTAAGTTCTCGTTCACACTTACAACCTTGAAACCGATTTGCCACACTTCCAAACAAGTTTAGAATTGGTTCATCTGACTTTCAAGAACTATTTGATTGATCAAACCAACATTCAATCACAATCATGGGTTTACGGTTCTACCAAAACAAGTTTCGGTTCTACCTCCATGTGAGTATTGTGCATAGTCACACTAGCTTTCCAAAATTTCGGCTGACTAGGTACTAGTATCGGTTCCCTATATATATATGGTATATAACTTATATGTGTTGCACATGTCCATAGGACCGGTTCCCCTTTGCCTAAAACGTGTTGCACATGTCCATAGGATCGGTTCCCCTTTCTGCTATAAACCTTGTTGCACCCCATACAAGGATCGGTTCCCTTTGATGTACTGCATCCCTTACAAGGATCGGTTCCCCCTTTCCTTTTAATTGGTCAGACATACAAAATCCGATCATACCACAAGTGATTACTTAAGATCGGCTTTACTAATAAAAGTTATACCAATACATAAGTCAGGCCTTTGTGAATAGTTCTACCAAGAACACAACAGGTTGTGAGAGGTTATACTCTATCACACATATTGGTTGTTCATAAGATATGCAATGAATAACAAAACCAATAACACATGGCAATTTCCTTTTCGGTTCACAAACAAGTTTATGAATTTACTTCTTTTAAACACATGTAAACATTGTTCCCTAGGATGAAATCCTCACCTCATACCCATACATAATCACAATAGCATTCAAATAATTATGGCGATGTCTTATCTAAAAAGTTTAATGGTTAAGAAATAAACCTCGTATTGTATTCCTTAATACTATGTCTATCTAGAGTTCACATATGCTTCGCAGTTATGTTTTCAATATGCAAGACTTGAAATATACGTTAAGGAATGAAACAGTTCAAGTCAAATATCACTAACCTCAAGTGGAAGGATGATCGTTGTCATTGTAGCTCCTTGATTCTTCACATCTTCAAGACTTCGCAATACTTGTAATGTCTCATATCCTAATACTTTCAAGCTAACCTATACGAAGTTTACTCTAGTACATAATCAAGCGACTCTTAACATGAGTTTTGATTCACTAAAATATGACAACCAAACTTGACATACCAACGCTTGGTGGGTTCAACCGAGCAATGATCTAACAATCCCCCCCCTTGTCAATTTTAGTGACAAAACTCTTACATCATATGGATAAACAAATTACAATAATTGATTACAATCCTTTTGATTCCCGATTCAACAACACAGTAAAACTTCTTACATTCAATCCTTGAAAATGTCGATGTTGACATTACAATAACAAATCTAATACTCCCCCTAAGGAAGATAGGTAGATATTCAATCCGCACGTCTTTGTTATACCAATTTATATGACATGTTACTCCCCCTTAGTCTGTGCTTTCACTCTTTCGTTAAATAAAACATTCAAGGACCAATGTTCTTTTCCCTAGCGATGCCAATCAATATAAAATCAATGCTATCATCACCTGTTTACTCCATATATTTCTCCTCCTTTTTTTCACAAAAATGACAAAGAAACGAAAAAATAAAGGACAACACGAAAAGAATCTTATAAATCTAATAGTTGAAAACCTGTAGAGTTAGGCATGAGGGTTCCACACATCACGTTCTGATAGCCAATATCAAAACCGAAACTACAAGTAGTCTTATTTTGATATGTTACCAAGGAAACAATTTTCCGAAATAATTTTTCCGATTTAGTTTAGCAAACCAAAAACAACTAATCACATTAGTTCCTTTGCTAAACCGATTGTTCAAAAACAACCGCTTAATTCGATAAGACCAAAATAAAGATAAACTTCATTTTTCTCATCAGGTTCTAATTATCCATAAACTTAGACCTTTCAATTTTAAACAAGACAAATACTAGGTTAGTTAACTAGCATTCCTTGTTTAGGCATTCTATTAGACTTGAATAACCCAAACCTCACTTTGATAAGACAAACTAAGATCATAATTAACTTAGTTTCTTATCTGGAATCGAATTGGACTAAACAACTCATCCCGTACACAAATTATTTCTTTAAGCCATAAATAATTCATATAAACCAAAATAAATCAACTTGCATAATTATTCACCTCAACCGGAAGCAATTGAAACAACATAGACATTAAAAGCACCGCAATTGCACCGTAATTTTGTAAGCCTAAACAATTGATACCATACAAAAGCAATATAACAATAGTTTTTGTTAACCGGAACCAATTGAATCACACACACATTAATTGTACCGAAATTTTGTAAGCCTAAACAATTGATACCACACAATAAAGCAAGATAACAATAGTTTTTCTTAACCGGAACCAATTGAAACACACATCAACACACACCTCATGGAATAAATATCAATTGAACTGAAATTTTGTTAAGAAAAACCAACAAATATGTATAATATAAACTCAGGATTTTTTCTTAAACAGGAAAACAATTAACTAACAAGATAGTTACCTCAAATTTCGCATCCACTTCTCCAACGTGGTAATATTTTGATATATGATCCTTTGATAAAGCCTACCTACTAGGGCTAGAACTTAATCCCGCTAAATCAAAAAGTCACCCAAACCATAAGGGTTCACAATATATGAGATCGAATATTAAGGTAGTAAAACCGAAATCAAACATCCCATAAACATACATAACAATAAGATAAAAGCAATAAAGCACAGGCTATGTAAACCGAAAACTATCACAAGAAAAATTACTCAATAAAATAATTTTATTCATAATAGTTTTATTCATAATAGACCAATACAATCAATGAAAGAAATCAAAAATTGATGTATATTATTCTAGATTAAGTATTACAGCAAATCACTTAATCTCTAATGACCTTCTGACATGAGTTTTTCAAAGGTCATCCTCAATTTCCTCAAATTTTTCAGGATCTTCATCAACAACATCTCGACTGATATCTCGGATTCTGCACACAGTACCTTGGTTATGTTCACAGGCTAAAGCATTAACCTTTCGATTAACATTCCTAGCATACTCCCTATTACCGATTCCAAGTTTAATCAGCTTCCTTCGGTTACGGATAACAGTTCTTAGTAATGCTGCCTGTCTATGATGAGTTTCGATGGTACTGAGAAGGACTTGTTGAAGATTGACAATATCAACCTTAGCATCCAAACCGTTTTGGACAAGAAGATGAGTCATATCATCTTTTTTATTATCGATGTTTTCACAACCATATTTCTTGAAGGAATTATCAAGATGTAAATTTTCCTTAGAAGTCATTCCACTCAAGGCTTTCAGAAGATGTGCTTGAGATTTGGTTTGAGAGTACATCCTTTTGTATAAGTTCTCTAACACTTTGAGTACTAATACAAGGAATACCTTTAACACATTCCAAACATAAATATCAGCCTTAAATAAATAGTTCTGACAAGATTTGAAAAACGATTTTCGCATCTAATGTGTTACAGCAACACAATATTTTTCAAAGAGATTATCTCCAAAATAGGTAGCAATAGTTACTAGCTTATCCTTTTTACGCAAGTTGTTGTAAGACAACCTTTATAGACATGAGGATGAATAACAAATCCTTAAGGTAGATTTTGTAATCTCTATATGTTGAATAAGAGATATTATTTGGATACCAGTTTCCCGGGTATGTGTGCGATGTAAGGATGCACACTCCAATGCGGTTAAGCACTGGGATGAGGATAATCCTCATCATACACTTCCGAAGGAGATCTTTCTCCCTTTTGAACACAATCATGTTCTTCTTCGTGGGTTCTGAACCCATCATTTTTGTTAAAGGAATTGCGAGATACACTATCCTTAATCACATCTTGTGCCAGGATGGTATGCTCCTTGAACTTGAACCCGTTTTGTGTAGATCTGCCAGTCGACAGTTTGCTAACGTCTCTTGTTCAAGACGTTCTATATGTCCTCTTAATGTCTTCATCCCTTGTTGGAAATGTTTTTCTAGGCGCTTGTTCAGATATACCTCTTGACATGTTTCAGTAAGAAGTTTCTCAATAAGGACCTTATTCCTTATCTGCGAGTGTTCCGGCGAATGATTAAGATTTTCACACTCTATAGTCTGTTGATGAACTTCATTGCATAAAGCCAGTTTTTGTTTTTCATAAACTATCAGATTATTTTGAAGACTAAGTGTTTCTCGCTTTCCTTCACACACTCTTACATTCATTTGAATAATAAGTTCTAGGACATCATCTAGACTGTCAATAGATTTACCCTTTTCTGATTTTTTTTTAATATGTTTGAAAAATATTTCCATCATTTTAGCAAATTCAGAACTCGGGCTAACAAGTGAATTGAATCTTTTTTCAGAAGATTTCTCACAATGAATTGGAGATGAGTCCAAACCATGTTTCTTGAGTTTCGAACTCACTCTTTTTTGATCAGGAACCTGATTCGTAATCAAATTATTAGTCAGTGTCTTTTTCTTTGATTTTCGAAAAGACTTTCGAGACCAATTTCCATTGGTTTTCCTTGAGATCTTACTCTCATTATCTTGTCTTACATTAACTGAATCATCCTTTGGATTTATTCTTATAGGTAGGATCGCACCAAACAAAGATTGTTAGATCTTTTCGTGTTTGCCTTCTTTGATACCAATTGAAAAGGCGAGGGTCCCCAAATATACCTCAAGCTAAAACTTTTCCTACCTATAAGTCCTTTCTCTGAAATTGATTGTCTATGGACTGAGTCGAGACAATACAACTAATCGGTTCACACTTCGTGTGATCGTCTATGGATACGAGATCGAGACAATACAACAACGAAGTATGTTTACTTGATACAAAGGTTCGGACTTAACCAAACACAATAGGATTGCTTATCAAGTAAATAGGAATTAACGTTTGTGTAATTTACTTTAATTATAATAAAAAAATTATAATGCGGAAAATAAAAGTAAATGACACAGCAAGATTTTGTTAACGAGGAAACCGCAAATGCAGAAAAACCCCGGGATCTAGTCCAGAATTGAATACTCTTAGGATTAAGCTGTTAAGTGCATATTTTGCACATATTTGGTGTCAATTCCATTTTAGTAATTGCTATCTTTCTGGTGAATTATTGTATATTACGCTTGTTTTCTTGTATATGTCTTTCATTAGGAGAATCATCCGAAAAGAATTGAAAATAGCTACAAAAATGAAGTCACAAGTGAAGAAGGCCCAACGACCCAGTGGAACGCGTTCAAATGGAGGATTTCTAGTTATCATTTTGTAGACGGCGAGAGGACGAAGTCACTGGCGAAAGAACAAAGTCATTCTGAGTTCATATGAAGAAGTTATGTGCAACACAAGAACTTAGAAGATTAAAAGGGCAAAATGGTCATTTTGAAAGAAAGCGCTATTGGCACCCCACTGTGAATTAAGGGGCAGTCATTTTACTAAGGGGATGCCACTGTTTAAATATTGTTAAGGACACCAGCGGACCAGCCATTTTACTAGGGGCACCTTGGTCTTCTTCCCCAACTCAACAGAAAAACTCGACGGAGGTTTGGTTTCCGGGAGCCATTGTTGCTGACGATGGAGTTTGGAGATTAACAGAGAATGGTGATTGATGGAGTTGTTCGGAGATTAAAGGAGATGGGTTTTGAGCTCGTGTTGGCAGTGAACGTTGCAGCCATTGTGGATGATGGCATCGCTGGCGAGAGTTGAGCTCTAGTTGGTTTGAAGCTGGACAGAGCTTGATGATGTTAGAATCTAAAGAAGATGGTTCTGCTGCTCGGGTTGTGGACAAGACTCGATATGGAGTTGAGCTTGGCAGTAATGGGTTGTTCGAGGTGAAGGTTCCCGTGAAGGAGTTTAGTTGGAGTTAGTCTGCTGTCGAGAGAGACTGGCAGTTGAGCTCGTGAACGATGGTGGGGATCGATGGAGCTGTTGGTTAATGTCATTATCGTGTGAAGTCGGTGATTGTTGGGAAGATTGATAGTGTCAGAGACGAGATGGAGTTGGCTGTGATTGTTCGATTGATCGTGCTCGAGTCTGTGGAGTTATATGAGCAATGGTTGCTCGCTGGAACAACATAGAGAAGGTGGAAATCGAGCTGGGATTCAAATCAGTTATGACTCGAGTTTTGCTGCTGCCGTTTACGATAAAGAAATGAAGAAGCGGGACACCGATGCTGCTGTTCATGATATTAAATTTGAAGCTCGGGCCGTTGATAAGTTGATCAGAAAGAATTGGGAACGAGTTGGTTTTTCTCGAGCTTGGCAGATTTGGACCTCGAGCCAAACAGGGAACATGTGGAAATATTGAAGTTGAACAGGATATTCAGCTGAGAACAGGTGAGTCCCTTGACCGAGAAACTAGCTGAGAAACGCTGTTGAAGATAAACACAGAAGATTTCCGAGCTGTTAATAAGATCGACGCGTATGGGAAAATAAGAATTTGCTGCAACTTGGATCATCGAAGCATAATTTACTATCAGCTCAGAAGAAAACATAATGTGTCACCTACAAAAGCCCATGGCCAATCACGATATTCTAAGTTTTCTCTCCCTCTCTATAATCTTTCTCTCTTAATTTCTTGACTAAAGATCCTAAAACGAACTCTCATTTTTACATGGATATCTATTCTTTATATAGGGTAGTACATAATGGATGACAGCTAAGATATCGTTTATTTTCGGAATCCATATGTGTTATTATCGCACATGTACATTAGCTATATTCGCAAACTGTACAAGCTTCGCACGAATCCTTACATTTTACTCGTGATTATGTTGACTTCATCTGATACGTCATCTTGACTTAACCGTGCGCGATCATATTCATTCTTGTTATATCTTCTTTTGTTTGCATAACTTGCATGTGCGATATTTTATTTCTACAAAGAAATGGTCCTCTCTTCTGCAGCTACTTTGTCGTGATGCGACCCTGAGCGTCCCAGGACCGTGTCATAGCTCGGTATTCTTTAATCACGTGAAGCTTGCTGATCGTCGGAGGTGATGCATCATGACGCTGATCCACCATTTAGCCACAGTGCATAGTACTCTATGATGCACCATTGATCACAATGGTTCACCATCTCCAGTTTTATGATGTATGATCGGTAAAGGTATTGTATCATTACGCTATATCGCTTCTTCAGAGATGTAATATTTTTGCATCTCGCTTGCAAAGCGACGAAATATTGTGCTATATTGTTTGCCCAAAGATGTTGATAGACACATATTTATGTCTTAATTATTCCTGATATTATATATTGTTGGTGTTTATTTTTGTATTAATTTGGGTATTTATTTTCTTTTTGTAGGTACATGGACAAAAATGGGCTATGACTAAAAAAATGGTTAAAAATGGGCTTGTGCGCAGAAAATATGGACTTTGAAAGCGAACAATGATTAAAGCAAATGTGTGGAACCGCGAACGTAATTGTAACAATGTCGACACTTTGACCATGCAAATTTATCCATCATTTTATCCCATTAAGGAAATCCAAAGGAATTATGGTTTGCAAAAGGAGGAATTGGGTAAGAATTGCCTACAAGCATCACAAAAATAAATACGCGAAGAAAATAAATGGCATGCATGAGAAATAATCCAAAATATTCTCTGACATACTGGGTATTAGTTTCTTTTAAATGGTGTAAAGTGATGCGGAAAGGGACGATGTGGCACACTACCGTCGGGTAATTGGTTAATCAATTAACACATGACAAACTTCTATTGGGTTGATGATGTAACGATGAGAATTAAAATGGAAGGTATGATTCTTCTTGCCCTATATATACCGTGTTATTCAATCAAACAAGGGAATTCGGTGTCTGAGCAAAATAGTAGAGTTTTTATTTCATTTTTTTTTTTGTAATAATGGAGTAATTTCTCCACCAGGGTTAAGGAGGAAACCATTTTTATTATATAATAACATTCAGGTATTTTCTATAGAAGTATAGCTTTTGTGGATTTAATGTTTTATTAATTTCGCTTCGAAAATGCTTTGTTCTTATTGGTTTTGAATAATCTTCGATTGTTCATATTTTATAAGCGAAGAAAGTTATACCTTTTTGATTGACAACGAAAATTAATGCCACATTTTCAAGACGTACATGTTTGGCCTAAATCGTTTTGAGTAATAATAAGAGTATTAGTTAGTGATAAATTAATGTTTTACATAATTAACTTGGTGGTTTATGAAAACCCTGGTTTATTTTTATTTTCTTCTTTATTCAATTTTACTGAGTTCAATTAATATTTTCAATCAAGTCTTATTTTTTTCATATAATTTAATTATAGATTAAAGATAACAAATAATTAGTCCCTGTGGATCGACCCGCACTTGCATATTGTCCAATCGATAGCCGTGCACTTGAGGTACAATTTAAATCCTATCAAGTTTTTGGCGCCACTCCCTGGGACTGATAGTTGTATCTTTTAGTTCAATTAAATTTGTACATATTAGGCTAGTTCTTTTATTACTTATTTTTATTTATTTTGTGTAATTTTATTTCTAGATTTTATTTGGGTATACTTTTATTTCCGGTGTGCAGGGTAATTGAGCATTTAAAGTGGAAATAAAATTTTCCTACCAAAAAGGTAAGTAGAATAATACCCCAAATTTCATTTCATTTCATTTTTTTTTTTAATTTCAAAATGATGATTAATATATTAATAAAAGATAATAATTATACAAAGTTGTTGGTTGGTAACCTAGCAACAAGCTGGGCACCAAATCCCCTTTGAATAACAATGCCTAGTTTATAAAAAATAAAACTACCCAAACCGCAACTAGCAACATTGCAGACGCTTGAAGAAAGTCAAAGTGTCAAAGTCAAGTTCCCCTAGAGTGGAGAAAGCTAGGACCCCGAGGCCATAACCATGTGAAACGCATTTGTCCAAATATTTAGCACGTTTTCGTGAAACCGCACTAAAAATGGCAATTCTTTCATTTTAGATTCGATTCGATTTTATTTTTTATTTTTGTACAAAATTAAATTAGGAATATTATTATTCTTTTAGATTTATTTTATTTTATTTCATTGTAAATACTTAGTTAATTTTTTTATTTAATTATAAAAAAACACACTTGCGCACATCAATTGCATTGTCAGATAATTGAGTTCAGGAAAATCCGTGGGAAAGTACGCTGAACCCGTGGCGTGGGCCTTATGGGAGTTACCGACCGAAATTCCAAATATCTTAGCCTAGTACCATTGACTGTAAGTATATTCTGCTTAAGGTAACCCGAGTTTACCAATTTTAGTCGACCATGTATTTGCATGTGCACGAAAAATATCGAGTTGGTATTATAAAGACCAATATAATGATTTCCGACTGAGTATCTAAATGGACAATATTTGTACTACGACCGTAGTGTGGATATATAGTACTTGGGACCACTACCGACCTTCTGAAGGTTATGGTTACTATTCGCACGTCCATCAGTTGTACGGACGGGTAAATGAGCAATATTTTAATGAAGAAAATGAGATTTCTCTATCTTTAGAGGATTTAATCCAACAGTTGCAACCAATTCCTGATGAATATAAAACTCTTTCCTTAGAAGATGCGCGCACTCAAATAGTTTCAATTCACAAGTCTTTCTTGAGAGGAACCACTTAAGAAGTTCAACGAAACTACGCGTGAATCTCAAATAATCATGGATAAACTGTGTAAGACTCTTAATAAGTATGAGGACCAAAATGAACCTAAGGCTATTGATCATAATGAACTTGAATTCAAAAATTGTGTTTCCAATCATACCCTTGATAATATATATAATTACTCACCTAATTTAGAGGATGAGATTAGATTTGAAAACACTCAATGTTTAAATAACGTTCAACCATCTTCGTATTATTATTATGATGATGATAGTGTCGATGAAGCATTTGAAGCATGTAGTCATGATAACGAGGAAATTATTTCCTCAACTGAGCTACCTGGGAATAATGTTGTTTCCAGTTTAAATCCTAATAATATTAATGATTATTCACCCATTCAAAAGGAAGTGGATTTGACTAGAGATACCATAATTTTAGACGGTGTACCATATTATTGTTTTTATGAATCTGTTGATGGTTTAGAGGAATGAGTTTATCAGGAGACTAGTTTTTTAGAGTCCAGCGATTCGGAAACAATAGTCTCTGATGATGATTATAGAAATGTAGAACCACCTAATTACAATCTAGAAGAGATAAAAGACCATTTTCCTAAATTTGACAATTTAGAAATTTAGGAAATTGTGACTAGTTCGTCCAAGGACATTGAGAACTATAGGTTTGGGGTGAATATCATTCTCCATATGGTTTCCCGTCGACTCTTATAATGGTCCCTAACTTGGGACTTGACGTATATGCCTCTACCATCTTAAAAGACTATCATCACGCACGTTTTTCTGAACTAGTTATGTCCAGAAAAAAAAGTCAGTAGATAGAAACCCATCCTCTGATATGGTCCATAATACCGTAATTGACTTTGTTGTCCCATCAATGTTTTATTTACAAAATGTGGGAGTATTTCATTTTAAAATGTGTAAATATATAGTTTTTAGAACTAAACCTAATTATTTTAGGAAATTAGATTCGTCGACACATTTTTTTAAGAATGACCACCACTTTCATTGTGGTCAATTGTGTGAGTCAAATTTGATTGACTTGGAGGACCCACAATTATTCATGTCATTATTATGGGCATCCAAGTTCTTAATTGAGTTTTCTCGGAATCTGCAACCTGATCCTCTAGATCCGTTCTAAGATGAAACTCATTCAATGAAAATATTTTATGTAGACCCTTTTATAGAACCTGAACTCGAAACGCAACTAGATATAGTTGTCTTAAATAGTAAACTTTATGAGGGTGTATTTGTTTGGTTCACTTTCTTAGTCTGCTGCAGTTTTCTTCTATTTGTGATAACATTATTTGATTCAGATGACCCACAGCTGTTACGGCTACTACTTTGTGATTTTATGTGGTGACTAATTCTTATGAAGTCTGGTTGAAGACAATAAACTCAGCACTCTATGGGAGGAAACTCATAATTTTGGTAATGTTAACGAAGTCCCTCCGGAGGACCAGAGTGTTGTTGTACATTAGTAAGTTTTTGTTTTTATTTTCTTTCCTATTCTCAGGAGAAGGATTGTTACGCTTCATCTAGATATTTCATTTCTGACTTCTTTATTTATTGATTCCTCTTGTTACTTATATTTTTAGTAATGCATTTTAATTTGCAACATTGAGGACAATATTATTTTTAAGTATGAGGGAAAGGAAGAAAATTTTAGAGTCACGTTATATCCGTTTAGCTAAGTTTACATACTTTTTCTCACCGAAAAGATGGAAATTAGAATTGCTAGAGAATTTGACTTTTTAAAAAGATACTAGAGACTTTGACATTCTTTTAGAGATTATAGAGAAATTAACATTCTAGAGAGGAAAATAACCTTTGAGAGGGTCATGATGGACCTAACCATCCATGTTGGATAGACAATTAATCCAGAAGGAAATGCCAGAAAGACAGAGAAACCTTATCATGTAGTCTTGATTACTAAAATACGACTATCTCTCAAGAGAAACTTAATTATCATCATCAACAAGCGGAGGATCATCAAAATCTATGAAGAAATTTGAAGACTTTTGAAAAAGCGGGGGTCTAACAACCACACCCAATATTTCTCTTAGAAATTTGTATGGACAAACTCCAATATACTTTTAAGAGAATCAACTAGACAGTCAGACTCAATCTTGATAAAAGTATATCAAAGAGTGATATCTCAATTTCTCGATTCAATACTTACTCAAGCAAATAGAAATCTGTGAGTCCAATTGAACACAAGAGAAAATCACTTGAACGGTACCAAAGACCATTGTTCAAGTATCAATCAATTTCAATCAACAACTAAAGGTCGGATTTTCCAATTGATTAATTCAACACACAACCTGTGATATTTCAATTATATAACAAAATATGATGCGGAAAAGAAATAACACAGACACCAGAAGTGCAGAAAAACCTCGGGACCTAGTCCAGATTGAACACACACTGTATTAAGCCGCTACACACACTATCCTACTAAAAACTAACTTCGGTCTGGACTATAGTTGAACCCCAATCAATCTCACACTGATCCAAGGTATAGTTGCACTCCTTACGTCTCTGATCCCAGCAGGATACTACGCACTTGATTCCCTTAGCTTATCTCACCCACAACTAAGAGTTTCTACGACCCAAAGTCGAAGACTTTAATAAACAAATCTGTATCACACAGAAAAGTATACAATAATAGATAAATCTGTCTCCCACAGAATTACCTACAAGTTTTTGTTCCGTCTTTTGATAAATCAAGGTGAACAGGAACCAAATGATAACCCAAACTTATATTCCCGAAGAACAGCCTAAAATTATCATTCACCTCACAATAATCTAAATCCACTAGCGAAAGAAGATATTACAGAATCACAAACGATGAGACGAAGATGTTTGTGACTTCTTTTATATCTTGCCTATCGGAGAAATCAATCTCAAGACAATCATATGATTGTACTTAATACGATAGAAACATCAAGATCAGATCACGCAACTACAGAGAAAATAGTTGGGTCTTGCTTCACAATCCCAATGAAGTCTTCAAGTTGTTAACCTATAGGGTCTCGATAGAAACTTAAGGTTAAAGGAGAATCGACTCTATCAACTAGTATCACATAGAAGGTGCGGGGATTAGGCTTCCCGGTTGCTAGAGCTCTCTTTTATATAGTCTTTCAAATCAGGGTTTGCAATCTAAGTTACCTTGGCAACAAAGCATTCAATATTCACTGTTAGATGAAAACCTGATTAGATTCAATCTAATATCTTTCAACTGTTAGATCGAACTTAGCTTGTTACACACGAATGAAATGCACGTTTATTTAGGTTTGTGTAACCATACCTAAACATGTACACTTAGTTGGTTCAACAATAGTTAACCAAATGGTTATCCATATGAGCACTTTCATATCAACCATATTCATCTTCACCATAACTAGTTCAAAGGACTCAAGAGAACTAGTAAGAGAGTTTTTCAATTGCTTAGATCTCATAGAAGTATATAAGACACAATTGAAGCAAAAACAATTTGATTCACTCGAATGAATTCATGAACTTTATAGCCACGGTTTGCAAATATGCATTCCTTAGTTTATATAAGTTTAAGTTCACGAATAATCGTTTTTAGAAAATAACCCACTTAAGTACGCATACTGGTATGCGAACTTAAGTACCCGGATTGAGTTTGTTTCAGTTCGCAAACTCCAGCAAAAATTCACGGGACG
Organism: Papaver somniferum; assembly: GCF_003573695.1. Lineage (NCBI taxonomy): Eukaryota > Viridiplantae > Streptophyta > Magnoliopsida > Ranunculales > Papaveraceae > Papaver > Papaver somniferum. The sequence continues at coordinate 8,962,163 of NC_039368.1, read as the reverse complement.
TGAACTTTCGACAGTGCGCGCACTGGTACGCGGACTTCAGTTCCAGTTTTCCTGAGCAGTAAAGTACGCATACTTTGGTTCAAGGAATAAGGACTTACACACGTATGAGTTATCACACAATTTTTATATCCATTCAAGGTTATATATTCTGAACTCTCATTTCAATCATTGAAACATTCTTATAGGACATTATATAGTTGTTGTTCACAAGCTATTTTTCGTCAAAGCGATTTTCAAGTAATTGAAACTAATATAACTTTCGTCACTAGTAAAGACGAACTTGGCCAAAGTGAAAGCTTACCAACACATATTTCGAGAAATATATAAGAGAGATAAACTCAGCTCAAAAGAGAAAATGTGTATAATCAAAGTCTATATAGCAATACGACTTTTGTCTCAATATAGGAGATAAAGTAGAGAGACTTTTGAATGATAGATAAGTTCAAGTCTCCACATACCTTTTAGTCGATGAAGTTCAACCAGTTCCTTGAGTAGTTCTTCGTCTTTGTATGATGATCACCATGGAGTATGGGGCTCAACTACACTTTCTATCCTAGTCCGAGACTTAGCTATAAGTAGACTGGAAATCAAAACTTATAGTTTTGGCAACTAAACTTGACAACAAGATTGAGATAGCAACGCTTGCGAGTTCGACCGAGCAGTGCTCTAACAACTTTCGAGGTTTAAAAGAAACAATACAAGGAAGAAAAAAAATCTTAATCAAGGTTGAAGAATTAATTACAAGAGCAAAGAAAATCAAACCATGAAATTTGCTGATATTTATGATATTAAGACATTACAAGTCGTGAAGATCCAAGTAGTAAAAGTACTTCTATCATGGCCACGTTAATACTCCCTCCATTTTTGGAAAAATGTTACTTTCACTTTATCAATTTGGCCTATTTTAGGCTAAAATTAAAAGTGAAAGTAACGCTTTTCCAGAAACGGAGATAGTATTAATTAAAAAAAAAACATTCTCTCGTGGCCATATTAATTTAAAAAAAAATCAAAAAAAAAAAAAGAGAAAGAAAAAATATTTGCATTTAGATTTTGTAATTAGTTTGTTATTTATATAAGGCCAAGGGAAGAGAAAACTAAAGAAGATTTGAGCAACAAGAAATTAAGAAGAAAAGTTAATAAAATGTCAAACTTCTAAGAAATTCAACAGTTGTACCCGAAGACGAGGATTGAGCATTATGAGAAAGTCGAGGATAAATGCATGTTGGTTGCTCTATTAGTGTGACGGACCGGAAAATTATGTCTTTGGCGCGTTTCCCCGCAGGTCGTAACTCCCCCGGTGCGCCATGATGAAGTTACAATCTGGTCCTCAAACATAGACAAATGCACGCCCATATGACCTTGCAAGCATGCTCGTGGAGCATGATGCGGCTAACTTAGCTTCCACACCGTTCCAAAACTTACCCTTGTCCGCTAAAGGGTCTAGGGCCATAAGGCCAAGGCTGATGCATTTTTCATGCATCACTAGCTCTCCTCTTTGTAGGGAATTCATCACTAAATTTCCTATCTAGCTGAGCAACCGTCATACCGCCGAGTCTTGTCCAGGCGTGAGCCTTGGACTTTGGCATAAGCCGCACTAAGCCCTTTCCATTCCCTACCTTACCTCGTTTCCCAACTCTACGTAGCTTGATAGGAAGCATGAGCATCCACTTACTGGCATGCAACTAAGCCTCATCAAGCTTGACCACAATCATCTCTTGCATCGAGCTACCGAGCTTAGATGATATGAGGGGCCAATCTTCCGCAATCATCTCGCAATTAGATGATATGAGCGACAAAGTGCTGGACCGACAATGCTGCAACTCATTGCTGCTGCCTACGTACCCTTCCCTACTCTAAAGGGATCAAGCACAGACCGTAGTTCATCCTCGAAGGGACAGAAGATTAACCAAATCGTTTGCAAGGCCCGTAGCCTAGCAAAAATGGTAATAGCCTGGTCCGTAGGCCATTCCGTCAAGACGCACAATGATTATGCATCATCGGGTCCGCGACATGGCATGGTGATTCCTAAGCATCAAATGCCCTCTTCGCAAGGCTACGCAACTATAATGAGCCTTAGGAATCATTTATAATCTTCCGGATAAGCTATGAAGCTTACTTGGTACATAGTCCCCATATGCACCTTCAACCAAGTACCCCTCCCTATATACGTCTTAATGGAATTTCTACAAGTATGTTTAGGGGAGAAAATTGACATGCCTGCTTCACTGTTCATCGAAATGATTGCGTTACTTCGCAATGATTGTTTTAATTCGCAATGATTGTGTTACTTCACAGTGATTGTGTTAATTCTCAATGATTGCGCACAATGATTGTGCACCACTCGTTCTGCCAGCCCTCTATGTCCTGATGCACAATGATTGTGCAATATTGGCTCTAGGCCAATAACTTTCGTAATGTGCAATGATTACGCTGCAAACTCCAGGCCACATATCCAACTGTCCTAATGAATCATGATGATGCAACATTGACCCTTGGCCAAATGCCAAACATAATGCGTCATTTTGGCGCGACATTTGCCTTAATCCAATCTACCGCGTACCACGCACCATAAGCTTTAGATGAAGCTTCATCTCAGGCCATGGTGCATCTTTTATCTTGCGCCATGCTAAAAACACAGGGTGTTAAACTCTTCACCCCTTTAAAGAATTTCGTCCCCGAAATTCAAAACCAAAAACTATTGTGGACAATCTCTTCGATTTGGATTTCCTGAGCAAAAGTCTCATACCAGATGCTCAGAAATTACGGGTTTCTTCAAGTTATCGTGAACAACAAATTAGATCTTCTGAGCAACCGTCCCATACCGCCTTCCCAGGAATCCAAAATTTCTCACAAGAATACCAAGGATCGCAATTGGCCAGTGCGAAGAGGATATCTCGACCAGGTATCCTAGATGGCATCTCATACTACCACCCAGGAATCCCTAAGGTTCACAAGTTTAAAGATGTCATCGAAATGACAATATTTTAGCACAGTACTTTGTGGAACAGTTTCCAGTTGCCCACCGTTCCTGACGGTCATCCAGGTTGCCACTCGTAAGTGGGATGCTAGCCGGCCCTGACAACGCACACCCTTGGACAGTTGCCAACGTGTGGGGATGATTAGTCCCATTGTCTACCCACCGTGCCAGATGGTATTCCGGATATCCACCGTAAGTGGGGTGCCACTTAGGCCCGACAAACTCACAGCACTCAAACAATCTCAACTCGATTCACATAGTAACTGGTATAGCAGTTACAAACTCTTTTCCGTGCAAAAGTTGGCGTACTCTCCAACTTTATTTCCCTTTGAAGGGAAAATACTGGTTTGACGAGTCCACTCCGCACAATCCTAGTGTTTTCTCGGAACCTGGATCTGATACCAACCGTGACGGACCGAAAAATTACGCCTTTGGCACGTTGCCCCGCAGGCCATAACTCCCCCGGTGCGCCATGATAAAGATACGATCCGGCCCTCAAAGCTAGGAAAATGCACGCCCATCTTCTCTTGCAAGCATGCTCGTGGATCATGATGCGGCTAACTTAGCTTCCACACCGTTCCAAAACTTACACTTGTCCACTAAAGGGTCTAGGGCCATAAGGCCAAGGCTGATGCATATCGCATGCATCACTAGCTCGCCTCTACGAAGGGAATTCATCACTGAATTTCTTATATAGCTGAGCAACCGTCATACCACCGATTCTTGTTCAGGCGTGAGCCTTGGAATTTGGAATAGGCCTTACCAATCCCTTGCCATTCCCTACCTTATCTTGTTTACCAACTCTACATAGCTTGATAGGAAGCATGAGCATCCACTTGCTGGCATGCAACTAAGCCTCATCAAGCTTGACTACAATCATCTCTTGCATCGAGATACCGAGCTTAGATGATATTAGGGGACAATCTACCGTAATCATCTCGCAATTAGATGATATGAGCGACAAAGTGCTGGACCGGCAATGCTGCAACTCATTGTGGCTTCCTACGTAACCTTCCATACTCTAAAGGGATCAAGCACAGACCGTATTTCATCCTCTAAGGGACATAAGCTTAACCAACTCGTTTGCAAGGCTCGTAACCTAGAAAAAATGGTAATAGCCTGTTCTGTAGACCATTCCATCAAGATGCACAATGATTATGCATCATCGGGTCCGCGACATGGTATGGTTATGCCTAAGCATTAAATTCCCTCTTTGCAAGGCTACACAGCTATAATGAGACTTAGGCATCATATATACTCTTCCGGCTAAGCTATGAAGCTTACTTGGTACATAGTCCGCATATGCACCTTCAACCAAGTACCCCTCCCTATATATGTCTTAATGGAATTTCTACAAGTATGTTTAGGGGAGAAAATTGACATGACTGCTTCACCGTTCATCGCAATGATTGTGTTACTTCGCAATGATTGTGTTAATTCGCAATGATCGCACAATGATTGTGCACCACTCGTTCTTCCAGCCCTCTATGTCCTGATGCACAATGATTGTGCAATATTGGCTCTAGGCCAATAAATTTCGTAATGCGCAACGATTACGCTACCCAACTGGTCTAATGCATCATGATGATGCAACGTTGACCCTTGGCCAAATTCCAAATATAATGCGCCATTTTGGCGCGACATTTGCCTTAAGCCAATCTACCGCTTACCACGCAACAAAAGCTTTAGATGAAGCTTCATCTCAGGCCATGGCGCATCTTTTAACATGCGCCATGCTAAAAACACAGTGTGTTACAGTTAGTCCGCTTTCCATCTGGCAGAAAATCTATTTGTCACTGGTTCAACTCGTCACGATACTTTCTCTTTATTCGATGTTGAGTGGACAAGACCAGTTGTTGAGAGGGTCTCTCTCTCTCGATGTTAATTCCACTGTTAAGTGGACATCTCTCCGTTGATTGAGCGGTAAAATATCTTTTGTTGTTGTTCCAGTTTTTTAACGGATCTTTCTACTTTTTTGTTGAATGGATCTCTCCCGCTTTTTAGTGGATATTGTGGTAGATGTTTCTTCTCTTGTACTCTAATTACTTGGCGATAAGTCGAGAAATTTATGTCCTCATATCTTTTCGGATTATGACTAGTTAGGTTTTGTGGGTACAGTGTAAACCCTCGCAAGACTATAACTCGGCCACTAGGGCCACCTATGGGTTAAAAGGATTGTTACACACACTAAGTGCAGTCGCATTACCTACGACAGTGAGTTAGGATTTTTATTTTAGTTTTGCTCGAGGACAAGCAAATATAGGCTTGGGGTATTTGATAGACACATATTTGTGTCTTAATTATTCTTGATATTATATATTTGAAAAAGTGGGGTTATAACAACTTCACCTGATAATTCGTTTGGAAATCTGTATGGACTAATTCCAATATTATTCCAAGAGAACCATCTTATAAAGCGATCTCAACCAAGAAAGATATCAAACAGTTATATCTTTTTCTTCTCAAATCAAACAGATAGAAATCTACAAGTTTGATTGATGTGAGAAATACTTGGACGGTACCAAAGACCAATGTATAAGTGTCAGTCAATTTATATCCAACAAACAAAGGTCGGATTTACCAATTGATTGAGCTATGCACAACCTATGATATTTCAATTATATAAAAATATAATGCCGTAAAGAAATAACACATACACCATAAATTTTGTTACCAAGGAAACCGCAAATGTAGGAAAACCCTGGGACCTAGTCCAGATTTGAACACCACATTGTATTAAGACGCTACAGACACTATCCTACTACAAGTTAACTTCAGACTGGAATGTAGTTGAGACCTAACCAATTCTCACACCGATTAAGGTATAGTCACATTCCTTAGGCCTCTAGAACCACGTCGGATTCTGCGCACTTGATTCCCTTAGCTGATCTCACCCACAACTAAGAGTTGCTACCACCCAAAGGAGAAGACTTATAAACAAATCTGTCTCCCATAGATAAGTCTATTCTAAGAAATAAATCTATCTCCCATAGAAATACCTAAGAAGTTTCATTGCGTCTTATGGTAAATCAAGGTGAACATGAACCAATTGATAATACAGTCTTATACTCCCGAAGAGCATCCTATAAATATCAATCACCTCACAATAACTTAACTATATGGTAGTATAAAGTTATTGCGGAACCACAAAGTCTGAGATGAAGAACTTTGTGATTACTTTTTATATCTTACATATTGGAGATAAATATCGAGCAAATCTTAGAGAATGTAGTACTCAATACGATAGAACAAGTAAGATCAGAATACACAACTATAGAGAAAATAATTGGATCTGGCTTCACGAATCCCAAATGAAGTCTTCAAGTCGTTAACCTAATATGGTTTTGGAAAAACCTAGGTTAAAGGAGAATCGACTCTAGTCGCAACTAGGAAAAAGGAAAGTGTCGGGATTAGGTTTTCCAGTTGTTAGGGTTCTCCCTTATGTAGTCTTTCAAATCAGGGTTTGCTTTCAATCAAAGCTAAGATAACTTAGTAACAAAGAATTTAATATTCAATGTTAGATGAAATCTTGATTTAAGATTCAAGCTAAGTCTGCTTAGAAATAAAGCAATTAATATCCACCGTTAGATGGTCTTAGCTTGTTACACACAAATGAAATATACCTTCATTTAGATATAGGTAACCGTACCTAAACGTGTATATTGAGTTGGCTCAATAACAGTTAATCGAAGTTATCAATATGAACACTTTTGTCTTAACCACATTCATCTAACACTTCTATATCAAATATGATGATCAATCAATCATGAAAGATAATCAAATTAATCTAATTGTATTTCAAATAGATTTGTCCAATTGTTCATTATCTCATAGAAATAAAAAATAGAGATAAACAAATTGAAACAAAATCGGATTGATTCGTAATCGTACAAAGTACTTATACAAGAATAAATTCATGAACATTAAGCCACGATTTTCAAATATTGCATTCCTTAATTTATAAATGTATTTTTTCATGAGTATGAAAAACATACTTAACCGAATTTAGAACTTAACCATTGTGTTTGCAAACTAGATACGCAAACAACAACTCTAGACCTTGGGCTTGTCCAGCCGTTCGCATACTAGGTACGCGACCTATAGACCCAGACCCAACTCACATAGAACCGCTCGCATACTAGGTATGCAAACAAGATTCTCGGACCTTAAAAGTTAAAACCGTTCGCATACTGGGTACGCAAACACGGTTGCCGGACTTAAATCACTACAAAACAGTTCACATACTAGGTATGCATACCGTGTTGTATCCAGACATGGTTAATTGTTCTAAACTCCTATTTCAATCATTGAAACATCCTTAGAAGAAGTCAATAGATGTCTCACACAAACTATTATCTTCAAGTAATTTCCAAATGATCTAATGATCAATACGAAACTTCCCCAGTCGACATCAAATGACTGTCTCACATAAATCATGTAAGACGTTTCAAGGCAATTTCCACATGATCATCTTTTGACTTATTATTTAGTTTCCAACAAATAAATTGTCTCCAACTAAACTCGTCAACAATAATGATGAACATAGTTAAAGAAAAAAGTGTCCAACATATATTTCGAGAAATAGATAACCGAGTTAAACTCAGCTCAAAATATCAAATGTGTATAATGTAAAAGTCTATATATCACGACTTAGTCTCATTAAGCGATACAATAGAATATACTTCTGAGTAATAGATAAGATTTAGTCTCCACATACCTTTTGTTGATGAAGTTCCTCCAAGCTCTCCTCAGTAGATCTTCTTCTTCAATCGATGAACGCCGTGAAGTCTAAAGCTCAATTACACATTCTATCCTAATTCGAGACATAACTATAAGTAGACTACAAATCGAGACTATAATTTTGATCAACTAAACTTGACAAACAATCTTGAGATAGCAATGCTTGCGAGTTCGACCGAGCAGTGCTCTAACAATTTTGTTGGTGCTTATTTTTGTACTAATTTGGGTATTTATTTTGTTTTTGTAGGTACATGAATAAAATGAGCTATGACTCGAAAAATGGTTAAAACTGGGCTTATGCGTAGAAAATAGCGACTTCGAAAGCGAACATTGATTGAAGCAAATGTGTCGAACTGCAGACGTAATTGTAACAATGTTGACACCTTGACTATGCAAATTTATCCTTCCTTTTATCTCATTAAGGAAATAAGGACGAATTAGGAAAGAATTGCCTACATGCATCACAAAAATAAATACGCGGAGATTTGGAGACTTGAGAAAATAAATGGCATGCATGAGAAATAATCCAAAATATTCTCTCACATATTGGGTATTATTTTCCTTTAACTTGTGTAAAGTGATGCAAAAAGGGACGATGTGGCATACTATCATTGGATAATTGGTTTATCATGACTTAACACATGGATTGAAATGGAAGGTAGGATTAAAATGATGAGAATTAAAATGGAAGGTAGGATTCTTCTTGGCCCATATATACCGTGTTATTCAATCAAGGAAGGGAGTCCGGAGTCTGAGAAAAGTAGTAGTGTTTTTATTGCATTCTTTTAATTTTCTTTTGTAATAATGGATTAATGTCTCCATTGGGGTTAAGGAGGAAACCATTTTTATTATGTAATAACATTCATGTATTTTCTATCGAAGTACAGCTTTTGTGGATTTAATGTTTTATTAATTTCTCTTCAAAGAATGCTTCGTTCTTATTAGTTTTCAATAATCTTCGGTTGTTGATATTTTATAAGCGAATGAAATCATACCTTTTTGATTGACAATGAAAATTAATGTCACATTTTCCAAGACGTACATGTTTGATCCTAAATCGTCTTGAGCGATAATATGAGTATTTCCTTGAGTTCAATTAATGTTTTAATGTGTTACATAATTAACTTGGTGGATTTTGAAAACCCTGATTTACTTTTATTTTCTTCTTTATTTAATTTTATTGAATTCAATTAATATTTTCAATCAAATCTTATTTGTTTCATATAATTAATTAGAGAACAAAGATCACAATTAATTAGTCCATGTGCATCGACCCCCACTTACATGCTATCCAATCGATAGTCGTGCACTCTAGGTACAATTTAAATTCTATCAAACGCATCAGGATGCGAATGCATATTCATTATGCTCTTTCTTTTTACCGATGATGCATGCATCATCCATACCTTGTGATGCTTACTTAATTTAATGCTTATTCAAATAAAGTGAGAGCGACAATTGTAAATCTCCCCCGGGATATCTATGTAGAAATGTAAATTAGACTTATATAGTGGATGTTGGCTGAAAGGCATCATATCTAGAATACATCATTTTCATTATATTGCTTAGCAGAGGAACCATCATGATGTGAATGCATCATTATGTTGCATTGCTTACTTGATCGGATGTATTTTGTGAAGGATTATTGTTCCACATTGCTAATGTTCTATAATGAACTTACAATATAATATGGATGGGACACTCCACTTATCACCAATTGGTCTGGAATTGGATGCCCGTAAATTTTAACATGGTATCACAGCTAGGACTGCACATAAAAAAGGTAAAACCCGAATTACTGGTCTGCCTTATGACCGACTACCCTTACGTAGGTCCACTTGTTAGAGGGGGCTTGTGAAGTGATTACTAATATCCCCATAACGCACTTAAATATGGAAAAGACACTCCACTTATCACCAATTTATTTTATGTTGGATGTCCGCAGGCTTCAACATATTACGATGCGAACACACCATTATGCTACAATGCATTATTTTCATACGTTGCTAGCAATAGAACCTTTTATTTTCGAAGGAGACAATTTACCGTCCAGCTGAAAGCGTTTGGGAACAATCTTCTCATCATTAAATTATTCGACCACCAACCATTGTCAAATTTGGGATAATGATACATGTTTGAGGCATGGGAAAGTTTTGCGGTAAAATAATATGAGTTTCATTTTTTCTTTCTTTGAACAGTAAATCACAGAGTGACTTCACCACTGTATTACAGTGGCATCACCATATCTTAGTCTAACTATGAACGTGGAATTATGTTGTTTGAAGACCCAAGAAAAGGTTAAACAAAGGAAAGGCTAATTTCTCTACCATCAGTATCGCCGAACAAAGACAATGCCTAGCGTTGGTCTAGACGATAAACAAAATATAAGTTTGTAAGCGGTTCAATCAGATTTATATATTAGTGATGCTGCAATTAGGGATAATTTTGTAAATAAAAGTACGAACCAGGTTAGCTGGTATAACAATTGAAGTTTAAATGAATGTCATGTTACTTTTTATTTGACTTCCTAAAAGTAGTCCCATATTATTGCTCACAAGATCACGAAATATATGTTGTTGTTGTTTTCATTTATCACATACATATTGTGGTGCTAAATAATTTTAAACTCAGATCGTTAGCAATCATCACAAAACATGTTACAAGGTTAGACCATGATCTATTTTTTTTAATCAGACAGCTGAGGTTAAAGGATCTCACGCAATTTAAATATAATGTTAGCCGGATGGACCCATTTTTATTCCTTTAATAAAAAAATTTCCTTCGTTAAAATAAAAAAGTAGTCTTTGAATTGAGTAGTTCCAAGGTTCCATGCATTTGAACCAAGGTTTGAAAAAGGGCCGTTTTTTTCCGAAAAAACGTCCGTTATAACGCTCACGTCCATATACCGTGCCCGTGAGGTTCACCAACACGCTTACCTAAATAACACCGATAAATAGGAAAAAATGGCGTTATTTAGACCCGTTATAACCGTTTTCACACCTGTGATTACCGTTTTTCTAAAATTAATATTTCAGTTTTTTTCTTCTAAATAACATTTTAACACACGTTTTTTACACCGTATATTCCGTTTTCATACCGGTTAAACCCGTTTTTAAGGAAAAAAAATTTGAGTTGGAGAAATTCTTATACAATTTTTAATTTCAAACTTACAACTAAAATTTCATAAATAATCATTAAACACTTCAAATTTTATAAACTTACAATAAGTAACCTAGTGACAGTAGTGCTTGAAATTTTAAACTTAGACAAACCAACTTGTACCGGCATTTTTTTTCGACTTATTCAAGTATTTTCTGTTTTCTCGACGATTCTCAGTTGATTCCTCCTCCTCTTCCTCCGCCTCATATTGGTTCGCGTAATGCATTTGGCTGTCGTAGTTAATAGTATCGTCATCTTCATAACCATAGTCTTCTTCCTCATTATCATTACGATTATCTACTTCATTATTGATATTAATATTGGAATTATACTCTTCATTAATTCCTCGGGTATCTTCTTCTAGACGATCTTCAGTGTAATGAGAATTGTATATGGGATTTTCATTTTCATGACCTTGTGTATTGTCTCCAAATGTTAGGTTACCAAAGTCATAAACAAAGTTACTCACTGGCAACCTTTGATATGAGATTTCAACTTCTGGATCATGCCATTCGTATGGTGGAGGGGGAGGCTCTGGATTATTAGCTGCTTCCTCTTCCAATTCATTTAACCAATGTTCTTCCTGAGGTAAAACTGGTGTTTCATCATCCCCTGCTATCCAATCAAGCATATTTTCATCTGTCAGCAGGCTATGAACATCGTGGATATCGATGTTATGTCGCTTTGCTTTACCTTGAACTCTTTGCTGCTCCAATCTTAAATTGTACTGAACATATACCAAATCGCTTATTCTTGACGAAACTAAACGGTTGCGTAGTTTGGTGTGAATTCTTTCAAACACACTCCAATTCCTCTCGGATCCAGACGATGTGTTTGTCTGGCTTAGTATCTTTACCGCGATCCTCTGGAGTGATGGAAACTGAGCACCGTATGACAACCACCAGCTTACAAGATCACCTTGCAGAGCAGCCAATCTTGCTGATGGTGATGCAAATTGGCCTTGCATCATTTGCATTCTTCCCGCCTAAAAATATCAAAAACTGTGAATAGAAATTCATATAATTACGAAAATTGTTGATAATAATTCACACCTCTAGCATGCATGTCGCTTGTTCTTGAGGGCTACTAATCATTTTTGATATAACTTCACTGAGACAAATTTGGTGCTGAGAAATTTCATTGTTGATGAGATTGGCTGCTGGGTTGTAGATATAATATGGATTCAGAAAATGCCCTGCAGCATGAAGAGGAGAACTCAACTGATCTTTCCATCGTCGGTTAATCACACCTACAATAGAATTATTTCGAGTTTTACCCAAACCCCTTTCTATAGTTTCCACACATGTAGCAAGTGCATGAAACAAATAACCCATGGTAGGTTTATCTGAATTCAAGAAACGGATCATTTTCAATAAAGGACCAACCATCATGCATGCATTTTGGCATGTGTGCCAAAACATCTCATTCAAAATAATGTTTTTCACATCTTTAGCCGTACGAGTTTTTCATTCTGGCGAGTTCACAAATTCTTGGTCTACAAAAAGACTCTCGATTGCATTACGTTGATCAATGATACTTTTGATTGCGATAAAATTTGTCGCAAACCTTGTTAAGCCAGGGCGCAATAGATTGCGTCCCCCAGAATGTTGTCTGAGTCTAGCAAGAACCCAACCATGATTATAAATAAATTTACTGATTTTTATAGCTTCTGAAATCACACCTTTAACAAAGGGGAACTTTTCAGTATCTTCCAACATTAAATCCTACACATGAGCTGCACAAGGTACCCAAAAAAATGTACCATACTCTATGGCCAATCTCATACCTATTAAAACAAAATGAGAAATGAATTAATAATATATAAAAATAAACAACTGTAATAAATTTAAGTTGTAATAGTTACCTGCGGCTTTGAATTGGGATCCTTGATCAGTTACTATTTGAACAATATTTGTCGGACCAATATCGTCTATAACCGGTCTGAACAAACTCATCAAATACTCTGCTGTCAACCGATTATGCTCGATGTCAACGCTTTTCAAAATTTTTGTCCCATGGCCACTGTAAACTAAGAAGTTTACAATCGTATGGTTATTTTTGTTTTTCCAACCATCTGACATGAGTGTACACCCATACTATCTCCAATAATTTCGTTGGACCGACACCACATCCTTCTGAATCCTTTTTTTTTCCTGCCTTAATAATGGGTTCGACAACTTATAGGAAGACGGAGCTCTGTATGATTTTCCGAAATTTGCAACTGCATTGAATGCCTCGTGGTACTGAGTTGAGTTGGCCACATTGAAGGGAATATCATTAGCATAGAAAAACGTCCAACAGAAGAATCAACTTTTTCCCGGCATGTTTTACTTCTCCCAAAATTCGCCATGCTAGGTTGAGAATCCCTATTAGTATTATATTTTCCTCCCATATCTACAGACATCCTAGGTGCTTGGTGTGGTGTACGCATTGAAGAACTAGGTATGTCCATAGAGGCCTGTGGACGCTGTGATGTACCTTCTCCGGCATTAGTATTCTTACTTTTTCGTCCAAAAAGGTTCTTCAACTTCGATAACCCGCCCATTTTCTTTTGTGTTACCGACGCTTGTTCTTCTTCATCTATATCATGCACAGGGTTCCACGGTTCATTTTCATACATATCTTGAATTTCTGTATCTTCATATTCAGTTTCTGGTACTCGTTGCCGTTTTGCTTTGTTTCTGTCTTGCACCCATACTTTTGCTAAATTTTTAATCTCAGGTGGCACATGCATGCAGGGAGTAATTGTACCTCTTTGTTGTGCCAAATGCATTTTGAAACGCGAAATTCCCGCAGACACTTCTTTTTCACAAAAATTACACTTCAACTTTTTACCATCACTCATTACAGTACAATATGCATGAAAACATCTCGTTTTGCAGATGTTGATCCTTCCATTATATTCTGTAAGTAGGAAATTTCACATAGCAATAAGTGACATATATAAATACAAGTTAAGTGGACATATTCCATCAATATAAAATGGTTAGAGTAGCATTATAATTAGAAATCACAAGTTGCATTAGTCATTTACTCAACTTGAATATTAAAAGTTGAAATTAAGGATCGTGTAGCCTCTCATTTTTTCATGATTGAGAACAGGAATACAAACATACCATACATCAATTCATCATGCCATTTTTTTTATAAAGAAACAATGATTTTTTACGTGCCAACTGATTCAAGTTGATGGACTATTTAATTATGAATATTAACATTTATTAAAACATTTCTTAAATAAATGATAATAAAATGAACAAAAAATCTATATTTCTTAAAACATTTCTTAGATAAAAATGAAACATTTATTAAGTAAATATACGTTAATAGAATGAAACATTTCTTCACTTAACATTTCTTAAATATTTCTCAAACATCATGAAAGAAAAAAATATCGATATTTCTCAAACATCTATATTCACTACTCTAACATCATGAAAGAAAAAAACGATAATAAATAAATTAATAACGTATTAATAAATTATATCTCTAATTGAATGAAAAATCTACAAAAAATAATTAATATTACCTCTTAAACTTGTATTTGAGAAATTCAAAAATGTAAAGCATTCCTTTGAGCAAGAAGCAGAGAACCAGAGAACCAGAGGTATTGATTTCATTTCAATTCTCTTCTTGTCCTTTTAAAGCATTCCTTTGGGCAAGAAGACATAATAGCTAGCAAATCGAAATATTCTTGAAACATTTGGAATCCCGTTGCATGCGTATATAAGCACAGGCTAGCTATGTCTTTGATCATGAAACCAACTACTCTTTTTACTTCTTTTTTTTTTTGTTTTATTTCTTTAACTTTTGAGTCTGAACTCTAAAGTACAGACCACATGTAGCATATACTGTACACACCTCCAAATGCAAAAGAAAAAGATAAATCGACTCCCTGACTTCACTCTCTCACTCTCTTTTTCTCTAGCTAGTCTCTGACTCTCTTCCTGTTGCATTCCTTGTTGGTTAGTCTTGTAGCAAGTAGCTAAGAGCCTAGGAGTATTATTTGACAACAAAGTTTTGACTGCTTTTGAATCCGAATATGCATTATTGAAATATTGGGGAATGCATTGAACTATTCGAGTGACAACTTGAACATATCAAGTGGATAGGATGGTATGCGTGTATAAATATTGTCGGTAGACGATAACTACAATGCATTGTTATAAGTCATAGACTTAGGGTTGTGAATTTTACTAGATATCCATAAATTTGTATGTTAAAAACCCATAAACAAATAAATAAAAAATCAAATGAATAAATTAAACCAAAAAAAATGAAAAAACGTAGTAACAACGTTATTTAGACCCGTTGTAACCGTTTTCACATCTGTAATTACCGTTACATAGAAAATTCAGATCACAAATTATTTATTTTTCTTATTTAACCGTTATCACACCCGTTATTTTAAAAAAACGTCAAAAAAACGCGTTTTATTCCTATATAACGCGTTTTTGACCCAAAACGTGCTCACACCCGTCAAAACACGTTATAACGGTCACGCCTAGTACCTGTGACCTGGGCCGTGACCCGTTTTTCGAACCTTGATTTGAACTTGTCCAAAAACCCTTTTGAGGAAAAAATAAAAAGAAAAAAACTTGTTCAAAAGCCCTTAATGTTCGGCCCATTTATTGGATATTAGGTGACTAAACGTGTGGCCTTTTCAACGTTTCAATTAGACTTATTTTTGAACTGTTTTTTTGGGGACTAGTCAAAAATGGTGAGGGACTATTCTCCATTTTTTGGAGTGGATATTAGAAGTGATAATGAGTAACCCTTTATATAAGTTTTTTTAATTCCAAACTTGCCCTTGATAATTAAATTAGTGTTGATTAGTGAGTTAATTAATAAGTTGATTTTTCTCAAAAGAAGAATTATTGAGATGGAGAAGAAGAAGATGAAGATGATAATGAAGATGAGGGTTTTGGAAGAAAAAAAGTTAAGATCTTTTTCTTTAAGAGACACAACAAGAATATGATGTTTTGAGTACTCATGGATACTTCAAATTTAGTTAATGGTGCTTGAATTGGCCAAAACGTTCCTAAGAATGAACAATTTACAAATTGATTTCGTTTTGGTTAAAAACGTTCGGCTACGACATCTGAAGAACAGGTAGCCGAACTCACTTGCAAGTGTAGTTCGACTATCTGAAACCACAGGTAGCCGAACTCAGCTTTAATGGAGTTTTTTTCTTTCAGAGAAAAGTTCGGTTAGAAGAAGAAAATTGCGACGTAACCGAACTAGGAGTTCGTCTAGGAAAAAAATTGCGACGTAACCGAACTCAATATGCAGGTTTTTCAGAGAAAAGTTCGGTTAGGAGAAAAAAATTGCAATGTAACCGAATTTTTTGTGGCGTAACCGAACTTTTTTCGATGTAACCGAACTTTTTGCAACGTAACCGAACTATAAGTTCGGGTTGGACATTTTTTTTTCCGACGTAACGGAATTTTTCTCTGAAAACAAAAATCTCCATTAAGTTGAGTTCGGCTAGTTCGACAAAATTTTTCACATAATTTCTAGCCGAACTTCTCTCTGTAACTCCCATTTTCAACTCATTTTGATGATTACATCTCATTTTTTCAAAGGAAAACGAATGAAAAGTAACGGGTTTGTTATAATTTTGATTTTGATTTTGTTTTATTAATGATTTAAATTAAGTTATATATAGAGGTGGCCGTGGTGGTGATTTGAGGTGGTCTGTGGTGGTAGATGGTAGTTGGTGGGAGGAGGTGGTTGTATATATAGATGGTAGTGATGGGAGGAGGTGATTATATATATAGGTGAAGGGTAGGTTAGTCATTTCCACACTTTACGGCACCCCGTATAAGTATAGGGTAGACATTCCTATCACAAAGTAATCCCCCACCATTTTTGAGTAGTCCAAAAACACGGTTCTTATTGTTTGTGTGGCTAAAACCCAATTTATGTGAACAGACCCAAGTATGTAACTACAGAGGTGGAGTTCTTTTTCGATGGTTTGGAACCATGGCTTCGGACTACATCCTTAATCAGGTAATTACGGGTCCGAATTCTACCTCGGCAGTGGAAGGCATGCAACCATCAGACCACTTAATGATCGCACAGAGATGGAGATTGACAAATTGATCCTACCGGCCTATCCTCTTTAATTGTATTCCGCGTCTAGGTTCACATTCTTGGATTGTCTCTGGGCCTCATAACAAGCTGTTGTTCTCTACTTCTCGTATTTTGGACATGCATTTCTTGTATCACTCAAAGATCCACCTAGTTCTGTGTTTTCTTTTCCCAATTTTTTTTGTGTAGACTGCATTATGTTTTCCGCGAAGCCTCTTTGCCAGCATATCTAGACAAATACTTGTCAGAATCATTTGCGGATAGGATATCAAAACGAAGATTATCCTTGGATTTTAGCCTAGCTATTATCACTTTCTTGGATAAAAGACCGATGTCACACTCCAGTGTTATTAGTAAATTTTTTTTTGATTCTTTTGCGTTTTCCATTCTTTTACTTTTGTTTCGTGATTCTACTTTTGCATCACAGTTATATGAAAGCAAAATGCAGGAGTACCAAATTTCTCTTTTGAACAACTTGATCTCTTTATGAGGAAGGCATGCATCAACTTTTGAACATGTTTTTTTTTAGTCGCATAAAAAGATTTAATACTAGAGAATTATCTTTGAGAGTTGGTTTCAAATAAGGTGAGACATTTTATATTTTTCTTTGCTTACTTTTGCTCAAAACTTTATATATTACGTCCACTGTATTGAGTCAGTTGTTGACAACGATAATGCACCCTTTAATACTTAGATTTTTGTGCCATCTACACTGACTCTAGCACCCCCAGTCAAGTGGTGGCACCACCTTCCCGCTGTGATCAAAGAAGATAACAGCCTTAATGGCTCATATTACGGAAAGAGCACCGAGGAAAGAGCACGATAACGCACATCACCGAAAGAATCCATGCAGGAGTATGGAGCTACTTCTGTTGCCCTTTAGACTAACTCTTAACGGCAAGATTTGACAAAAAAATGTTGCTTATTCTTTAACGCTACTTCTGTTCCAACTAATAACGAGATAGTTTCGCTGAATGAAAGAAATCAACTTTTCGTTGTTTGGTTCAATGCAGATTGATTTATTTTTTGATCCGACGACTAAAATGATTACGTTGTTCCATTCAACGGGACCATGGAAAATGATTGAGCGGATCTAGATACTAGATTAGAATTGCTATAAAATTTGGGCAATATTCCGAGCCTTTCAATATATATGCTAGATTGGAAGGCCAAGACTCAGCCTTATTCCTTCTTCTCCTTAGATCATCAATGATGTAACATAGGGAGTTCAAATTTTTACGAGTACACATCCAAGCTAAACAGACAAATTAATGCTTTTAGTTAAGAGGAGGACAAAGAAATTATGGCAAGGGGGAGTAATTCTCATATCTGTAATTCAGTCAATTAATGACTAGTTACACAGATAATCTTTTCTTTTCTTTTTCCAACCGTATGCACAGGGCATTAAATTAATACTATTAAAATAATCACTTTTTTCTGTTGTTTGTTTTGTTTGGAAGAAGAAGGACCGTTGAGCTTGGTCGGTGACCTATAATACTAGCGACTATCACTAACCCACCTATGCTAGCTACTTTCAAATACTATACGTTGTTTTTCTTGGCTTTTCTGCTAGTCCCATCCTCATTTGGACATCTTTTGTTGTCGACATCATGAATGGCAATCAAATAACCCATGAAAAGGCGCAGGGAACAAGTTGGCCATGTACCCTTAGGGTCTCAGCCACTCGGTAAAAGCTCTCCAATTGGCCTGTAAATCTATTACAAAGTGAACTGTTCCGAAAGAAATCATGCTTTTTGTTAAAGGAGTGTATTGTGTAATCTTTATTATGCATCATTGCAATCAAAATATTCTCCGCACTGCACTACTCATTCCAATCATTCACCGGGACATCGACGGCCACAACAAGGGGACCCGTGCTACTGAACTTCCGACCTCAACTACCATTCTCGAAACACGTGATAAACGTCGGAAAATGTTTGTTTATTGAGTTCTGGTAAAGATATCAATGTCACCATAAGTACCATACAACAAAAACAATAATCAAACACTATACTCTCTACTCCACTCCACTAGCTAGTGCATGGCAGAGTCATTTACAACTCAGAGAAAATAACAAACACAGACATTTTTACTTCTAAACGTCTCAATGAACAGGAAAAGGCACTAGAATCTCAAATTTCCTTAATTGAAGAAGCAGAAAAAAAGAAAAGTGAAAAAGAAACTGAAGTCGGTAGTTTTTCTACATCTCCTCTTCTTCCTCTTCTTGTTTTTGAAAACTTTCTCTTAGCAGCTTTTCGGCAAGGATATATATATTGAAGCAAAGAAGAACAAGTAAAGAGAAAGAGAATGATAGATATAGTCCATAAGGATTGGGTTTCTTTGATTCCTGATACCTTACTAGAATGGACGAAAAATGGCGACATAACTCAAGAGCTTGGAATATTATGGCAACAACTAAGAGTACTATGTCTAATTCCATTTATGAAATTCGCAGTGTATGTTTGTTTAACAATGTCGGTGATGCTGTTTATCGAGCCGGTTTACATGGCTATAGTCATACTCTTTGTAAAACTCACCGGCCGGAAACCAGAAAAGCGTTACAAATGGGAAGAACTTAAAGACGATGTTGAAGCCGGTAACTCGAATTACCCGATGGTTCTTGTTCAGATTCCAATGTACAATGAAAAAGAGGTAAAATTCATCTCTTCTCTTGATCTTAATTTAAAGCTCATTACATTGACTTAAATGTGATTATACCACACTAAAAACACAAGCGTGGTTAAATATGATCCATCCCCACCAATATACCACACTAAAACACAAGCGTGGCTAAATATGATCGATCCCCACCATAAATAAATGATCATCACTGTTGACAAATAAAAAGTGTGAACTCATTCATGCATCCATTATGAATCCACTTTGTTGAAACCGCTTTTTCTTTCTTTATGGGTTTGGTGACAAAGTATATGGTTGCTTTATGTTGTCCTTTTTCTTGTGATGTAGGTGTATCAGCTTTCCATAGGAGCAGCATGTGCTCTTTCGTGGCCTTCTGATCGAATCATCATTCAAGTTCTCGATGATTCTACGGATCCGATCGTCAAGGTTTGCTATCCTTATAGTTTCATCATGCCACACAAATTAACACCAGAACTGAAAATAGGAAAATTACACAGATTGTCAACATTTGTACCATGGGGTTGTTTTGTAGGACTTGGTGGAAGTAGAATGTCAACAATGGGCAAGCAAAGGAATAAACATCAAATACCAAATTCGAAGTAATCGAGAAGGGTATAAAGCTGGAGCGCTTAAGGAAGGATTGAAACATAAATATGTCGACATGTGCGAGTTCGTTGCAATCTTTGATGCTGATTTCCAACCTGATCCTGACTTTCTCTACAAAAGCATTCCTTATTTTGTTCATAACCCTGAAATTGGTCTCGTTCAAGCTCGTTGGAAATTCGGTAAGCTCAATTATAAACTCGTATACTAGTAGCAGGAAGTTTAATTTGAACGGTCGAAAGCATGCCTGAATTTTCTAGATATAAATTATGCCCGACTGTAGTATGTACTATACCTTTCACCTGCATTATGTAGAAACAGTAAATTCTTGTCAATTCTGTCCATACGTACAGTTGATAGCATTGGATACACCAGAAAGTGAGATCCATTTTTTTTTTGTATGTGTGTAAATGTTGTGCAGTGAACGCAAATACATGTTTGATGACGAGAGTCCAGCAGATGTCACTGAATTACCATTTCAAAGTGGAGCAAGAAGTTGGTTCTTCCGCTTATGCTTTCTTTGGTTTCAATGGTACTGCTGGCGTTTGGAGAATTCTTGCGCTTAAAGAAGCTGGAGGATGGAAAGACCGCACAACCGTTGAGGACATGGATCTATCAGTTCGTGCTAGTCTCAAGGGATGGAAATTCGTCTATGTCGGTGCAATCCTGGTATAACATATGCGTTCCCTCCTCTGTATTCAATGGTTTTTAAGTAGTAATAATTTTACTAATTTACTCTGTATATGAAATGTGAAAGGTAAAAAGTGAATTACCGAGTACTTTCAAAGCTTTTCGTTTCCAGCAACACAGATGGTCTTGTGGACCTGCGAATCTTTTCAGGAAAATGGTCATGGAGATCATTAAGAGCCAAGTAAATTTTATCAATACTTTTTCATTGTTGTATTTTATTTAGTTCATTTAAGAAATGAAGAACCGGGATGGTAATTTTTCTGTTACCGTGTGTATATGCAGAGGGTAAGCCTGTGGAAGAAAGTTCATGTGATATACAGCTTTTTCTTTGTCAGAAAGATCATAGCTCATACCGGGACATTCTTGTTTTACTGCGTTGTTATTCCGACATGTGTTTTCTTTCCCGAAATCGTGATACCAAAATGGGCTTTACTTTATATTCCAGCAATTATAACTATTCTCAATGCACTTGAAACACCAAGGTAATTGTTCAATACCATACGATTGCAAATTCCCTATAAAAAACATTCAAAGTTAACAAAGTGATATTGCAGGTCAATGCACCTTGTGGTGTTTTGGGTTCTTTTCGAAAATGTAATGTCTATGCATCGAACCAAAGGTACACTTATAGGTTTATTCGAAGCAGGCGGAAGGGTAAATGAATGGGTTGTTACCGAAAAAATAGGAGATGCACTACTCAAATCCAAAGAGAATAATATTCCTGCAATAAAATTATCAAAGAAATCAAAATATTCGGATTTTGGAGACAGGTAACAAGAACATGCAGCATTGCATTCCATAACGCCAAATTTTAATTGTGTATGTAACTTTTTGAATGTTGCGGGTTGTTTACTTCGTTTGGTTCATGAACAGACTTAGCTTGTTGGAGCTCGGCATGGGAACATACATTTTAATGTGTGCATGCTATGATGTTGTCTTTGGGAAGTACTGGCTCTTCATTTACTTGTTTGGCCAAACCATCGCCTTTTATGTTACTGGCTTTGGTTATGTCGGCACCTTGAGTTCTCACTCTTAAGCTTGCTGTGTGGCTGCTAGCTGCTCGTAGTGGAGAAATTATAACCACTAATGTACCAATTAAGCTAACTATTCTGATTGACATCTGAAGCGCTAATCCATAATGAAGATCCACTCGTAAACATTTCAAGGATCAACCAGACATTGATGTTGATAACTAACTATAAGTAATAATGTGAAAGTGTATATTCTTTCTTGTGCTATGCTTTTGTATATAAGTTTTCAGCGCTTTGATTGCCAATTTTGTTTTCATTTTTTGCCAGACCTGAAAAATTTACGGATGGCCTCAATGAGTTCTTTAATGTGTGAGTGATCTTAAAGAAACACGCTGTGAATAGTCACACATTGTACATGTAAGTAGTCTAAGAGATAGCTGGTTCGTTCTCGTATACCAATTCCATCATCATAACTCCATGTAAGGAGGAGTTACGGCCAGGTGGTGGAACGAACCCGCTGTAAGCTGTGTACCAATTTGCAATTTAACAAGCCAATGCTGGGCACTAAAAGGCAATATATAGAAACAAGAACCTGCAATCAAATGACGGATCAACTCCCTTCCCTCAGATTCGCTCTACAAAAATTGGTTTCTCCGGTGCTCTGAGAATTACTTACACCCCAAACTCCATTTTCCTCGTTTCTTAATTTCTTCTTTGCTGTATTCTCAAAATGCGAAACGAATTATACCATAGGCCCAGCAAATTAAAATATGAAACAAACTTCTAAGTTTTTGTAAATTTGCGGTAGTGTAAGTACCACACCATTACTACTCTGGAATCATGTCGAGGCAAACGTGTCGAATAACTAATCGCTTAGAGCCAGTACATTTTACTGTTAGATTCCTTTCAGAAAATTCTACAGTGAGATCACAAAGAACCTAATTCAACAAAAAATTTACTGTTCGATTGTAATAACTTGGTTGTTACAATCGGTTATCCGACTCATTCATTTTTCTCAAGGACATGGACCATCTAATGTTGCATAATTCATATACCTTTTCTCATTACTTTTTTGCGATAATGTCCCGTTAAGGTGGTGATATATATGGTACGTACCTCTTGTCTTGCTTGTAAGCTCACCATCTCTTCTCTGGATTAGGACATCAGAGGCTATGAACGTTCATCTATCAACCTACATTATTACTCTTAGCGTTGGTGTTTATTCTTTCTTGTGCTTTATTGTTCGGTACAAAATGGAAAACGAACAACAAAAATTAACTGATTGGTATGACCTATAATTGGTTCAAAAATGGATCACTGTAGTGGGTTCACAAAAGTTTTCAAAGAAGAATCCAAATGATTTTTTTTACCTTCACAATGTGCAACACATGTACATCGATCATCATCATAAAGTGTGAAAATTCAGTAAATATGTTAAAAATAGTGAGACATTTTTATTTTGTCTTTAACTTTTTTTTTTACTACGAAAACCGAAAACATTACGCATTGAAATTTGTGTGATCTCATATATAATCATATACTTACTCTTTTGAGGTATGGTGAGCTCCACTCGAAAGAAAGATATGAGACCCGAAAAAAAAAGCCTATTAAGCAAATGTTTTTGGGGAGTTTGTTTGGGCGGGATGTTTAGAATTTTTGCACGCGTGTATATAGAAATTTCATTTTGGCTCGATAAAATTTAGTTATTTTCAACAAAAAGAGTAAGTAGAAAAAAAATTCTAGCGTACTAATTGGGTATCAAATTCTAGTGCTCGATAAAATTTGCGTACCAAAATAAAAACAACCCTATTAACGAATGTTAGTTACAGTGGTTGTTTTCGTTGTTGTCGGTTCCCACATCTAAAAAGAATCATGGAGTACTGCCACACTACGTACATAAACAGACATGGAAGTAGTAATCATGCAATGAATTCCTCCACATGCTCCTCATGTGGTGATAATGAGAATCTCATAATGTCAGTGTCTTTTCTTCTTTTCAGTTTTTCTTATTCATACATCAATTTTCTTCTGAACAATTTTGTCAGGATCACTATCAGTACATTATACAGCTAATAGTGATAATTGAGGTAGCTTCCAAATCTAATGCTATATTCCACAGAGACAATTCTCTGGTTTTCAGTTTACCCACGTATAAGATAGAAATTCCAAGACCGTCAGATCATGTATTCTTCTTTTTGTCAGTAACATGCACTTGTAGAAACCTACCATTACTTATCAAGAACAACATATATGCAAAACCAAAAACAAAAACAAAACTTTAGCACGTAGTTTTCATGCATATGTAAGCAACATTTGTGCAATTATAGAACTTTGTCTTACCTTAATGCTGTCGCATTTTGAACTACCATCATTAGATCACGGGGCATCCAAACTACTACTATCCAAGAGCGTTGCAAATGATCGAACGAACCATCAGGAAGATGGCCACGTCAACGTCAGTACGATGAAATTTATCAGTATGGTTTTCCGTGAGAAAATTCGTAGGTGCTTAATTTTGAGCTAGATTTTCACAGGCTATCGATGATGAACAACCATTCATAAAATCAGAACCTATCAGTATGGTTTTCCGTGTGAAAATTGGTAGGTGATTAGTTTTGAGCTAGATGTTCACAGACAATATCGATGACGATTCATAAAATTAAAATCAGAACTAAAACAAAATTGTTCTGTGAAACACAATGAAGAACTAAAACCAACATTATGATTCAGAATAATCAATACACAGAAACGGTTGTTCCAAAGCCTGCGGAAGCTTTTAGGTTTGCACTACTACGAGGTAGCTCAATATCGCCAAGAACACAATCACACACACAAGAAGAACAAGTATTTAACGAGGTTGAATCCTCGGGAAGGAATAGCAATTTTATATATCACTGTATAGGTTGGAATATACAAATATCAAGCAGAGAAGAAGAGAACTCTTTCTAGTTCTGGTGTGTTTTCTCTAGTTCTCTCTGTGGCTATTTTTACACATCAATAGGACTGGACACATTCCTTAACAAGGATTACTTTCCTACAAGTATAGGGTTTCCTAACTTAGCTCTACGAGACAAACCTCTTAAGCTTCTATACTTAGGACACAAGTACTTGGTTTCCTTAACCAACTAGATTTCCTAATCTAGTCCTTGACCATCCTACTAAAAATTCTCTACCTCGGATCATGCATTCATGCATGAGACGATCAATAGACAAAATCACCTCCATCTTCCAACGTCGATTGAACCATCACTGGCTGCCAACGTATCCTCAATAGGAATCAAACCCGACCGTAGTTCTCTCAAATGGCCTTGCTAGAATACCTCCACCAGGTTCCTAAGAACCTCTACCCAAAAAGGACCTTTCACCAAACCCGAATGATGTGGATCAATTTCGAACAATGTCGAAATTTGATCCCAGATACTACTTTAGTCAACATATCAGCTGGATTGTCTTTGGTATCGATCTTCACAAGTGCAATGTCTTCTTCTTCAAGAATTTCTCTCACAAAGTGAAACCGTACGTCTATATGTTTGGTTATAACATGATGCACTTGATTCTTAGCCAAATAAATTGCACTTATACTATCACAATGAACAGGAAGTTGGTCTTGTACAACTCCTAAGTCTTCTAGTAAACCTTGTAACCACATAGCCTCCTTAAATGCCTCAGTCACTACCATATACTCCGCCTCCGTAGTTGAAAGCGCCACAGTAGACTGCAAGATTGTTCTTCAACTTACGGGTGCCCCTGCTACAGTAAATACATACCCTGTAGTTGAACGTCTCTTGTCCAAATCACCAGCATAGTCAGAATCCATATACCCAACACACAACTGATTGGTACTTGTATCCTTCACAAACTCCAAGCCAACATCAACTGTACCATAAAGATACCTCAAAATCCATTTCACAGCATGCCAATGTCCTTTACCAGGACAATGCATATAACGGCTGACCACACTAACTGCATGTGAAATGTCCAGCCTTGTACATACCATCATATACATCATTTTACCAAGATCCTCAGCATATGGGACTTGGGCCATATACTTTCGCTCTTCTTCAGTAGTGGGAGACATATGATCATTCAACTTCAAATGAGCAGTAAGGGGAGTACTTACAGATTTAGTTCCTTCGTAGACATCAAACTTCTGTAACACTTTCTTCAAATATGCCTTCTGAGACAAACAAATCTTACCATTCTCTCTGTCACGTTGAATATCCATACCAAGAATCTTCTTAGCCTCTCCCAGAACTTTCATCTCAAACTTAGATGACAACTTGCACTTCAAATTATCGATCTCTTTCTTGTTATTCGATGCAATCAGCATATCATCGACATACAAGAGAAAATATATGAAAGATCCGTCTCGTAGCTTCTTGAAGTATACACAATGGTCATAGTGACTTCTTGTGTATGTCTGGACAATCATAAACTGATCAAATCGCTTGTACCACTGTCTTGGAGACTGCTTCAGCCCATACAACGATTTTTTCAGCTTGCATACACAATCTTCTTTTCCAGCAACCTTGAACCCACTCGGTTGAGTCATATAGATTTCCTCTTCTAGATCATCATGTAAGAATGTTGTCTTAACATCTAGATGAACTAGGTCCAAATCATATTGTGCTACCAAGGCCAACAAAATACGGATTGATGAGTATTTTACCACCGGAGAGAACACCTCATTGTAGTCATCCCTTCTCTTTGGGAATAACCTTTTGCAACTAACCTTGCCTTGTAGTGTACTTGATTCACCGAATATCCTTATTTCTTAGCATATACCCACTTGCACCCTATGGCCTTCTTACCGTTCGGAAGATTCATAAGAATCCATGTGCCATTCTTGTAAAGAGACTCCATCTCATCCTGCATTGCATCTTCCCATTCTTTACACTCTATACTGCGTACAGCTTCTAAATAATAAGTAGGAGTACCATCTTCAACAACTGGTAATGCATCAGCAATATAATCATTCATCCAACCAAGCTTCCTGGTTGATCTTCTCGGTTTGCTGGTTGCTATGGTCTCCGTGACCGTATATTTTGTATCTTCTACTGACTCTTGTTCCTCTAGAACCCCAAGACTTTAACATAGACATCTCATCAAATGTGACATCTCTAGTCATGACTATCTTCTTCTCAACTGGATTCCAAATCTTGAACCCTTTTACTCCACTCTTCATACCCACAAAGATTCATTTTACAGCACGTCTATCAAGCTTGTTTTCACTAACATGATACCACGCAGGACAACCAAAAATATGAATTGAGTCATAATCATAAGCTGGTTTAACAAACGACTTCTCCATAGGAGTTTTACCTTCTAATGCAGCTGATGGCAACCTATTAATGAGGAAGCACGCATACGTAACTTCCTCAGCCCAAAACGCTTTGCCTAATCCAGCATTAGATAAAATACATCGTACCTTCTCCAGCAAAGTACGATTCATGCGTTCAGCTACCCCATTTTGTTGCGGTGTTTTCTTAACTGTGAAGTGCCTCTTTATCCCCTCATCCTGACATACTTACAAGAACGGATCACTCTTGTACTCTCCACCATTGTCCGAACGTAGTACTTTGATCTTTCTGCCAGTTTGAGTCTCAGTTGCCTTTTTCCGCCGCACAAAGATTTCTAGGACTTCATCCATATGCCTCATGGTGTACACCCATACGCGCCTAGAGTAATCATCAATGAGCGATACAAACCAATGTTTCCCTCCCAATGATGCATTCTTGGAAGGAACCCAAACATCTGAGTGAAAATAGTCAAGAACTCCACTAGTATTGTAGATAGTTGTGCCAAAGCTTGTTCTTGTTTTCTTTCCCTTAACACAATGTTCACAAAATGCTAACTTGCAGGCAATAGCAAATTTCAACAAGTCTTTTTGAATCAATATACAACGACTTCTCACCTGGATGTGCAAGTCTCATGTGCCATAGCCTCGTCTTCTCGGTAGCTTCTCTCTCGATGTGTTCAGAAATAGACACATCCCCTGTTGTTGTACTCCCAATCAAGTAATACAAGTTATGATGACGTGTTCCCTTCATGATTACCATAGATCCAGATATTACCTTTAGAACACCATTTTCAGCGACTATCTTATAGCCCTTAGCTTCTAAAGTTCCGAGTGAAATCAGATTCTTCTTTATGGCAGGTACAAATATTACATCCTTCATCTCTCTAACCACACCATCATGCATCTTGATACGAACACTACCAATCCCAATCACCCTGCAGGTATGATTGTTTTCCATACGTACTTCTCCATCAAGCTCTTCAAAACTTGAGAACCAGTCCCGATATAGACATATATGATATGTTGCTCCAGTATATAATACTCATGTACCATATGTAATATCACAAGCTAATGGTGTCACAGTTAGCGAGAAATCAGAAACATCATCTGATTCTTCATTACCTTTAGCAATGTTCACCTCGGTATTACCGTTATCTCCTTCTCTCTCCTTACACTTGGTACAATCCTTAGCCCAATGACCAAAGTCATGACACCAAGCACACTCATCTTTTCGCAGTCGCGTTCTACTCTTAGAACGTCCTCTACCTTTACCATGACCAACAGTCTTCCTTCTCCTGTCTGTTGAACGACCTCTTGCAAGAAGCAAATCATTATTAGCTTCACTTGCAAGGTCTTCACGGTCCATCGAACTCCTCACTACGCAATGCTGCAGTGACCTCAGCGTATGTTATCTTATCCTTGCCGTGCATTAATGCTTTAATCACGGGTTCATACTTTTCAGGAAGAGAGTTTATCAGACACAAAGCTTGTTCCTCGTCGTCGATTATTTCATCATAGTTAACCAACTCAGCAAGAAGTTTATTATATGAATCTAGGTGCTCGGTTAGGGTTGCACCTCTCTTCATGTTATAACGATACAAATTCCTTTTAAGATGTATCCTATTGGACACGTTCTTCACAAGGTATTCCTTCTCTAGCTTTTCCCAGAGATCCTTAGCTGAAGTCTCGTGCTGATAATTAACTCTTACTGTAGTTGCTAAACACCCTCGTATCGAAGCAAGACATAATTTATTCATCTTGTTCCACTTCTTTTCAGACATCTCCACTGGCTGACCTTCTAGAGCTTCTTCTAGGTCAAAATGAACAAGAGCATCCATTACGTCCGTTCTCCATAAACTAAAGTTATTGGTTCCTGTAAACTTTTCTACCTTGAGTTGTGATCTATGTGAATGAAGTATTTCTTCTTTTGTTTCTTTATCTTTATTTGTGGAATCCGAATGTTCTCCTAAAGGATTTTTCGGATCTTCGTCCCCCTCAACCATTGTTCACAAACAACCAAATATAGATAAAAAACAGAACCTTTGAGATTTGTATTACCTCAAGCAATCTTCAGAGAAAAAAATACCTTCAACTGCAATTCGAGTACCCGTATCCAAGAGCGTCTCCTTGCTCTGATACCAATTGTTGCGCCAAAGCCTGCGGAAGCGTTTAGGTTTGCACTACTACGAGGTAACTCAATATCGCCAAGAACACAATCACACACACAAGAAGAACAATTGTTTAACAAGGTTGAATCCTCGGGAAGGAATATCAATTTTATATATCACCGTATAGGTTGGAATATACAAAGCTCAAGCAGAGAAGAAGACAACTCTTTCTAGTTCTGGTGTGTTTCTCTAGTTCTCTCTATGGCTATTTATACACATCAATAGGACTGGACACATTCCTTAACAAGAATTACTTTCCTACAAATATAGGGTTTCCTAACTTAGTTCTAAGAGACAAACCTCTTAAACTTATATATTTAGGACACAAGTACTTGGTTTTCTTAACCAACTAGATTTCCTAATCTAGTCCTTGAATTTTAGTCCTACTGTGTACGTTTTCACTTTTCTAGTGAACTCCGTTTTAATGTGATCTTTTTTCTTGGTAATATTAACCATTTTTTGTCCTTTCGTAATTGGTTACGAGTTGGAGATGTCATAACCTTTGAGTTAGTTTGGATGTGTTCTATAAAAATTTAAATAAATAAATTTTGGGAGCCAATTGGTAAGTACATATGAGTTGCCCCACGCACATTTTTGGTTAAAAACTTTTTTATTATTAATAATTGCTAGTTACAGTGGTGTTTTATTTGAGAATGTCAATTCCCACTAACATCTGAATCTGAAACTTGATTATTGCAGTTTCTGCCGCACTGCATACAGCAATCATGTAATGAATTGGATTCCCCCACATTCTTCATAACCTCTGAACAATTTTGTCTCCATCAGTATATTACAGCTAAGAGTAATTGTTGAGTGTTGACCTTGATGATTATTACGACCTATACACCTCAGGAAGTAAGAAAATTCTCTGGTTTTCAGTTTACCCACGAATCCACAATATATAAACACTTAGCAGTCAAATCATGTATTTTTCATGTTTGTCAGTAACATGAACTTATACATGGAAGGAATTGGTGCAGACGACAGAGATCTGCATACCATTATTTATCAAGACAAGCATACATAGGAAAAAATAAAAAATAAATTGTATGTAGTTTCATGCATATATATATATATAATCAACTTTTGTTCAATAAAAGAATTTTTTTCCTTAGCTTACAGTACGCATCTGTAATTTGCGAGGCACCCAAACTACTGTGATCGAGGAAACCACTGTAGATATAATGGAAATGAAGATGTTCCCATATTTTCAAACTTAAAGACTTTTCATTTCGTGCGTGGATGCTGAAAGATCATAGTGCTCCATTCGATGTTGAATAAAATGCAATAATATAAAGAAATCATCCAAGGATGGGGATGGGGCCGGGGACAACGATGAGTAATCAAACTTCGCTACGAACAAATGCGAGTACTTGAAATAAAAATATATAAGCGATGTCGAACGAACTGTATCTACATGGTTAGAATCCTTCGCAAAAAAAACACAAAATTGGTTAAAAAGATCAAAATCAATAATTTCTGGATAAAAAAGACATCTAGATTTTGATACTATTTAAATGGACAAAAATGTAAAAATAGCTAAGATGTGAACAATTTTATCCTTCCCATTTTCAAATATTTTTTCTTATTTTTAATTTACACAGGATGCATCCAGTTTCATCCTCGCTATTTTTTAAGTTTAAGCCAGAATAAATCCAGTTTCATCCTTGCTATTTTTTATTTTGTCCATTTCACCCATACAAATTTTTACTCGTCCATTAGAACCGTGTTTTAAAAATATTTGGACAAATGACCCATTTTCCATAAAAAAAGATTGATACTGAAAGTATTTGTGTATAGGCCCTAATCTGAAGCCATAGGCTGGCAGTCGGAAAAACGACTTCAGTAGATAACAAATCAGATATTATCTTTGCTGCAGTGAAGAAGCTGAATGGGTGCGGTAAGACACTTCATACTCTTCGCAGCAACATGTTACAACGACGTTACAAACTTGTGTCACTGCTTTATCTGATAAAGTAAATCATGGCAAATTCTTCTGGTAACAATTGTTATGCCTTTTGCGACAGTGTTTTCTGCTTCATCCAGAGAAAGGACTAGGATTTTATTTTGGATAGGTCATTTTCAATATTTACGTTTGACGGTTGAGGGCACTTTTTTTTTCTAACGGAAGTTCAATTGCCCCTTCACAGGCATGTCCCTGCGGTATTATGTAACATGGTGCTTTTTAATAGACAAACTTTAAGAAGATCTGATCAAATAATAGTGCAACCTTTGACGAAAAAGATGTCAAGAACCATACGTATAAGAGTAGTTTTAAAGATGTCAAGAACCATACGTATAAGAGTAGTTTTATATCCATCGAGGGTAAAACCGAAGTTCTTCTTGGGAAACCTTTCGATTTGAAGAATGACTCGATCTAGGCAGTGGATATCATGGATCACCGTTCACTGATTACAAAATTTTGACTCAATAGTTGAGATTCCACGGGTAATTTCCCACTGTGGGTCAAGAGTTATTGTTGAATTTGATATAATCATAACTAAAACTAAATCGTACCGTTTAAACACAATGAAGAGCTGAAAACAACAGTATTATATTAAGCACACATTAGTATAAAGTATAAAGACTTGTGTGGGGTAGGAAGGTGGGCACGACATGATGAATATACATCGATACTGGTTCTTCTTCTTGATAGGTTTCTTTCGGTACTATCGCATCCTCTGCACAAAGACACTAGTGAAGTCTCAAAACAACAGACACTTGACATTAAGTTGAATGCACGGCAAAGTAGGACTTATGTACAAATTGCTGGAGTAGTAGCTCTACTCTGTACGCTTCCCATCACTGTCTGCCAAGTTGTAGTACTAAGCAGTTAAGAACTATCTGTACAGTGCACAACTAACTCAAATGTGTTTTACTTTCTAACTCGTGAGCTTTTTTTTTTTTTTTTTTTTTTTTTTTTTTCTTTTCACTCTTTTTTTTTTTTTTTGAGATGTCATCATATGTTTTGTCTAAGATAAGGGTGGTTCCTGCTTTTCGGAGATTAAGTTTAGGCTTTAAGGGGACCCTAAAAAGCACTACAGCAGAAGAAAAGAGAAAAAACAGTCATTACGATCTTGAGTACTACAGTTTTTTCTTTTTTATCTTCAAAAATCATTTTTATTCAGGTCTTATACAAATGATGATTTTGGGATAATCTCGTCGATGGGGCTCCATATCATGATGCCACAAGGTAGTTAAGAATTCCGGTGTTCAATGCATAATTTCGACGATAACTCTTTCCTAATTCTGTGAAAGAATATTGTGCATACTGCAGAATTGCCCTGTGATCTATAGTTGAGAACTCAATACTTGGTATAAAA
Source organism: Papaver somniferum (assembly GCF_003573695.1). NCBI lineage: Eukaryota > Viridiplantae > Streptophyta > Magnoliopsida > Ranunculales > Papaveraceae > Papaver > Papaver somniferum. The sequence goes on along the minus strand of NC_039368.1, from coordinate 8,929,500 downwards.
TTCGTCATAATTATTTATTTATTTTGATCGATCTGGTCAGTTTTTATTTTTTCTGTCAATTGTTTGAAATTCGAAGTACTGGTAAATTCAAAAGAGATCCACAAACTCTAGGACTTTATAAACCCAAGTCAAATTATTTTCATTATCTTCTACAGCTCATTCTGTCCCATAAGAGAAGAAATACTTTTGTACTCAATGTTCTTCAAGATGTATTTCTAATTTCTTAAGAAAACTATAATTGAGACGATATCACTATGGTACTGAAGTAAAGTCTTTTGTGTGATGATACCATAGACAACACTAAATTCTTTATTCATCAAAAAAAAATAATAAAAAAAAAACTACACTTGATGTCGTTCGGGATTAAGAGTTTACGGAAGATACAAATTACTCTCCTGATTTTTCTTTAAAGTGTGTGCAGACGATGAAAGTATTTTACTCGGACCATCGTCAACAGATACCACTGTGTGCTAGCCAGGGCTTGCAACCATAAAGAATTAACTGACAAAATCCATTTTAACCAAAAATTTAGATTTTTTATCATAAAAGTATTTGTCCACTGTATAATAATGCTTACTATTGAAACATGTGTTTTTCGCTTGAATTGGAGTGCGCGTGAAAGTGATTAGACTGAAGTGCGTTTCTTCAGTTGTTGAACGTTTGTTGAACACAATTCTCACTACATATATAAAAGACGAGTGAAGTGAGCTTAGTATACAATAGTGCAAACATGCAAAAGCAAAACAATAGTGCAGACATGCCAAAAGCTTTAAGGCAGCAGGCATAAGTATTTTATTTTCCCAAAGTTGTACTTGTCTTCAAGCTGTATATAGACAGACACTGAGAGTGAGAGTGAGAGTGAAGAGAAACTATGGATTTGGTTTCGTTGATTTCAGAAGCAGTATTTCGATTGACGAAAGACGGTGTAATCACTCAAGAGCTTGGAGTAATATGGCGCCAGATGAGAGAATTCATACTAATTCCCACTTTGAAAGTTGCAGTTTTTCTTTGTTTAACAATGTCAGTTATGCTGTTCATCGAACGGCTTTACATGGGTGTAGTGATACTCATCGTAAAACTCTCTGGTCGAAAACCGGAGAAGCGTTACAAATGGGAAGAGATGAAAGACGACGTCGAGTTGGGTAACTCAAATTACCCGATGGTTCTTGTTCAGATTCCAATGTACAATGAAAAAGAGGTGATTAGTTCATCTCATCCCTGTTTCTTTGAATCCTTCATTTCTGCTGCAACAGCCTTTCACTTGTCGTCTTCCAAATTATAGTCATACGTATGCACAACGTAAGCGTGGGTAAACAAAATCCCTACAAATAAAACGTTTTTAAAATAATGTAAAAAGTTGATTTCTTCCCTGTATTCATTATGATTCCAGCACTCACTTTATAGTGTTTTTCTTTATGGATTTGGAGACAAAACTAGTTGTGATCATTATAACACTTTTTTCATGGTTGATATCTTATGATACAGGTCTATCAGCTTTCCATTGGTGCAGCATGTGCTCTTTCATGGCCCTCTGATCGAATAATCATTCAAGTTCTCGATGATTCTACTGATCCAGTAATCAAGGTCATCACCGATCATTATATATTTGTTGAAAATACAATGGTTCCAATTCTTTAGCGCACCAAAGTCATAGAAAATTCAACTTTTTTACTTAATAGGGTTTCATGAGTCATAACTTGGTCATACGACCACCGAGCAAACTCCACAACCACCTTATAAAATAAGCACTATATTAGGCTCAAAATAACACTACACGTGCATGCCGGAAAAAATAATCTAATATACTCACTTTTGAGACACTTAATATTTTGCCATCGAGGGTTTAATTAATTAAGCGCATGCACAAACAGTTTATATGTGATCTACTAGCTGTTTAGGGTTTGTGATGCCGGAATTATTTGAATTACAGGACTTGGTGGAAATTGAATGTCAAATGTGGGCAAGTAAAGGAATAAACATCAAGTACGAAATTAGAAGAAATCGAAACGGATACAAAGCTGGAGCTCTGAAAGAAGGATTGAAACATAGCTATGTTGATATGTGCGACTTCGTTACCATTTTCGACGCTGATTTCCAACCTGATCCTGACTTTCTCTACAAAAGCATTCCATATTTTGTTCATAACCCTGAGGTTGGACTCGTCCAAGCTCGTTGGAAGTTTGGTAATAATCTATCTCCATTAATAGTACTGGTTATGAAGTTAACTAATTTGATTTCTATATCATTAATCAAACAAATAATATTATATATTACATGAAGCGAACCTTCTTTTTTGTAGACAGTGTCAGTTTTAATAGTACGTGCTATCCCTTTCGCCTGCACTATAAAATAAGCACTAGAAGTGTAGATAGATTCCATTACAAATCACTGAGAGTTATACCAATTATGTGGATACAGTGAAAGACACTTTAGAAGAATCCATAAAAATCTTCTAGATAATTTATTTTATGGGGTAAAACAGTAGTTGGATTTCACTTTTTATCTCTACTTGGTGGATGCTGAAAATTTGAACGCGTTGCTGAATGTAAAATGTAAATATGTGCAGTGAATGCGAACGAGTGTTTGATGACGCGAGTCCAGGAGATGTCGCTGAATTACCATTTCAGGGTTGAACAAGAAGTTGGTTCATCGACCTACGCTTTCTTTGGTTTCAATGGTACTGCTGGTGTTTGGAGAATTGCTGCTATTAGAGAAGCTGGAGGATGGAAAGATCGCACAACTGTTGAGGACATGGATCTGGCTGTTCGTGCTAGTCTCAAGGGTTGGAAATTCGTCTACGTTGGCGCAATCAAGGTATATCATATTTATCCCCTGAATAAGCAACTGACGGTGAACTTTAAACCTCACGTCCAAACATATAAAATTATGCAAGTGATCGTTAAAAAATTATACAATACTACTTTCGAGTCGGATTTGAGATGTAGTGACTGGTTTGCTTTGCGGTATTCCCTATTTAAACCATAAACAAAAGAAAGACACTATCAAGTACAGATTCTCCCAGTCATCACTTTTGCCCACGTTTTGTATAAAAAATGTTAATTCTAGTAATAATTTTTACATATTGCTTTATTACACTTTTGAAATATCTGTTTAACAGACTAGTAAAATCGTTGAGCGATGATAGTAATTATACGAGATCGAAATTTTATCAGCAATGTACGTAATTCTGTTATACTGAGAGAGTGAAAATGAATCACTGGTAACCTAACTTAAGTAACTCTATATATTTGATATGTGAAGGTGAAAAGTGAATTACCAAGTACTTTCAAGGCCTTTAGGTACCAACAACATAGATGGTCTTGTGGGCCTGCAAATTTATTCAGAAAAATGGTTATAGAAATCATTAGAAACCAGGTAATTTATATTTTTTATATCAAAAATTGTTCATAATTAAAAAGGAAAATCAATCTTGTGGTAATTGTACTATTTTCGTATACAGAGGGTGGACTTGTGGCAGAAAGTGCATGTGATATACAGCTTTTTCCTTGTAAGAAAGATCATAGCTCATATTGTAACCTTCTCTTTTTACTGCGTGGTAATTCCGACGTGCGTGTTCTTTCCGGAAGTTGTGGTTCCGATATGGGGTGTGTTTTATGTGCCAACAATTATAACTGTCCTGAATGCAATTGAAACACCACGGTAATTTTTCAATCCCATAAATTTACCATTATTCGCTCTAATACATCGTTTAATCATTGCCACATTGATTCGTTGCAGGTCAATTCACTTGGTGATTTTTTGGGTTCTCTTTGAAAATGTAATGTCTCTGCATCGTTCGAAAGGTACTTTAATCGGCATACTAGAAGCCGGTGGAAGAGTAAACGAATGGGTTGTTACAGAGAAGTTAGGAGATACTCTACTAAAACCCAAAGATAATAATAAACCAGACATAAAATCGTCAAAGAAATCAAGATTTTCCGCATTCAGAGAAAGGTAATTACATGCTACACTTCTCCCTTAAAGTTCCAAACTACAAATGCGTACATTTCAGATACAAAATTTTCAATGTATCTGATTTTGATTTGTTTGTTTGTTTCATGAACAGGCTACATTTGTTAGAGCTAGGCATGGGAACGTACATTTTAGTGTGCGCGTGTTATGACGCTATGTTTGGGAAGTACTGGTACTTTGTTTACCTGTTCGGCCAAACGGTTGCGTTTTATGTCATGGGGTTTGGTTACGTCGGCACCTTGATTCCTCCATCTTAAACTGCAAAGGAATGCCAGACAGTGGAAGTAGTACTGCAGTCATAATAACTAGCTGAAATAATCGTTCTTGATCATTCCACTAATCCCCTCTTGTATAAAAGTAAACGTCGATCATTGTTGTAGGCGGGACATAGACCAGGTGCATGTGTAAAAGGGAATTTTTCGCGATTTTATTCGTGGCCGATTATTATGTTTTATTCGTTGATTACTTATTGAGGGTGTCGATCCTTGCTCCATGTACTTGTCGTTAAACTATAGATCCAAAATCGAATAAAAATACATCGTTAATTCTAATTATTCTTTTTCTTTCCTTCAATTTTGTTTTTTTTTATGTTTTGGTAATTACTAATTTAATTAGAAAGAGGTTACGTAGTTTAAATTAAGTAGGAAAGGAATTTCTTCTTAGTTTGTTAAGAAACAGCATCTCAATTGACTAACCAAAAATTCAGTGAAAAAATTTCGGGTAGTAATCGAAGCTGTAACTTCTTTTGCTAATTTGTTTAGATAAAGCAGTAAAATCGTATTTCTAAATTGAAGACAAACATTACCAACAAAAATGAAAAGTTCTTTGGCATTTCTTGATATTAGTTCTGTTTAATTCAATCATTCCTGTCTCTGATCCTAGGAGGTTTCCTAGTGCCCAACCTTTTTTAAGGTCTTATAGGTCAAAGAAATTTTCCGAAATTTTAGTCAATACGGAGAGACTTGGGTCAACATTGGCTTTTCAGTGAAAAGTGTCTGGGTGACCTTTTAAATGGGGGACATGTGATACTTTTCTTTGGGACCAAAAGGTTATATCTACCTAGTTAAATTGGGGTTTATCAAATTTTCCTTTTCACTCCACCAAATTGTTATGGATTACCAAAATTCTCAAAAATACTAATTTACCCACACATTAATTCCTAGAACAAGCTCATATAAATACTAATCTTTCCATTTTCAGTAAATCCAAAATATAAAAAAACCTACGCCTAAAAAACTTTCGATTTTCATCTTAATCTTTCCAAATTCTCAAAACCCTAATCAATTTTTTTTTTGATCCTCTTCTCCAACGATCTTCGATCCAACCAACAAAAAGGTATATCTACATCAACGCATTTTATGATTCGCATTTCTTCATTGATTTACATGTTTGATTCTTCGATTTTCGTCCATCAAAATCTCTGATTACACCCAGAATCGGTTTATGTTAACTTATCGAATAAACCGATTCTGGGTTTTGTTCTTCGTCCATGAAGAGCATGCACAGTAATCGGTTTATATGATGAATAACATCAACCGATTCTAGGTTTAGAAACGAAATATGAAAATACATCACCAGAATCGGTTTATAAGTAATTAAGAATAATCTGATTCTGGGTACAATTTTTATTTTTTAACTATGCCATCCCATAATCGGGTTTTATGTGCTTGTTAATTTACCGATTAAGATTGTCTCTTCAGATTTCATTCCACAATCGGTGTTTATATAGAGCAGTGTTGTCCCGCGCAACTGCATGGGAAAGCTGTATAAGCAAGCGGTTTGTACACCGTCAGATCATATCTTGTACAGTATGTGATCTTTCTCAAAAAGGCACGGCTGGCAAAAATATAATGTATCAGCAAAAAGTCCTTTTAGTTCGCTTTGAATTCATTTTATGTCCTAGGGAAGAAGCAGAGGTTTGTTTTACAATTATCTGAAGTTTTCAGAACACCATGTTCTTCTACTGCAACTAGAAAAGAAAAAGAATGAATCTGCTCAACCCATGTACAGATGTACTAGTCCTACAAATTGAAAAGCTCGGTGTTGCACTTTTGAGCTTCCATCATTAATCCACCAACACCACATAATATCAATCTCCATCTATAAAACTCCAATAACTCCATGTATTGATCAACTGATATAGTTATCAAATTTCTTAAAATAAAAATAAAGATTTGGGTTCTTAAAAAAACAAACCAAATACTATCTAAGGCAGAAGCAATTGCAAATCCAAAACTCACATAATATCAATCTCCATCTATAAAATTCCAATAACTCCATGTATTGATCAACTGATATAGTTATCAAATTTCTTAAAATAAAAATAAAGATTTGGGTTCTTAAAAAAAAAACCCAAATACTTTCTAGGAAGAAGCAACTGCAAATCCAAAACTCACATTGAAAATCAACTTTCAGAATTAAACCATGAATCGCTTTTCACCATTAAATAACATAAGAATCTTAGTGAAGGATTTCTCATCACACACCCATTATGAGAAAACCAATCTTTTACTTACATACCTAGCTACCCATGCTTGCAAACTCATCTGTCCCAAATACTCTATCTTAATTCCTTTTAATTTGTGAGTCAACCCTAAAATCTAAAGAACATATATGGAAGTGAAAATTTCAGACTGGAAGGGATCTGCAAGTACATACAATTCAAGGAACTAAACATGACAAAAAAGTAAAAGTGAAAGGACGTATGATGCATACAAAATAAACTTAAAGGATTTTTGTCTAATAGATTAACTTGGCCGGCTGTAGCTTATTAGAAAAAATGACACGAATTCAATCCAACCACACATGATATGATCTAATGGTGTATAAGCAGCTTGCTTATACTGCTTTCCCGCGCAGCTGCGCGTGATAGCACTACTCGTTTATATATGTATCACAAAAATCGATTGTGTATGTTTGATATTCATGTGTGTTTTGTTGTTGAGAATCGAATTATATATATTTAGTTATGTACCGACTGTTAACTTGATTTTTATTTTTTTTTATTTTTTATGTAGATATGGACTTCGGACACCTAACGTTTTACACCCGAGAGCTCACCCTGGAGGATATTCTTAGGGAACCAGAACCAGTGCCAGAAAGAAGCCTCTATAAGTTTGCTTTTGGGCGTGAGACCCGTCTTGAATAAGCCCTCGCATTGATAGAAAAGCTTGCACTAGAAGAGCTTTATGAGGTAATGAGGTTCACTAGGACAAGGAGAAACATGATTTCAGCTGGGAGGGATCGTCATGGATTCATGGAAAGTATGTGGGAAGAAATGGCTCAATATCAAGCCATGGCTGAAGCAAAAGCTGCTACTCTTGACGGTGGTGTTGCTGGTGATGCTGGTGATCCTGCTGATTGTGGTGCTGCTGCTGATGCTGCTGCAAATGCTCCCGGTTGTGCTGCTGCTGTTGATGCTAGTGCTCTTTCCCTTTAAGTTTTAGATATTAAAAGTTTAAGTTTATAAAACTTGTGGTTGTTTTAATTTTTTAACACTCTTTTGGGATGGTTAAGGTTTGTATTTTGGATGATCATTGTGTTGAACTTAATGAACTTAAAGTATTAATTATAATTATGTGTTGCTCAATAATTCTAGCCTGACATGTAAACAATCGGGCTACTCGATATGTCAACATAAACCGATTGTATATATTCCATAAAGGAATCGGTTTACGTGTGGGGTAAGTATAGTCCGAATCTTCATGCCTTAGAAATGCTATTTTTCCAGTATGTTTCTCAAGCTACAATCGGATCACATATGCATTTGTATAAACCGATTAATGTCGGTGAAAATTCATTTTTTTACATGTCTTTAATCAGTTTATATTGGTCACAAGAAAGACCGAAACCTTCTGGTATAAAAACACAATCGGATTTTACAGACCTTTGAGAAGACCGATTATTTCACTTTTTTCAAAAAAACAAATAGTCGTTAGGGAGTTTTTCTATATATAGAGACCTCATCCTTGGACCCCATTTTCCCCAAAATTGCTCATTTTATTCTCTCTCACTCAATTTAATCCAAAACTACTCATTTTATACCTCCACAATGGCATCATTTGATTCAACTGAAAATTTATGCACCACCAAAAGCATGGTACGCGGAAACTTGAGTTAGAAATCAGTCCTCCATAAGGGTGGATGCCGTAACCTTTTGGGAAAGGTTATAAAACAAATATAGGCAAGAGTTTGGGAATCCTAATGGAAGAAGTGTTCAACAAGTCCATGATAGGCACCTAGTCATAGAAAATGCGATACTTGCTTTTTTAGCTATCCAAAAACGGATTTTGAATGCTAGCCACTTTAGTTTCTCCATTGAATAATTTGTAAGTATTTTTGTGGTTTATTTTACGTAATCCAAGTTGTTTGATGTTCCTATTAAACACCACTAACAAAGTAAGTTTGTGTTGTGATTTTGTAGCATGATGTCGTGAAAGTGCGCTACTTGGAGGAAAAGGGGGAAGCATTCACATTCGGTACAAGCTATCACTTCATGGTTTCCAAAATTCCGGAGTATTCCCTGGGGATGATGATGGTGGGTGAATCAGGATTCCTACGATGAAGATTGATGATTTTAGAAGTTTTTTTGTAGGTTTTGTGAGTGGATCTGATGAGAAGCGGAAACTTACAATGAAAATAAATTGAAATTGATAACTTAAAAAGGATAAAAAATCAACCAATTTAGTTTCTTCTACCCTTTAAATAAAGGAAGAACCTAATAATGGAGATTCTTCTCAAATAATTTACAATTTCTACCCAATTAAATTGGAAACTATAAGATTATGAGAGACATCTAGTTGATACTCTAGAATTAGATGATCTAATTCCCCCTAGAGATAGCAATTAGGTTTTAAAGAAGAGAACCTCTCATTCTTCACACAATATTCTAAAACCAAAACTTTCCCCTTTAGCCTAATGTCTTATAATTTATACTAGCACCAAGGGCATACTTGGCATATTCAATGTAAATCTAGGATGGACTATAAATGGTGCTTCAATATCGATATGGGACATCCACAATACATCATCCTCCCCTTCTTTAAACAAATTCGTCCCCGAATTCTTCAAAGCGTATTCTCCATTTGTGCTTGAACTTCTTCCTTTCTTGAAGACGATTCTACCTCTACACCTTCCATTATAATTACTCACCAAATGTAGCACTTTGTGGTCATAGTTGAGAGCATCCCCAAGTAGTAATGACACAACAAGTATTTCTTGGTTTGTAAATACATCATCCTCCCCTTTTTTTCACAAATTCGTCCACGAATTCTCCAAAGCATATTCTCCATTAGTGCTTGAACTTCTTCCTTGTTTGAAGACAATTCTACCTCTATACCTTCCATTGTAGTTACTCACCAAATGAAGCATCTTGTGGTCATAGTTAAGAGCATCCCCAAGTACTAAAGAAATACCAAGCATCTCTCTCAATTTTTCACGAATACTACAACCATGAAACTTATCTTCAATGAAAGCCCAAATTGGATTCATATATATTGCCTCCCCATTTTGTTGTAGCCTGTGTGAATGCTTGCTTCCGATAGTCGGTTCACATACTTGAAATTGTGCTTGAGATGCTTCTAACATAGAATTTTCCAATTCAATATCATATTTGGTACACCAAAATATTTTACTTCACTACCATTAACTACCTCATCAAAAATTAAACACAAAGGATTGTATTCTTCTTTCTCTTGATTCTTACGTGATAGAATTTGGTCCATGATAGGAAAATAATCAAACATTTGATCCACATTCATGCCATCTTGATAGATCGGAAGAACACCCACTATTTCATTTTCCTCATGACTCAAATAACTATAAAATTTTGGTGGAGACATTTTATCAAACACCTTGTGGGAACTTTGTTTATCCTCACATCCACCAACCAAAATTGATACATCTAGTTCACTTACATCATCACAATCATTAGGTAGAATCCTTTCTTGTTCATGGACACTTACAAGTTTCCAATAATATTCTTCACAAATTTCTCTCATCTTAGATACATATCATCGAACACTTCATGTACAATATTCATTAACACATCCTTTGAATGAATCCTACCCAAATTAACTTCTCTTTTATAAACCATAGTGAAATCAATATAAGATTGAAAATCCCAATTTGAAAATACTATCAAAGAACATAAAAATCAACCCAAAATACTTGATAAAGAGATTAGTAGTGTTCATCTCAAGAACAAGTATCTTCACCAATCACCACCTTTTCCCCTTGAGAATCAAACCAAAGCTCTTGATACCAAATGATGAGAAGAGGAAGCTTACAATGAAAATAATTTGAAATTGATAACTTGAAAAGAATAAACAATCAACCAATTTAGTTTCTTCTACCCTTTGAATAAAGGAAGAACCTAATAATGGAGATTCTTCTCAAATAATTTACAATTTCTACCCAATTAAATTGGAAACTATAAGATTATGAGAAGCATCTAGTTGATACTCTAGAATTAGATGATCTAATTCCCCCTAGAGATAGCAATTAGGTTTTAAAGAAGAGAACCTCTCATTCTTCACACAATATTTTAAAACCAAAACTTTCCCCTTTAACCTTATGTCTTATAATCTATACTAGCACCAAGGGCATACTTGGTATATTCAATGTAATTCTAGGATGGACTATAAATGGTGCTTCAATATCGATATGGGACATCCAAAATACATCAGGATCTCTATGTAAACCTTCACGAGACTACAACTCGTCCACTAGGGTCTCCTAGGGGTTTACAAGATTGATGCATGTGCTAAATGCATCCTACAATAATTAAATTGATGAAAAAAAAACATTATGAAAGAAAACAATCGGTATATATATGTCACATAAAACATTATACATATGCCAAAGTCAACATAATATGGAAGTCCTCTGTTAATTTTGGAAACACCAACCCAGAACCGGTTTACAAGTGCATGAACGTAAACCGATTCTGAATATTGTTTACGAAAAAAAATTAAAAAATGACATCGTTTGATGTTTTAAAGAACTCTTTAACATTAGTTGATCTCACATTTAAAACATAATTAACACCTAATACGATTAATTAACACTAATTAATCAGGGGTAAAATAGATACTTAGGTAATTGTTGGATAAGGAGTAGTGTGAAAGTTATATCTAATGACCTTTTTTGTCATCTAATAGCAGGCCCCAATTAAGTGGCATAAATCCCAATTTAGCCAGGTATATCTAACCTCACATTTTCTAGAGTGAGTATAAATTTGCAAATTTGTATATCCTAGTCGCTTTGTGTGAATCAGTGGCAGTGATATTGTTTGATTAGACTTGCATGGTCCCAGTTGCCTGCGACATGGTCCTTTCATTCCCAATTATACTACTGGTAAAACCTTATTATTTTTCTTTTCTGAGAAAAAAATAAACAAATGAAATATTCTTGAATAAATCCGGTACTTTTTGTTTTTCGACTAGCATTTCCACTCTTCCAGGTACGTGATATGGTTGTGACATGATAAAAAAAAGTGATTTGATGCTCAGACTTATAAAGATTCGAATCTAGATTTAAATTATAAGATTAATAGTAACAAATTCAATTAAAAGTTTCCATCAAGAGTATTGAGAACATTGATGCTAAGATTTCACTATTTTCCTATTTTTTATATGATTCAATATTAATAATTATCATGGAATTCTAGACAACATAGCTCCAACAAAAGAAATTATGATTCTATAGTATTGGCATTGGTAGATTTTCAAAGTATTAGTTGTTAATCTCAAGCATGGAACATCAAAAGCCCTAAGTTAAGCATGCATCATCAAGTGAAAACACAACTAATTAATAAAAATCATTATTTTAATTTTTATTCAATGCAAATCTATTTGTTCATAATAATAACAATTCCCATGTTATTGACTATCGTTCTCTCCGTCCAACTCTCCGTTTTTTGACAACTTCAACAATAACGACGATGAAATTCACAATCTCGATCTTACCCTAAAATTAGTGACGACTGATTCTTAAATTTAAATCTCAGGATACTTTGTTTTTATTTACGCCCAATTCGTCAATTTCGATGCAAAAATTAGAGTGTTTAAGAATTACCAACTTAGAGCATCTCTATTCCAAGGGGTCAACGTCATCCTAGGTGGGGGTCTTATTTACACCTTCTTATTTGTGGGTCATTGCTAAATGACAAAAAATGATGAAGATAAAACTTTTTAGATAAATTTCATCTCCGATCCTCAAGATAGTATTCAACACTTTTTATTTGAATTTAGATACAAAATGATGATGTGAATCCATGACTAAAGGTCATGAAGAAAATCTAATTAGGCTTTCTCCTTTACTCCCACTTATCCATGTCAGCACTTTTTATAACCTTGACACTTACACTAGAGATGAAATTTTGATGGAAAGGGTCTTAAATCACAAGTGACATGCCTTTTTAAGACCTTGACCCCTTGAATTGGAGATGCTCTTAAAGATTGAAAGGTAATTTATTTTTTTAATATTGGTGTGTATCTAATACATAGAAAAAGTGAGTAAATTTTGGCCCTGTGAATTTTGGTCATATGAATAAGATTCCGGCCCTGTTAATAGGAGGGGTCTTTATTGGTATGTTGTAGCTAAAGCTAAATGCAGTTGGCCTTGATCCTATTGTGAAGGTTAAAAAAGAACGATTTTTTAGGTCTATGGTCTCTATTTTGGGGACCATGGTCTTATTAGGACAACCTCCCTATACTTATAAGGGGTATCCTAAAATTAGGTAAATACATATTTACCCTTTACTTTAATTTAAATTAAAACTAACCTAATAACTATATAAATCTAATCATATACATTTAATCTAAATGAATCTATTAACCAAAATCAAAATCAAAATCTAAAACAAAAATAGGAGGGGAAACGAAATTTTATAGTTTTGAAAAAAAATAATTTTCTTCTTCTCTCTTTCCTTGACGTTCCTCGTTCGATTGAAAAACCCATCAATCTTTTTTAATTCGTTTTTTGATTGGGTAAATTGAGTAGAAATCATCAAATGATTGGGTAAATTGAGTAAAAATCATCAAAATATGGTTTAAATAGAAGTTAAAGTGGCATTTTCGGTTAGGAATAGTTAAAAAAAAACTAGTTTTATAACCGAGCATTTTGAAACCAAGAACATAAAGAACACTTCGGTTATCACGAATTTATTTTTTCGTAAGCGAACTCTTCGCAAAAAATAGTTTTAACCGAACTCCTCATTGAAAACCAATATACTGTGTTCGGTTGGTAGCAAAAAAAAAAAAATGCTAACCGAACCCTTCTTTGAAAATCAATATATCGAGTTCGATTGGTTCAAAAAAAAAATGCTAACCGAACTCTACTATGCAAACACATATGTTGGCATGCTCGGTTATATATTCCATTGGGTTAAAGTTTGCGAACCAACCGAACTTCTTACACTTGGTATAATCTTATTTTACGTAAATTAAGCTTGGTTAGATAGTTGGTTAGTATAAAGTTTGCGAACCGACCGAACTTTGTACACTTGGTAAAATCTTATTTTACGTTAAGTTTGGTTAGATATTGGTTGCGAACCAACCGAACTTCTAGACCCTAAAGTTCGGCAACATTGGGGGAAAACCGAACAGTACTCTGTAAATCCTATAAACAAAGTTTGGTGACCGAACGACTAAAAACCTCCATTAAGAGTGAGTTCGGTAACCTACGTGTTTGGAAAAACTAACCGAACTACACTTTCAGATGTGTTTGGTTACCTGTTCTTCACATAAGGTAACCGAACAAGCCCAAATCTACTTTAAAAATTTACATCGTTTTGAAAATTTGGAGCAATTCAACCAACATTATCTAAGTTTGAAGCATTTTGGTTGGTAAAATCCATCGTTTTCATCTTGAGATTGAGTTTGGGGAAGAATACAATCACCATCTAAGAAATAACTCATATCTGGATCATTGTGAAGATTAACAAATACTCTAGGAGAGGAAGGAGATGAAGATTCAGATGAGCTATCATCAATTGAAGAAGAAGAATACTCAAGCTTAGTGAACTCAAAAACCCAATTACTCTCTCGATAATTCTACTTCTTAAAAAGAAACATCTGATTTTTTAATCTCACTAATTATCTTTAACTTAATCATTTCACTAATCATTACACTAACTATTATTAACACTAACTAATCATTACCCAAAATTGATCAGGAGGGTAATTTAGATATTATTATAAATATCTGGATAAGAGATGACCTAAATTTATTTTTAATGTCTTACCTAAAATAAAACCATGGTCCCAAAAAAAAATCATGATCCCAAAAAATGGTTCTTAAAAAAAGAAAAAATAAATAAAACTGTGTTACGGGAAGCTTGAAAAGGCATACTCTTTGTACAAGTAATTTTTTATCCTGATTAGATTAACATCTAACATCCATGGGATTGGCCAAGGAGGCAGCAACTGTTCCCATAGCTGCTGGAACAAAATTATGCGAATATCTTTTACTTTTCCTTTGGAGCAACATAATGAGATTACGAGGATTACTTTGTTCTTTTCTTTCCTCATTACTGTTCACGGTATTTGAGAAATAGTTGCTTTATCCATCAAAAGTATGTATTCCGAGTTCCTTTGATAAATAAAATTGAGAGACAAACATCAAGATGTTTTTATTTTCTATTACAACTGGACGGGTGGTGACCTTTAAGATGATCGGAGGGTTTTTCTTATCTCCATTTCCTGACAGCTTTATATTTTTTTGAAAGGGAAAAGATAAATAAATTTGTAAAATTTGCCTGAGAATACAATGTACACCCATCATTTTCTCACCGTTATACGTTCCCCGCATGGTTCCACTCAACCGCGTTATTAATTTCAAACCTCAAAGATAACACTTTATGTGATGTTACTATGTACGAGTGTACAAATATTGTGGACACACGAACTACGCGGGGTCCGAATGCCCGCAATCAATTGTTAAAGTCTAAAGAGATTACGATGGTGATACCCTGATGTGGGTTCATTGGTTCAAAACCCACGGGTTTATCATGGCCTCCTCCAACTTCCCCGTGCGTAGCGATTATGCATGGGGTACAAATATAAAAGGAAAGCAACATATATAAGCAAATGCATGCGGAACTAGATGAATGTAAAGTGCTGAAATGTAAATAAGACCAAGGTTTACGTGGTTCAGCACTAAGGCCTACATCCACGGGGTTTGTTGTTCTACTATATTATTCACGGTTACACGAATAGTTGAATGACTTGGGGTTTACATATTTCTCTCCACTATGGGATTCCTTACCTTTGCTATTCTCTCTCTCTCTCCTGATGTTTTTTCGATCCCCTTCCCCCTTTGTGGAGATTGGGTATTTATAAGGTAGGAACGTGGGACCCATCTCTGAAGACCGTTGGAACCTTATCTTCTAGTGTCTTGTGTCCATCACGCAGAGGACTGCGTTTCCCCCTCGATCCCGCGGAGGCATCTTCGCTCGTTCCATAGGTCGGTCGACACGTGCACTGAGCAGAGTGTTTAATGCGGGTGGTTGAGGGGTCTGCTCGTGTCAGACAAGTGTCTTCTGCCCCTGTCAGTCCGTGTCAGCTGACTTTCTCTCCACCGTTGATCTTAGCTCCTCTTCTGGGGATGAGATAAAGCAACTCCTAGGGGTTTATTTGGTGCTTCGCGACGCATCGTGTTTTGATGTCTTGGCTTGCATGCTTTCCACGTACCTTTCTGTATACACGTGTCCGATAGTGAGATATATGTGTACACAATTTGCCCCTTTTCTTCAGGCTTAACTGACTAATGGGTGCCTTGAAGAAAAACTATCGTCGCACATTCTTCTCACTCCTAATAACTTCTCCTAGATACTTGGGCACGTCTTTTATTCGTGCATTAACTGCTTATGTAACGGGCACGTTTTCCTATTTCTCCCTTAATTTCCTCTTTTCTTTCGGGTATTTTAAGGATAGAGAGGAAATTTAATTTCATTCTTCCTAAACACTCTCTCAGTTCATTCTTCCTTTAAGTTTCCTGCCTGCCTTCATTAAACCTGTGACCTTAAATTCTTTGTCAGTCTTCATTGCACCTGTGATCTTAAATTCTGTCAGTCTTTATTGCACCTGGGATCTTCCCCTATTCGTTTCTTCTACTTGCTGTTTTTGCCGGTGAGTTTTTCTTTTCTTGATTTCACTGTTTTATGCCGTGTTGATTTGTGAATTTTCTGCTATTGTTGTTCCTTGTTTGTGATGAAGAACTTTTTTTGATGCTTGCATACTAGTTTGCCCCTGTTCTTCATCTTAAATTAAGGCAGCCATTACTTCGAGGGTGGAGTATTGAGATTGTATCCTAATTTTAGGGTTGCTATGTTATCGGGGTTGTATTGCTATGAATGTGTTTTTTGATTTTTGGTTATTGTGTGTAACCTGTTCTTGATTTTATTCTTTCCGCAGCCATGTCTGACCGTCCGCGGCCTACTTATGAGACTCCTGATTCTAGGTTGTCGAGATCTCCTCAGCATCGAGAGTCTCAAGATGATGTTCGTCGGAGTCGAGTTTCTTCCGGAGCGAGAGCCTCGTCTTCTCGGGAAGAGATTCCTTCGATAATTCCGTCCGGCTCACGGAGAGTCTTGAATCACTCAATGGTGCGTCCTCGTGAAGAGACTCGGAGTACACAGGCTCCTCCCCGCGCTGTTGCTTTTGACGTTCCTCCTTTACGTTCGTTAGTGCCCGAGCCTCATCTACGGTCTTCTCCAACTTTTAAAGGGAAGAATACAAAGGGCGTAGCTCCTGCGGCTGGATCTTCAAAGAATCCCCCCGTGAAGAGAAAAGCGTCTGAAGCGTTTGTTAGTTCATCCGGCCCCGCCGAGGAGGAAGAGGCTGTTCCCTTGATACGCAGTGTTTCTTTTAGCAGGAAAAAAGTAACCTTTAAGCATATCGATCTTGAAATATTCAAGGAGAAGCATGAGCTCCAAGCCTTCGGGGTTCGTTTTTATGCCCCCGAGGATGATATTTCGTATGAGATGATCTCTAAGTACAAATTCGATGAATTTCACTTGTTAACGACGGTTGGGGCCTTCGAGGCTGGTCTGATGCTGCCGTTGTACAAATCGGGTGATTCCTTCTACTACGACGTGCTCGCTAGTCGTGAGGGTTCTTCCACAAATACTCATAGCCGTTCCGTATCCCAATTATCGGGGAATTATCTCCGCGCCCTGAAGGAATGCTATCTGCGGAGTAAGGGGGAAACGTCGATGACCTGCTACGTCCCCAATCCCTTGGAGAAGGAATGGTACACTCCTGAAAATTTCAATAACTCCTTCGGTGATTACGTCAATAGCAGGAATCGCAAGCCGTGGAGTGTCAGCCTTCGGAATCTTCCTGCTCCTCGAGGCGAGATTCGTCTGTTAAATGAGGTCAGTGATGCCAAGCTGAAGTATGTTCCTGGCACGGAGGCCTCCAATCGTCGGAAACTCTTCCCCGCGCGAGAAAGGATCAAGCGCGATCATGACTACGAGTGGCACGCCACTGTCATTGAGATAGTAGGTCCGTGGGCTTACGGTTGGATTCCCGGTTCCCGCGGATGGCGGCCAACCGAGAATAGTAAGCCGCGCGAATCTCCTCCCGCTCGCTATGGAGATTTCTGCCCCTGGCGTCTGAACTTTGCGGGCATGAATTTTCCTTATGCCCTGGATGTCGTAGAGGGAGACGAGGAGGATGGTTCCGGTGCTATACTCCCATCGAAGAATATCTCAGCTGCTCAGGTACGCAGATTCTAGTTGTGTTTCGTTTTTATAACTTCCATCGGACGGGAAGAATAATTCCTTTGTGGTGTCGGTTTTAGGTATTGAAGAAGAAAAAGATTAGGCCGAAGCAGTCTTCTACTATGGTGGTGGGCGAGGTTGAGGCCCAAGAAGAAGTTACTAGTCATGTGAACGAAGAGTTTGCTGAGGACGAGATTACAGATGGGGAGGAACGTACTGGTACCTCCCCTATCAATGCCGAAGAAGAGGTCTTCTCTGGTCTCGTCGGTGATGAAGGAAGGAACAAGGGTGTAGTGGCGGATGATGTTGTCATCGAGGATGTTTCCGTCCCTGCTGGTGATGTCATGGATACCCTCCCCACTTCTCAAGAATTTTCTTTCGATCGGATGTATTCCACGGGGGAGTTCTTTGACGAAGCCCTCGATTTTCCCGAGGACTTCTCTTTACTTTCCCCTAATGACGATTGGGATGTTCTTGGTGGTGATGGTAATGGTGATGCTGCTGTAGAAGGTGTTGGTGCGGAGGAGCCTGCTGTGCATGTAGGCGCGGGAGAACATGCCAACGTTCATGCTGAGGGGGTCGAGTCGGTCAAAGGAAAATCTGTTGTTGACGCGTCCGCCGATAGTCTTCCCCAGTCGCCGATGTCTGAGGGTGAGGATGCCATCATGAGTTGGTTTAAGGAGAAGAATCTTCTGTTTGTCTCTCATCCTGCTCCTGTGGTTGTTGGGGAAAAGGAATCAACCGCGTATACCCGTCGCATGATGGAGATGTCTTCGGAGGCGCAGGTGTCTGAAGCCTGGGGAAAAAGGTTGACCGTTCCCGAAGCTACCCTCGTGCTGGAGCCTCCTACTTCTGTTGCCGATATGATGGCTATTGCCGACGGGTATCAATATGGCTTCCCGCAACAGCGTGTGCTGGAGGTAAATTTTCGTACATGCTTGTTCGTGAGAATAGGACGCTTCGGTTGAATAATGTTTTGTCATTTTGATGTGTAGATGATGAGGAGCGAGCATTGCAACCACGTGCTATATCGGTTCTTTAAAGCAAAATCTCTGAAGCTCGAGGCTAAGCTTCGTCATCTGGAAAAGGAATTATCTGCGTCGGAGGTGGAAATAGAAGAGCTGAAGAAAAGCCTTAAGGAGAAAGAAAAACTGGGTGAAGCAGAGGCCGATCTTCGTTCAGAACTTATTGCAGTGCGCGCTGAGTTAGAGCAAACTCGTAGCCAAGTTTCCACTTTCACAGGTTTGGTTCTTTTCCCTCGCCGTATGTCGTCATTCTTTTATCTCTTAGTTGTTCCGTCTGAGTCTCCCTACCCTATGTCCAGTGAGTGGCATCCCCGAGCTGGTATGGCTTCGAAATGAAAGAGCTCGGCAAAGATCTCGTATTAGAGATTTGGTTGAGAAGATTAAGAGTGAGGCTAGGAAATGGGATGCTCGGGCTGAAGTATGGCGCGCGCGGCATGTTCAGATGGTCGACATGCAAAATCTGTACAACCATGATCGTGCTTTATTTAATGGCACACTGCTGTGGACCAGTGATAATCTGCGGGAAGCCCGCGAGCGTACTTCCTTGTTGGAATCTAGGATTCAGCTATTGGAAGAAGAATTACAGACGGCGCGGTCCATTCCTCTTTCAGGGGTCCAAGATAATATGCTTGGTCTTGCCAGGGAACGAGATGATGCTCGTGCTGAAGTCTATGCTCTCAGCAATGCTCTTTCCGCGTCTCGTGCCGATGTAGCCCGTCTTGCTGAGTCTGAGAGGAATCTTGAAGTGTGCATGTATAGACTCAGCAAATGGGTCTCAGAGATAAATAAAGAGGTCGACCACCTTCGTCATGTGGACTCGATGAAGCAGGTAGAATTAGATGCCTGTCAATTTACTCTCACCAACCTTCAACTAGACTATAAGAAATTATCCGCGGAATATGATCATCTTGATGAAGCGCGAGATGCGGTTGTTAATGAATATGAAGAGGCTTCGGCTTGTGTCGAAGGTATAATCCCAATTCATCGAGTGTGATCTTGTTTGTTTTCTACGCTAACTCCGTGGTGTTGTCTTTTTCAGGGCTCGAGGAACGCCTTCGCGTCACAAATGAAGAACTTGAAAAGGCTCAATCTTCCTTAGCACAGCAAGAGGAACAAACCAATCACTTCAAGACTTTAGCAGCCACCCGCGAGGAGGCCGTTGGTGCTGCTTCCAGAGAAGTGAATCGGCTATCCTCGTTATTATCCCAAGCCCAACAGCGGACAACAGTTATTAAACATAAGGCTCGTTGTCAATTGGCTGAGGAGACGAACAAGATGCTGGAGAGGATAAAGCTTGGCCTACGGAATGAACATGGTCTCGTGAAGAACTACCCTCGTCGTCCCGTTCCTGCTGCATTGCCCAGCTCCTCGGGCCCCTCTTAAGGTGGGAGCGTCCCATCAAGTCTTCGGAAAAATCCTGACGACGGGACCGCCACCTAGGTAGAGATGGCAGCGTTCTGTAGGGTCCGCGGCATAATTGTGCTTTTTGTAACGATGTAAAAGGAATGTTTTTTGATTGTGTATCCTTGGCTTTGGCCGTTCACTTCTTGTAATCACCCTTTATGAAATGAATCCTCTTCTTGATATACCTACAATGTTTTTGTATTTTAAGTTTGTGAAAAATCAAAACAAAAGTTAAGTGTTTTTGAGTGCGATACGAAAGGAAGGTACCTTCGTGATCGTCTTGAGACCTGTCACCCCGCTGGCAAATCCTGGGCCAGAGGATTCCCAGACGGTGGGGGCCGGGGCAACGTTCTAGGATATGGGGCGTAAAATATGTACGCACCCATTCCGTCGACCCGTTGCCTTAAGATTGGTTGGGTATCTCTTTCTGCTGGGTGCCTTCCCCCTGGTCCTACACTTATGGATACTGATGGGGGAGCCCTGAGAGATTGTAGATTAACTACTTTCCCCAATATTGTAGGTAGATTCCACAGACTTGATAATTTGAAAGCTTGTTTAATTGATAAGTTGAGGTCTGCAATTCCTCTTCCAGAGATAGAAACATGTTGGGCGGGGAGGCTCCTTTCTTCTTCTGGTATATTCCCAGCAGATTCAAATCTGCGTTGCTTCTATGGGAAGTATGGTTTGAGCCATTTAGCATTCCAAGGATGCCGGAGGACCTCACCTTTTAGATTACGAAGGTAGTAAGAACCATTACCCGCAATGTCGTGGATCATAAACGGTCCTCCCCATGTAGGTGCTAACTTTCCCCATTTCTTTTCTTGCTGATATCGTGGGATTGTTCTCAACACATACTGTCCCTATACAAAATTTCGTAGCTTTACCTTTTTGTTGTACTCCCTTGCTAGTCTTCGTTGATAATTTTCCATCTTTTGCAATGCTACTTCCCTTCTTCCCTCCAAGTCGTCCAACCTTTCTAACATCATATCTGTTGTTAGGTTTTTCTCCCAGGCTTCAGTCTTCGTGGTTGGCATGAGGATTTCTGTAGGTATGACTGCTTCAGCTCCATAAGTAAGAAGAAACGGGGATTCCCCGGTAGCGGACCTTCGTGTTGTCCTGTATGCCCACAAGACATTGTGCAGTTGTTCGCACCATCTTCCCTTATGCTCGTCTAATTGTTTTTTGAGTATAAGGGCGAGGGTCTTGTTGGTAGCTTCCGCTTGTCCGTTGCTTTGAGGGTATAAGGGGGTGGACTTGTTCTTTCTTATTTTAAAGGTGTCGAAGAGCATGTCTATATTTTTTCCCTGTAATTGCTTGCCGTTATCAGACACAATTTCAGCAGGTATACCAAATCTGCAAATGATGTTCTGGAATATGAAAGTGAACACATCCGCGTCTCTAATCCTGGCCAAGGACTTAGCCTCCACCCATTTACTGAAGTAGTCCGTGGCTACTATCAAAAATCGTCTCTTCCTGGATCCTTCGATGAAAGGCCCGACGATGTCTACTCCCCATTTTGCAAATGGCCACGGGCTATCGACAGAGTTTAACAATGTTGCCGGCGCGTGGATTTTTTTCGCGAAGCGCTGACATTCTTCGCATCGTCGGGACATCCTCGCAGCATCTTGTATCATGGTCGGCCAGTAATATCCTTGCGTTTTTGCCTTGTCAGCTAGTGATCTCATACCGCTATGATTCCCTGCGTCACCATAATGGATATCCGTTAGAATTCGATGCCCTTCTTTTCGGGATAAGCAGCGTAGTAATGGTCCGAGGAAAGATTTTCTATACAGGACCCCGTCCCGAAGATCGTATCTTCCCACTTTGGAGAGCGTCTTTCTAGCTTGCTTCCGATCCGCAGGTAGGCTTCCTTTGTCGAGGAATGCATGTATTGTCACCCTCCAGTCATCTTCATTACTGAAATCTTCGTCTTGATTTGCTTTTGACAAGATTTCTTCATCAAAGTCGTTATGGATGTCTTCTCCTACTTGGTCTTCAATATATTCTTCCATCGTATCTTGATTGGTAGCGAAGGAGAATTGAGATGCAATCGAAGGCTCGTATACCCTTGCTATTTTAATACCTTCGGCATTTTTATCCCTCAACATGGATGATATGTATGCTAGGGCATCCGCATGCCTGAGGTCCCTTCTGCATAAGTGCCGGAACTTAATGTTTGGGATTTGTGAAGCCAATGTTTGGACCAATGCCTTGTAAGCTGAAAGGGTGTCATCGTACACATTATATTCGAGCGCGATTTGCCGTATGACCAGCTGCGAATCACTTGTCAGCCTTACATCGGTTACCCCCATCTCTATTATTATACGTAGGGCATGTATGACAGCTTCGTATTCAACAATGTTATTGGTATGCTCTTTGAATTCCAATCTAAGTGCCTGTATGATCCTTTCTCCAGTTGGGGTGATGATGACAATGCCTATTCCTGCCCCTTCCTTATTTTTAGATCCGTCGACGAAGACTTCCCATTGTCTATGACTCGTAGGTTCGAGGATATCCATTGGATCCTTGATTGCTTCCTCGGCTTCTTGTATTCCCTTGATCTCTTCGTCGTTGTCTAGAGGGAGGTCTGCTAAGAAATCTGCCAGAACTTGGGACTTCTGAGAATGTTGAATTTCATGAATGATGTTGAATTGGTCCAGATGGGTGTTCCATTTGGCTATTCGGCCCACTTTTCCTGTGCTTTTGAGGACTGCTTCCAATGGTGCTCTGCATGGTACCCTGACAAAGTGAGTTAGGAAGTAGGTTCTCAGTTTTTGGGTAGCCCATACCAGTGCGAGGATGAGTTGTTCAATCTTAGTATAATTTCTTTCCGCGGGATTGAGTGTCTTGCTGACGTAATAGATAGGCTGTTCTATCTTTGTATTGGTTTTGACTAATACCGCGCTGACTGCGTCCTCCGTTGCTGCTATGTACAGTGCCAAAACTTCGTCAGGGTCAGGTTTCTGCAGGATAGGGATCGAAGCTAGATGTTCTTTGATATTTTGGAATGCTTCCTCGCAATCGGCGGTCCATTCGAACCTGCTCCCTTTCTTAAGAATATTGAAGAAATGTTTGCACTTGTCCGAAGACCGTGCAATAAATCTGCCTAACGCTGCTATGGACCCATTGAGCTTCTGCAATTCCTTTAGATTCTTTGGTGACGGCATCTCTACTATGGCTTGAATCTTAGCTGGGTCTACCTCGATGCCCCTTTTCGTCACCAGATAACCGAGGAACTTCCCTGAGGTGACACCGAAAGTACATTTCTCCGGATTTACTTTCATGTGATGCTGTCTCATTGCATTGAAAATATTCCTCAGGTCCTGGTGGTGATTTTTACGCAGCTTGCTTTTGACGAGCATGTCGTCCACGTAGACTTCTAGGGTTCCTCCAATCCATGGTTTGAAGATAGCATCGACCATCCTTTGGTATGTTGCCCCTGCGTTTCGGAGCCCGAAAGGCATTCTGGTATAGCAATAAAGGCCATGTGGTGTATAGAATGCTGTGTGTTGCTGATCTTCTTCTGCCAGGGCTACTTGGTTGTAACCAGAGTATCCGTCCATAAACGAAAGCTCCTCGTACCCTTCAACTGCTTCAACCAGCTGATCTATGCTCGGCAGGGGATAGCTGTCCTTTGGACACGCCTTGTTGAGATTGGTAAAGTCGATGCATATTCTAACCCCTCCATTTTTCTTAGGAACAATGACCATGTTGGATATCCAGGTAGGATACTTGACTTCCTTGATAAATCCTGCGTCTAGTAGCTTCCGAAGTTCTGTTTCTACCGCCTCATGATATTCTGGAACCACTTTTCGTATTTTCTGCCTGAACGGGGGTGTGCCCTGTTTGATGCGTAGTTCATGTTGGATTACTTTTGGGTCGATCCCTGGCATATCTCCTAACTTCCAGGCGAACACATTCGCATATTCCTTAAGTAATTTGGTTAAGGAATGTTCTCTCCCTTCGCCCATGATGGTCCCGATTTTGACCCTCTTCGGGTCTTCTTCCGTTCCTATGTTGATTTCCTTAGTGGGTTCCACGGGTGTGAACATAGGACTTGGGTTTCCGAGGACTGGGGCGCTCTTTAATTGCTATTTGGCGTGTTTCTTCTCTTTGTTGATTGTTGAGGTACTTGTTTCCGAGCCTCGGACATTACCCTCTTTCGTCAAGCCTTTTCCTGTTGTTTCCTTAAGGAATAGTTCCACGGCTTTCTCTTGCGTGGTTTCTTGATTTCTTACTCTTCGGATTTTTCGTTGTTCTTCTTGCTCGTTGTTGATATGATCCTGAGTGGCCTGGCATTCTCGTGTAGCGATTCGATCTCCCTTGATCTCCATAATTCCCTCGGGTGTTGGAAATCTGAGGTACTGGTGGTATGTTGCCGCAACTCCTTTGAGCTTGTGTACCCACTGTCGTCCAATAATGGCGTTGTAGGGGGAAGGGGTATCCACCACACTGAATCGGGTATCCAGTTTCATGGGCCCTGCGTTAACCTGTAACACAATGTCTCCCAAGGGCTTTGTGGCCGCTCCATTGAATCCGTAGATGGTGTGATAAGAGGTCATCAACTGTTCATCGTGGAGCTTCATCCGCTTGAATGCGTCATAGAATAGGACATTCACAGAGCTTCCCCCGTCTATGAGGATCTTTTTGAGGTTACATCCCGCTATTGGTAATGTCAGGACCAAGGGATCGTTATGGTCTTCCATATCTTCTTCGATATCCTCGGCATCGAAGATGACAGGTAATTCCATCCATTTTTCATGTTC